>NC_135235.1:566127032-566434532 GCF_051348905.1 Ranitomeya variabilis
TTATACAGCTGGCACATGCAACTAATAGCAGCCACTGGATCTTGCTACAATTACAGTTGTTTAACCATTTAAATTCCACTTTCAATCTCGGACACTAGCGTTTAAATGTCTGAGTTACAATTTAATTTGTGTCATCTAATATTTTGGCACTTCCTGAAAGGTTATATTTTTTCCATACTGGCAAAGAGTATAATCTGCATCACCTGCCATGCATATTGTTACTTGGCAGTCTTCCTTTTCTCTTTTTTTTTCCTCAGTTTTTACTTTATTTTTGTGTTCCTTTACCATTTTGGAGTCACGCATGTGTCTAGCAAAGACACCGAATCATGCCAACCTAATAGCAAAAGTTTGTTGTCTGGCAGGGTTTTATTTGTGGGGATTTTCAGTAATTGACTTGACATATCATATGTTTGTTTTTACTCGTCAATGATTGTCCACCTTTGATCGAAATATCAAGCAATGAGAGGGATGGGAACTCACATGGAATGAACAAGATGAGAAGGTTAATCCTGAAAATTTGTCCCATTACTGAAGCATAAAATTCTTTCATCCAAACCACATTATGATGCAATAATGTTTGGTTTTTATTAGATTATTCCAGTGCTAAATAATTTAAGTGATTCATCATTCTTTCATTCAAGTCATATTAGCATTAGCAGATCTGTCACATTCCCAGCACTAGGACAAAGTCAGAAGTTGACGATTGAAACTAAAAAAACTGAATGATTATTTACTAGCACAAAATGTACAAGCTGAAAAGCACAATCGCAAAACACACTGTTAAAAACACGTAAAAAACATGTTTATTAACATGGGACACACAGGAGAATAATCTGTACTCCCCCTACAATGCCTTAGCCCACAATAAGGCAGCCCACCTATCTGCTAGGACACCCTAGAAATCGGTCATAGTACACAGTGTAAATATAAAATTTATGCTACAGATACGTATTTGAGGATATTTTTCCACCGCATTACCCCTTTAACAATAGAAAGTCCAACAGACAATTAAGAGGGTGGACACAGATGGATAGGCGAGCAAAGCATCAGAGAACCCAAACCCCACTGAAAATGGTTCCCTTGTGGAGGTGATGTTTCCCCTTCTAGACACTACCCCATGCGGCCATAAACTTCTAGCTGACATAGAATTTGGTGACTCTTGCAGTATTTCTTTCAGAATCCAGCCTACACTATGCCTCAGTGCCACTTCCTTCACTTTCTCAGGGTCCCCACTAACCCACAGATGTGCTAGTCCCAGAATCCAGCCTCCGTATACCGGCTACCTCTCTGTTCTTTATCTCAGTCCTGGGCATCAGCGTTCTCCTTCTTCCCTTACTTTAACTAGCAATCAAAACTTGCCACTCTTTATCCAGATTATTTCTTGGTATCACAGCTGCTCTTTGTCATGCACACACTGTGGCCTCTTACTAACCACTGACAGCGTATGTTCACTGAACCGTGCGGTTTTAAGGCATTCCAATACATTCTATTCGTGAAATTTCTGTTGCAGAGACAAGCGTCTCCACAGCGTGCCAATTTCTCTTGCGGTCTTGAAAGAAACGCTGCATGTCAGTGTCCGCGGGTGATCCACAGGTACAGATGCAAGCATAGTGGACATGGAATTTCTAGAAATCTCATCCACTATGCTGTTAGATCTGGCCGCTGCGGGTTTGATGTTGCATAAATACGCAGAGTCAAAACTGCAGAAATTCCGGACCTTGGGCACGTACCCTTACAATGCAGATTTACTTGTATACCGAAACCTTATCTGAACTCTTGATCAGTCTGCACTTTCTACCATGAGTGTTTGCTGTGTTTGGGGCATTCACAAAACAGTGCATAAAAGTTTCCTTCTGTTGTTAACACAATTCTTGTTTTTGCAGATTTGCTGTGAAATGGACACCCCAGCTCATGGTTTTCTTACTTTCTTTCTGTTTATTTTATTGAAGCTTAATAAGTGTTAGAGCTAAGCTGACTTCACCAATACTTCTGACCGTGAACTTGTAAACTCACAACAGTGGAAGATTTCTACTATTGTACAAATTGTGAAATTCTTTCATTCTAGCACTTGATAATCCAAGACTGATTATATAAAATTTGCTATAGAGATGAAAACGAAGGTTTCACTCATTCGCTGCTGATGGCGAATAGTCGGTAAAATAAAATTATTTTATTTGAACAGTTTTAAAAGTCAATTCGTTAAACCTGTTTAAATAAAAATTTCATTTCACCGACAATTCGCCATCAGCAGCGCATGAGTGATACCTCCGTTATCATCTCTATATTCATGGTTGATTCCTTGACCGGTATCTGTGCAGCAGCTGTTATATGCCCGTTATGTGTTGCCATTCAGCAACATAAGGCGAGTGTATCTCCCCTTTTTCTGACACCCCATTGTCACAGGATAAGACCCTATTGCGCTTTTTTCCCCCAGTTTCTCCCTTCCGTTAGAAATATAAGATAGACAGTCTGGCTTCTGTTCCCACCACTCCAATGAAACTGCCCTAACCAAACATACTAACAACTTACCTCCAAGACTAACAGACAATATTCTATACTCCTCCTGCTACAACCCCTGGCAAAAATTATGTAATCACAGGCCTTGGAGGATGTTCATTCAGTTGTTTAATTTTGTAGAAAAAAAGCAGATCATAGACCTACCACAAAACTAAAGTAATTTCAAATGGCAACTTTCTGGCTTTAAGAAACACTAAAAGAAATCAAGAACAAGAAATGTGGTAGTCAGTAATGGTTACATTTTTTAACCAAGCATAGGGGAAAAATCATGGAATAACTCAATTCTGCGGAAAAAATATGGAATTATGAAAAACAAACAAACAAAAAAACACTCCAAAACATCACTAGTATTTTGTTGCACCACCTCTGGCTTTTATAACAGCTTGCAGTCTCTGAGGCATGGACTTAATGAGTGTCAAACAGAACTCTTCATCAATCTGGCTCCAACTTTCTCTGAATGCTGTTGCCAGATCAGCTTTTCAGGTTGGAGCCTTGTCATGGACCATTTTCTTCAACTTCCACCAAAGATTTTCAATTGGATTGAGATCCGGACTATTTGCAGGCCATGACATTGACCTTATGTGTCTTTTTTCACGGAATGTTTTCACAATTTTTGCTCTATGGCAGGATGCATTATCATCTTGAAAAATGATTTCATCATCCCCAAACATCCTTTCAATTGATGGGATAAGAAAAGTGTCCAAAATATCAACATAAACTTGTGTATTTTTTGAAGATGTAATGACAGCCATATCCCCAGTGCCTTTATCCGACATGCAGCCCCATATTATCAATGACTGTGGAAATTTGCATTTTTTCTTCAGGAAGTCATCTTTATAAATCTCATTGGAACGGCACCAAACAAAAGTTCCAGCATCATCACCTTACCTAATGCAGATTCGGGATTCATCACTGAATATGACTTTCATCCAGTCATCCACAGTCCATGATTGCTTTTCCTTAGCCCATTGTAACTTTGTTTTTTTCTGTTTAGGTGTTAATGATGGCTTTCGTTTAGCTTTTCTGTATGTAAATCCCAGTTCCTTACAGTTCGGTCACAGACGACGCCAGTTTCCACCCATTCCTTCCTCATTTGCTTTGTTGTGCATTACCTGTTTTGGAGACATATTGCTTTAAGTTTTCGGTCTTGACGCTTTAATGTCTTCCTTGGTCTACCAGTATGTTTGCCTTTAACAACCTTCCCATGTTGTTTGTATTTGGTCCAGATTTTAGACACAGCTGACTGTGAACAACAAACATCTATTGCAACATTGTGTGATTTACCCTCTTTTAAGAGTTTGATAATCCTCTCCTTTGTTTCACTTGACACCTTTCGTGTTGGAGCCATGATTCATGTCAGTCTCCTATTTAGACTAATGCAGTATCATCCTATTTGGCCTACCAGCTGTCAATCTCGCAACTCTCCAATCCATCCTTAACTCTGCAGCCCAATTATTCCACCTCTCTTCTCGTAACGTCTCTGCTTCTCTGTTCTACAAATCCCTTCATTGGCTTACAATTCCCCAACGTATCAAGTTCAAACTACTTACATTGACCAGGGCCATCCATAATCTGTCTCCTCCACATATCTCCAAACTAATCTCCTAATATCTTCCCCGCACAATCTCCAGTCCTTCCAAGACCTCCTTCTCTCTTATATGAACTCCTTTTCACATGTACAGCACCATGGAATCAATAGTGCTCTAAAAATAAATAATAATTCACAAGAGTAAAAGCAGAAGACTGGTTAGAGGGCACCAATGATGAAATTGTTTGGATTATGGTTGAGTTCTCACGAGCATATTTCACAGTCCATATATGTACATCTGAACTGACCATGGGTCTCTTGACCTGAATTTACAGCTTTATAGGTCTATGAGGCTCTAAAGATTGGGTAGAGAGATTTGCCTTAAGACCAGGCATTGAGGTCAGTATACGGACCGAGAAATAAGACCAAGTACCCAGTATAACAAATAGCATTATACCAAGTCTAGACTTTCCTTCACCATGGGAAAAGATTCTGTTCAAATTCTATCCAAAATATAAAATTAATTTAATCCATCTGGCAAATTATGTAGAAAAAAACAATGTGATGACACAGCATTTATTCTTAATTAGGCCAGACATATTTTTCAGTAGGTCAGGAGACATAGCCATTGTTCATATGAGCCTGAACATTGGCTATTGCATTGATGTTAATTGCAGTTGTGACGACACAGCATTTGTTCTTCATTAGGAGGTCTTCATTCCGGTAGGTCAAGACACCTAAGTCATTGTTCATATGAGCCTAAACATTGACTCTTGAATTGATTGTTGCAGCTTTTTTGCGTTGCTAACCTTGGAGGACAGACGCAGGGTAACTGAACAACTGATGTTTGCTAATATGTTTATTACCAATTGTATTAGTCCATGCAGCTTGTTGACCTGCAAACTTTGAAGGACAAACTATGCAGATTGATTGAATACTCGAATAATCAGAAATGACCTCAACCCACTATCCCCCTGACCTGTGGATGATGACATGAAAGAGAGTTGTGAACTATAAAAAGGTGATCTGCCTCAGTACATGAAAAAAAGAGACTTTATATGACAGTAGCCAAGGTAGCATGGCTACAACCGGAAGAATACAGATTTGAAACACTCTACAGGATGCCAGCTTAAGGGACTATGGCTCCAGCTGAAGTAAAACAGATCTGCTTTATTGACCATCACTGAACCCATGGAGATGTTTGGAAAAGCCAGGTTGGAACAATCAGGTCACCTGGCCACATAACTCAATTCACTGTCTCTATGGGTGCGTGCCAAATGCAGGGTGCCACTGGTTGGGGTGGTCAGCCCTGGAAGGCCCGAAGTTGCAGTTACTCTAATCCCTGTGAGCCAGCGGAAGGGTCAGATTCTGTAATTTGCACCATTTTGTGCATTTGCTGGGACTGTGCTATATGTTACTGTCTGTTGGTGGTTCAATAAAATATTGCTACACGGTTTTACCCTCACCCTGTTTTGTCTGAGTAGTATTCTGCCCATGGTAAAGGAGTGTGGGCGTTCAGTGGGATGAGCCCTGGTCCATGCGGTCTTTCTAAAGACAGCCGGCCAAGCAAACAAGAGCACCCACTGAACCTCATGTCACAACCCTTGGTAGCAGTGGTGGGATACTACTCAGCCCGGTGGATCCGGGGAGCTGCAGGGGACTGGTGTTCATAGAAACCATCCTAGGGCTTCACTTACCCAGATCAAGGATGATGAGCAGCCTATCATGACTGGCTAATTAAAATCTGGGAGGAATGTGATGGCACAGCATTTATTATTAACTCGGCCAGACGTACAGTAGGTCAGGAGACACAGGCCATTGTTCATATGAGCCTGAACCTTGACTTCTGAATTGATGTTTGTTGCAGCTTATTGTGTTGCTAGCCTTGGAGGACAGGGACAAAGGGTAATTGAACAATTGTTGTTTGCTAATATGTTGATTGCCCACTGTATCAGTCATCTTGTTGATCTGCAAACATTGAAGGACAAACTATGCAGATTGAATGAATACTCAGTACTGTGGCTCAGTGGTTAGCACTGCAGCCTTGAAGCGCTGGAGTCCTGGATTCAAATCCCACCAAGTACAAATATGCAAGGAGTTTGTATGTGTTCCCTGTGTTTGCGCGGGTTTTCACAGGGTACGCGGGTTTCAACAGGGTACACAGGGTTCCTCACACATTCCAAAGACATACTGATAGGGAATTTAGATTGTGAGCCCATTAGGGACAGTGATGATAAGGTTTGTAAAGTGCTTCGGAATGAGATAGCACTGTATAAACAAAGCATAATAAATAATAATAATACTCAAACAACGAGAGATGGCTTCATCCCACCTTCCCCCCAAAGTAGCATGGCTCCAACTGGAGGAATACAGATTGCAGATTGTCACAATTCCTCCGCTCACTGCTTGATTGCTATGCTGTCCTGGAAATTGACTTATGCTGAGTTGTCAGGGTTTTGATTAACAGCTTGGCTGCCAATTCCGTGATGGTGTGCTGAGCTGTCAGTGCTGTGATTGCCAGCTCAGCTGTCCATTCTGTGACTGGGAGGTGTGGGATTTTCCCCAGGTGTTCGATGATCTTGAGAATTCAAAAAGCTATTTGATACCTGTGAGACGTAGTTTGTGCTTCCTGGTGAGTGTTAGTCTGATTCTGCTGTTCTGAGTTCTGATCTTCTGCTGCCTGGCCTTTTGGATCGTGCACTTACTATATCTTTGTCTTGTCCTTTGGCTTTGATACGCTGTCTCGTTATTGCTATTGACCCCGGACTATGACCTGACTAACTTCTTTGTCTTTTCCCTGGGTTATCTATGTGCTCTCTTGTTATTGACCCCGCAACGTCTGACTATTCTGCCTCATGATCTGTCCGTGAGTAGTGAATAGCATAACATTATGTCTGGCCATATACTTTTTTTTCCTGCCCAGTGGATCCAGTTAGTGCACTTTGTGACCAGGTGGCAAATCTGACCCAGATGGTTCAGGATCTTGCCAAGCATCGCCAGAGGCTAGAATCCTCACAGTCCCAGCTGTAGGATCAGTTTAGTATGCTGAGTGCTTTCCAAATATCTCAGATATTGACAGTAGTTATGTCTTCTGGACCGGCTAACATGCAGTTGACAGCCCCAAAACCAGTTGTGGCATTTCCTGACAGATTTTTGGGAAAGAGGGATCAATTTAGGGTATACAGGGAGAGATGTGAATTATTTTTTATTCTGCCGCCTCGGTTTTCTGGGGATGAGTCCCAGGGGGTGGGTATGATTATGTCCCTATTGCGTGGGGGTCCTCAGACTTGGCATTCTCTTTGTCCCCATTAACCTCAGACCATTCTTCTGTTGACGCCTTGTTTGATGCTTTAGGAATTATTTATAATGAATCTGACAGGGTCCACGTCGCAGAGGCTAAGATCATAAACCTGACACAGGACAACTGCACCACTGAAGATTATAGTTCAGAGTCCCGGAATTTGTCATCAGAGGGTCTGTGGAACGATGATGCTCTCAAGTGTGTTTCACAGTTGCCTTACGAACACTCTTTAGGACGCGCAGGCTTTGCATTCTTAACCCTGCTCTTTTGCGGAGGCCATTTATATGGATTGTAACATTCTTCCCGAGTCTGTTTCCTTACCTGAAACAGAACCAATGGAGGGTGGTACAGCCTGCAATCAGATCGTGGAGAGGAGACATCGGTATGATATGGAACTCTACTACTACTGTGGTCGCACTGGACATTATCTCAAGGACTGCTTGATTTGCCCTCAAACAAAAAAGCCGTCGGGATACAACTAAGTCTGGGTGAAATTTGAGAAGGTCACCGAAACTTCCAGGTACTTTTTAACTCATCAAATAAAGTACTGTTGAACGTGAAACTATGTTTTTCAGAACCTGTGGTTATCTGCTCTTGCCTTCATTGACTGTGAGTCTGACACAAATGTTATTGATTCTGGACTGGTTCTTAAATAAGGATTAAGGACAGTTAGATTGGAAAGACTTGATTCAGATTTTCGCCATTGACAAGACACCATTACTCCAGAACTTTGTCCAGTTGGTAACAGTGTAATTAACACTAAGAGTGGGAACACTTCACTTTGAGTCCATCTCCTGTTATGTCTTGGATAATTTACCTGCTAGGTTGGTGTTGGGATTTCCATGGCTGCATGTTCATAATCCTGTTTTAAAATGGTGGCAAAAGTATATTATTCAGTGGAGCCAACTGTCATAAAAAGTGTCTTTGATTTGTGCAAATTTGCTCTATTAGTCTGGAGGGTCTGCCAGCATACCTGAAAGACTTCGGAGATGTGTTCTCGGAAAAAGAAGAGGAGATACTACCTCCCCATAGTCCTTATGCTTGTGCTATTGATTTGACTTATTTCTAATGCCAAATTGCCTGTACAATTTGTCAGGACCTGAACAGACAGCTGTAAAAAAATTAAGCAAATTAAAGTTTACGGAAGGGTCATATCCAGCCTTCCTCCTTGCCTGTAGCCATTGGTTTCTTCTTTGCGAAAAAGAAGGATGGCATGTGTGGAGACACGGGGGTCGGCGATTTACCCGCTCTCCTTTTAACACGGGCATAACGCTACTCAGACAACACAGAGTGAGGGATAAACCGTATGGCAATGCTTTTTTGAACCACAAAACAGGCAGATAACACGTCGAACAGTTCCACCAAAATACCGCAAGATGTTGTATATACGAGTCTCAACCCTTCCGCTGACTCACCGGGATAATGGCAGTGATTACTTCAGAGCTCCCAGGGTCGACTACCCCAACTGTGGCATGCATACAGAGGGGAGGTAATAACAAGCGTAGGAAAGATGACAGTCCATTCAGATACAAGTCTAGTTGACCAGAGGGTGACAACCTGGCTTTATCTTCCAGGGTCGGCTACCCCACCTGTGGCACACACACACACAGAGAGGAGGTAATGACAAGCTTAGGAAGATGACAGCCCATTGAGGTACAAGGCCAGTTGACCTGAGGATCACAACCTGGTTTCTCTGAACATGTCAATGGAGCCAGGCGACCAGAGGGTCACAATCCTCGCTTTTTCCAAACATACCCATGATTCAGCGATGGTCATTGGAGCAGATCTGCATTCTTCAAACTGGGGCCGAGCTCTCCTAGATTGTTGCCTGTAGAATAATAGATCCGTGTCCCTCGTGATGGAGCCATGATGCATTGGCAGCAGTCCTGTAGGGTCCCTGGATGTTGGGATGTCTTGGCAGAATCTCTGGCTGTCTCTCTCTCTATAGAGGCATGTAACCTCGGTCATGGTTAGGACATGGCTAATGTCCTGTTCTCTCAGGGTTAATATTGTTGGCCTCTCTTTCAAGATGGGAGGGGTATTTACACTCATCCCTAGCTGAGCTTCACTGTCAGCTATACATTCTGCTTTGGTTTGTGTGCTTGACCCCTGGAGTGTGTGCTCGGTTTGCAATTGTTTATCTTGCTCTCCGTGCGTTACTCGGTTTGTTATTCTGGATTTCTGACCTCTGGCTTTGCTTCTGACAATCCCCTGTCTCTCCCTTTTGGTACCTCGTGATCTCCTGGCTCCGATCTTTGCTTATTTGGTAACTCTAGTATTTATCCCTTCTCTGTTCTCCGGCGTCTGGCTCCACCCCCTGACCTCATGTCACTCTGTCACATGTTTAAGGTCCTGTTGGTTACCAGGTTAGTACGCGGCGTTTAGTTCAGCTCCGTTGCTGCTGTGTGCAGCTCTCCACGCATTTATACCCGGAAGCTGTGACAACCTCTTTTTATACTTAACAAGTGCCCTTCATTCAGTATTGACATAATGGGTAAAAATGGAGATGAGATCAAGTAACATTACTTGATTATTTAATCTACTGTATTTGCATAGTTTTTCCTTCTCTGTTTGTGAAGTCACCAAACTATCTGGCCTACACAATGCATAATTAGTATATCAGTATACATCACTAGTCATCAAGGATAAGAGCACAATATGTTATATGAAATGTCAATATTACAGGCATACACAAGCAAATGTGTTTTCTTCACCAACATTTAAATTCAAAAGTCAACATACAGATGACAGTCTATTCTTCTTGGTTTGGTAAAAATAGTAGTATCGTTAATTAAGATATAATGCTGTGTCTCCACAGGGTGCGCCACCCTTGCCTCGATTTCCATGAATTAAACTAAATTACAGTTAAAAATACTTGTCTGTTGGTGGTTCAATAAAGTATTGCCACACTGATTTACGCTCTCTGTGGATTATTTGAGTAGCATCCCACCCACGGGTAAGGAGAGCGTGCGTTCAGTGGGATGAGCCCTGGTCCATGCGGTCTTTTCAAAAGACAGCTGGGCCAGCGGACGGGAGCATCCAGAAAAAAAAATAATGTACAAAAAAAAATTGGCTGTAAAGAGAAGGGGTTAAATAATAAGATGTCACGTAGTGTCAAGGGACTCTGGGCACCTACCCTTGAACTAGTGGCGCCCTAGTCTATCTCTGTCCCCTGGCTTTCCCGTACCTAGCTATGCTCCTTAACCCTTATCTGATCCCTCCCCAACCCAGGGAAGTGAAGAGCTGAAGTGTATAGGAAAACACTAATTAGACCGACAGTGGTAAACACAAAGGGATAACAGAAAACTACAAATACACTCAAAGAACAACAGAGTGGGAAACAGGGGAGTTATAGGAAGGGGAAATGAAATGTAAGAGGATAAGGGTAAATAAGCAAACCAAGTCCATACAAAAACTCTCCAACTGCCTACTCTAAACACTAAACTTCTCCTTCATCTTCAAACCAGGAAGGAGAACTATCAGTGGCAACTCCCAAGTGCCAGTTGCAAGCAAACATATCAGAGAGGAGCAGCCAACTCACAACAGCAACAATTCAGGATGGAGAGCTACAGGAGATCAACTCAACTGATTAACCCTTGCTATGACAGAGCAAGGAAAATCCTGCACAGTTTAATAGGATGGTGAAGCAGTTCTAATCAGTGCAGGATTTTGGGTGACCAGATGCTGTGATCTTCTGCCCCCCTCTCTGTTGCTGTATCCCCATGAAATAAGACTTCTCTATTATAGAAAAATGTGATACATTTTAGATTGGGGCTGGAAAGCCACCAATTGCCAAAATGAGGGTCATGTTTAGGATGTAAGTGGTCAACTTGCGTGATCCCACAGTATGCTTCATATCTAACTATTAAGGTGGCATCATTGGCCTTTTAGACTGGGATGAGCACTTGCAGCTTACACTCATGATCTCACCATATATAATGGATGGCTGTGGCCCGAAAGTGCTGCTGTTTTTTCTGCAACAGAGCCACTGGCAGAGTTATCTCCCAAATAACAAAAGGATCGGCCATCGTAAACTGGACATGCAGTTTCCTCTTCTCTAACGACATCATCTGTCAAGGGAAAGTAGGGGACCCCCTTATACAGACTATTATTCATGCCAATATGAGAGTTCAGATGCGTTAGTCTATGGTTGCCTGTGCAGTGAAAAGGTACCATCAATTTTAGGCTGGACTGCGTCTGAACACTTCGCCTACAGTATGTCAGGAGTTTTTCCTGGACTGTACTAAAACATTCCCATGGGTCTTTAATAATCAGACAGAAGTGAGTATTATTTTGGCCTCAGTCAGGTAAGTGCAGGTAAGTGTGTGTTATGCAGAGTTATACTACAAACAAACGTATACATTCTTTTCTTTTTCAATGGGTTCCTATGGTGATTGAATGCCTAGGTATTCTGACTGTGGCCACTGTCAGGCACAAACCTGAGTGTATACACTGAACAGTGGGGACAAACGCACTGTGTACCTAGCTGAAGGGTATGTTTACATAGACCGACCAAAGGCACTGAACAATTGCCGATTGGTAAACCTTTACAGATTGGGACATCATTTAATAGACTGTTTCATCAGGCAGACCTCGGTAGACTATGAGTACTGAGCCATCTGTAATTGATCAATCTGTGTACATAGGCTGTGATCGTTCTTGGCAGTGCGAGTATGGGGTTAATCTGCAGGTTAATAGCGTTCTGAAATTGCCTGTGCGCGCTCTGAGAGCCCTGCTGCCGGGAGGAAATAAATGGGCTTTCAGTGGGCCCTCCCCCATGACTGAAAACCTGAGGCTGATGGGATGAATAAGGTATGGGGCTCTCATTGCAGGCGCCAGGCAGCATCAGAATGCTATTAACCTGCAGATTAACCCCAAATCTGCAGGTTAATAGAATTTTTTCACATGACAGGTTCCCTTTAAAAAACAAAACGTGGATTTAAGCTTACAGCAACATAATTTAACCCAGTACAATTTCTTAGAGTTTCAAGGGAGAACAAGGATGCAACATGCTTTGCCAAGGTGAGGCTGGAACAATCGCCTAAGGGAAGATGTGTATCTTGCAGACTGATCAGTTCATGCCAGTTCTAAACTTTGCTTTTGCAAACTATAAGACAAATATGTGTCTGGCAGCACACACCTGACAATGCAAGCATTTCAATGTTCACACCAGTCTTGATGAGTGGATGCACTAGAGTCATAGGAGGAGGTCTCTGAAAAGTGACCTGCATGAATTAGATGAGCAGGCGACGCCATGCCCCATCATGCTCCAATCCTGCCACAGCTCCATCTATCTGGGCAGAGCTGGATAAAACTAGTGTGAAAATGCCAAAACTCAATTTTTGCACAACTGCATTGCGCTAAATTTTGCAGCTTTTCGTAGTAGTTTACTCTAGAATTCTGGTGTAATCGCTTTGATGAATCAGCTCTGTTAAAGCCGTCATATTTTTATAAAATCTTTTCTTTGTGGCTCACCTTCCAAACAGCTGACAAAGGAGAAAAGCCACATTCACAGGTTGAGTATTTGGTCAGTATATTACATCAGTACTTGTAAACCAAAACCAGGAGTGGGTGATAAATACAGAAGTGGTGACGTGTTTCTATTATACTTTTCCTCTATTTGCTCCACTCCTGGTTTTGGCTTACAAATACTGAGGTAAAACACTGACCAAATACTCAATGTGTGAATGTAGCCTAATGGTGATCTCCATTATTGTTTAGCTAGGTACAGGGCAGGACATATCCCTGAGCCTAGGAATACAATTAAGTGTGGTAACGTCCTAAATTATGTTACCAGCTGCCCTTAAATGTTAGATAGGTGTCCGGAAGAATGATTCCTCCTGAACCCCTTGCACACAAATATGCTGGGTTAGGTGAAGCATGAATGTGTTCTCGATGAAGAAGGGTAGGATGACACTGCTAGACACTCCTGGCATTTTATCCCTACTAACAAAAAAAGGATTGGGAATTAAAATTCCATATATCCAATCCTTGTTTCGCCTGACTTCATTCAGTGTATCTGCCTTTCACCTGATTTGTATCTTAGTTTTTTGGTTTTTTTTTAAGGTGTGTTTTTAAATTGTTTTGACTCTCTAGGTTATGACTCATTTTGTGTGATTAAGGATGATTGTATCCAATGATGAGGTTAACACATTTGTACTCATTACAAGTTCTTATTTCATAAGCTCATTAAAATATTAATACAGCCTATAAGATCCAGTTTAAGGAAAGTAGAATGTTGAGTAATGTGAGTAAAACAATTAAAGCTATGTGATAAGAAGGTTTTCCTGGAAGTCGTGTACGTCGAAAAACACAAGATAGAAAAAAATTAGTTGAATAGGAAGGAAGGATGTAATTTTGAAGACTACTTCCATGATGGATCTTGTTAGCCACCTTTTTTTTTTTTTTTACATTGAAAGCACAAAGATTGTACACTGATGCCATCCAGACCCATAGACTTGTATGCGTGATTTTGGTCCGTGACTCTGATCAAAAGCGTTTTGCTCAAAACAGACTAGATATCTGGATGCCTACTGATATAATTGTATTTTTTTCCAAATTTTTAATGTTAATCCAAATAAATGTGAATTTTTAGTTTTTTGGTTTTCATATAGCGGCTTCTGCTAGTCTCCTGCACATCCCATTTACAAACAGGTGATATGCAGCAGACTGTGATTATTTTTATGCTGAAATAAATTATCCAATCAACCCTATGAACGAGCATTTTGCAAAGGGGTTAATGCGGTTTTCTCTGATGGTCTAAAATAATTCAAGCTTTAATTTTTTTTTCCTGTTCATAAAAAGTAATTTAGGGGTTAAAGGGGATGTCCAAGATGTCGATACTGATGGTTTATCTGCATGACCAGATGTAAGGTGGTGGAGTTGGGTGTCAGACACCAGTGATCTAAAATTGAAGTCCTAAGCTAAGGGTAGGTTATCAATATCAAATTTCTGGACGTGCCCTCTAATTCCTGCTCTCTTGATGGCCTTATGTAATATATTAATTTCCGTTTCCTTAGAAGTCCAGGGTAGGAACTGTAGGAGAAATTCTATGTCTAAAGTTATTTGCCTGCCTTAAACTGATCATATAGATAGGAAGAGAATGAGCAATTCTCCAATGCCCACTCTACGTTCATCAGGAGTGTATCCATCTTTACCTGGACCTTTCAACATTTGGCTGCCTACCAACCATGGAAAATGAGGCTAAGCAGGCTTGACCTTTTTTGTCTTCCATTTTGTGGCCTTCGAACAGAGAAATAAACCTCATCCACCCATTTAGCAAAACGGGAACTATAGAGCGGAGGTAATCTGGCTGCTTCTTGGCAGAAAACATACAACACAAATACGGTATATATTTGTAGCTTTCATTTTTCATCCTTGACTCTTAGAATCAACTTATTGCAGAAAATTAGTAGATCATAGACATTTTTTATTACTGTTTTTTATTTACTCTTTTTAGGACATATGGAAATGGATTGTCATTATTAAACAACCCTTCTAAAGAGTCTTTAGTATATTAGGAAACAAGACCAACTTCATCCCCAGTGTCAATGCTTTTCTTGTTTATGCCGGATATGATATTAGCTTAAACTGGGTTAGGCTGCAAAGCGGAAAAGTTTTTTTGCCCACATTTAACAAAAAGTCTTTACAATTAAAATAAAGATCCCAAAACTATCTAGAAGTTGCCATGTGAAAAATGATTTACCAGTAAACAAAAGACAACAAAGCGATATAATGGCACCTCCAATGAAACAAGACTGACTGCAAAGAAAGGGAGACTAACTAGCTGAAAGGCAATGTGTTGGTTAATTTGCACGACACTATAGTCCCCACTAATACAATGGGTTTGCTTCTCGGGAGAAATTACTTGTTTGTTTGTGCAGGCAAATTCCAGTTGAGGTTACAGAAGAGTCAAGAATTATAATCAAGAGGAAGAGGAACTGTGAATTCCTGGGGGATCTCCTCGTGTTAACAGAGATGATTCACATTTGTCACTTCTACCACCCAGTTTATCCACCATCAGATTTCTCTTTAATATGAATATTCCCACTGTCACATATGAGACTGATGTAAGGAGATGGAAATGTTGCCCATGTTCCCCTTTTGAAGACGTGTGTATTGTTGTAATGTGTTATAATGTTTGTATGAGTAATAATCTGTATTGTTAGTGATGAAGCTGTATTCTGTCCAGCAACATAATGAGGGTGGAACAATAGCCTATGTCCTTTTCCTAACGACTGATGATGGGACATGGACTGTGCCTTTGCCATTTGGACTATATTCAAGTAGACTAACTTTGCCGTAGTTTGCTCCAGGGCCCTTCCCAAGGAGGGCCAGATTGACCTAGGGGACAGATTCTGGGTCGAAGGACTTTGTTGAGTGCCCGTTCCGAGGTCCTTACCAAGCAGGAATGGGCCAATGTTACCCTATGGGTAGAAGAGAGCTATTTGACATTGTTTGTGTGTGAGGAAATGTTGAGTTTCGCAGATTCCAAATGACCATTGACGACCATCGTTAACCCCTTCACCCCCAAGCCTGTTTTCACCTTCATAACCAGGACAAATTTTACAATTCTGACCAGTGTCACTTTGTGATATTAACTCTGGAACGCTTCAACACATCTCCGATTCTGAGAATGATTTTTCTTGACATACTGAATGTCATGATAGTGGTAAAATTGATTTGATATGACTTGAGTTTGTGAAAAAAAAGGAAATTTGGAGAAAATTTAGCAATTTTCAAACTTTTAATTTTTTTGTCCTTAAACCAGTGAGTTATGACACCCAAAATATTTAATAAATAACATGTCCCAAATATCTACTTCACACCAGCACAATTTTTTAAAACAATTTTTATTGTTAGCAAATTAGAAAGGTTAAAAGTTGATCAGTGATTTACAAAACCAGTTTTTTAGGGACCACATAAGAATTGAAGACACTTTGGGGGCCTATTTGATAGAAAATATCCCAAATTGATACCATTCTAAAAACTGCACCCCTTAACGTCCTCAAAACCACATTCAAGAAGTTTATTAATCCTTCAAGGAATTAATGGAATTTGGAAAGAAAAAAAATGAACATTTTACCTTTTTCCACATAAAAGATCTTTAAGCCCCATTGACAAATCACGGACCTGAGAGGGGACAGCATTTTTTGTAGATTAAAGGGAACCTGTCACCCGCCCAGGTGTCACGTTAATGAAGGAAGTGGAGGTGGCGCACAGAGGCCCTGAGTGATAGCTAGGAGGCGTTTGTGTCAGGGGGAAAAGACATGCCCCCCCTGACAAACTACAGTTAGGAAAGGCAAATTCTAAAAACGAATAGTTCAGCGTTGGCAGGGACGCCAACCAAAAGAGCCACCTCAACAGAATGCAGCATTAGTGCTGCACAAAGTGGCTCTTTTAGTTAAAAATGCCTGGGGGGGTGACAGGTTCCCTTTAAGCTGAAGCTTTTAATGGGAACCTTTTACATAACATTTGAGATCACATTTATCTTGCGTTGTACGCTGAACACTTGCATCGGGGTTTCCATCTAAATCTCCAAATTACATGATTCAGATGAAACTCCCAAGGGATCTATTCACTATAACAAGGAAGCACAGTTACTATGGACTCAGTCTAGCCACTGTTCCGCAGTGTCATTCTTTTTAGAGGTGCACAAAACTGTGGCCAACTGCATTTTTACGCATGCCTAAAAAGACTGACACCTCCGGATCATAGGCCAGACAACGTCCAAAGTGCCTACATCTGTAGCATTACACTGTGTGCAGAATTATTAGGCAAGTTGTATTTTAGAGGATTATTTTTATTATTGATCAGCAACTATGTTCTCAATCAACCCAAAAGACTCAAATATCAAAGCTTAATATTTTTGGAAGTTAGAGTGGTTTTTTTTTTTTTAAGATTTGGCTATCTTAGGAGGATATCTGTTTGTGCAGGTAACTATTACTGTGCAGAATTATTAGGCAACTTAATAAAAACCAAATATATTCCCATCTCACTTGTTTCACCAGGTAAACCAATATAACTGCACATAATTTGGAAATAAACATTTCTGACATGCAAAAACAAAACCCCCCAAAATTAGTGACCAATATAGCCACCTTTCTTTAAGATGACACTCAACAGCCTTCCATCTATAGATTCTGTCAGTTGCTTGATCTGTTTACGATCAACATTGCATGAAGCAGCCACCACAGCCTCCCAGACACTGTTCTGAGAGGTGTACTGTTTTCCCTCCCTGTAGATCTCACATTTTATGAGGGACCACAGGTTCTCTATGGGGTTCAGATCAGGTGAACAAGGGGGCCATGTTATTATTTTTTTCTTATTTGAGACCTTTACTGGCCGGCCACGCTGTGGAGTAGTTGGAGGCATGTGATGGATCATTGTCCTGCATGAAAATCATGTTTTTCTTGAACGATACAGACTTCTTCCTCTACCACTGCTTGAAGAAGTTGTCTTCCAGAAACTGGCAGTAGGTCTGGGAGTTGAGCTTCACTCCATCCCCAACCCGAAAAGGTCCCACAAGTTCATCTTTGATGATACCAGCCCATACCAGTACCCCACCTCCACCTTGCTGACATCTGAGTCGGAGTGGAGCTCTCTGCCCTTTACTGATCCAGCCTCTGGCCCATCCATCTGGCCAATCAAGAGTCACTCTCATTTCATCAGTCCATAAAACCTTTGAAAAGTCAGTCTTAAGATATTTCTTGGCCCAATCTTGATGTTTTATCTTATGTTTCTTGTTCAAAGGTGGTTGTTTTTCAGCCTTCCTTACCTTGTCCATGTCCCTGAGTATCGCACACCTTGTGCTTTTTGTTACTCCAGTAACGTTGCAGCTCTGAAATATGGCAAAACTGGTGGCAAATGGCATCTTGGCAGCTTCATGCTTGATTTTCCTCAATTCATGGGCAGTTATTTTGCGTTTTTTTTTGCCCAACACGCTTTTTGCAACCCTGTTGGCTATTTGCCATGAAACGCTTGATTGTTCGATGATCACGCCTCAAAAGTTTTGCAATTTCAAGACTTCTGCATCCCTCTGCAAGACATCTCACAATTTTGGACTTTTCAGAGCCAGTCAAATCTCTCTTCTGACCCATTTTGCCAAAAGAAAGGAAGTTGCCTAATAATTAAGCACACCTTATATAGGGTTTTGATGTCATTAGACAACACCTCTCCTCATTAAAGAGATGCACATCACCTGATTTACTTAATTGGTTGTTGGATCTCAAGCCTGAACAGCTTGGAGTAGGACAACATGTATAAAAAGTATCATGTGACAAAAATACCACTTGCCTAATAATTTTGCACACAGTGTATATGAAATCTTCTGCTGGGGTTCCATCTGAATCGTGTACTTATGGGGCCATCATAAATTTTATGGGGCTCCTGATTCAATATTGATATTCAAAAACACTTAACCTACTGATGTCTCAATTAATTTTACTTTTATTGGAATCTATTTTTACATTTGACATTTACCGGTAGCTGCTGCATTTCCCACCCTAGGCTTATACTCGAGTCATTAAGTTTTCCCAGTTTTTTGTGCAAAATTAGGGGGGTCGGCTTATACTCGGGTCGGCTTATACTCGAGTATATACAGTACTTTTTTTGATAAAAATTAGTGATGAGCGAGTGTGCTCGTTACTCGAAATTTCCAAGCATGCTCGGGTGTTCTCCGAGTATCTGAGGGCGTGCTCGTGTTTTAGGTTTGTGTTCCCGCAGCTGTATGATTTGTGGTTAGCAGCCGCAAATCATGCAGCTGCGGGAACACAAACCTAAAACACGAGCACGCCCTAGATTCTCGGAGACAACCAGAGAAATTTCGAGTAACGAGTACACTCGCTCATCACTATTAAAAATATGTATTTATGGGTTCAAAATATATATTTTTATTACTAATATTTTGTAGGTTTTTTTTAACCCCTTTCTGACATCGGACGTACTATCCCGTCGAGGTGGGGTGGGCCCGTATGACCACCGACGGGATAGTACGTCCAGCGCGATCGGCCGCGCTCACGGGGGGAGCGCGGCTGATCGCGGCCGGGTGTCAGCTGACTATCGCAGCTGACATCTGGCACTATGTGCCAGGAGCGGTCACGGACTGCCCCCGGCACATTAACCCATGGAATACTGCGATCAAACATGATCGCAGTGTTCCGGCGGTATAGGGAAGCATCGCGCAGGGAGAGGGCTCCCTGCGTGCTTCCCTGAGACCCTCGTACCAACGCGATGTGATCGCGTTGCTCCGAGCGTCTCTTACCTCTTATCCCTGCAGGGCCCAGATCCAAAATGGCCGCGGGGCTGCATCCGGGTCCTGCAGGGACTACTTGCGGGTGCAGAGCAGGCGCTGGTAAGCCTGCAGCGCTGTAAGTCAGATCGCTGATCTGACAGAGTGCTGTGCAAACTGTCAGATCAACGATCTGTGATCCGGGACAAAGTAAAAAAAAAAAATTCCACGTGTAAAAAAAAAACAAAAAACCTAAATAAAGAAAAAAAATTAAGAAAAAAAAAAACAATAAAAGTACACATATTTAGTATCGCCGCGTCCGTAACGACCCGACCTATAAAACTGTCCCACTAGTTAACCCCTTCAGTGAACACCGTAAAAGAAAAAAAAAAAAACGAGGAAAAAAACATCGCTTTATTATCATAACGCCGAACAAAAAGTGGAATAACACGCGATCAAAAAGACGGATATAAATAACCATGGTACCGCTGAAAACGTCATCTTGTCCTGCAAAAAACGAGCCGCCATACAGCATCATAAGCAAAAAAATAAAAAAAGTTATAGTCCTCAGAATAAAGCGATGCCAAAATAATTATTTATTCTATAAAAAAGCTTGTATCGTATAAAAGCGCCAAAACATAAAAAAATGATATAAATGAGATATCGCTGTAATCGTACTGACCCGAAGAATAAAACTGCTTTATCAATTTTACCAAACGTGGAACGGTATAAACGCCTCCCCCAAAAGAAATTCATGAATAGGTGGTATTTGGTCATCCTGCCTCACAAAAATCAGAATAAAAAGCGATCAAAAACTGTCACGTGTCCGAAAATGTTACCAATAAAAACGTCAACTCGTCCCGCAAAAAACAAGACCTCACATGACTCTGTGGACCAAAATATGAAAAATTATAGGTCTCAAAATGTGGAGACGCAAAAACATTTTTGCTATAAAAAGCGTCTTTTAGTGTGTGACAGCTGCCAATCATAAAAATCCGCTATAAAAAAACGCTATAAAAGTAAATCAAACCCCCCTTCATCACCCCCTTAGTTAGGGAAAAATAATAAAATTAAAAAAATGTATTTATTTCCATTTTCCCATTAGTGTTAGGGCTAGGGCTAGGGTTAGGGTTGGGGCTAGGGTTGGAGCTAAAGTTAGGGTTAGGATTACATTTACGGTTGGGATTAGGGTTGGGATTAGAGTTAGGGGTGTGTCAGGGTTACCGTTGGGATTAGGGTTAGGGGTGTGTTTGGATTAGGGTTTCAGGTAGAATTGGAGAGTTTCCACTGTTCAGGCACATCAGGGGCTCTAAACGCGACATGGCTTCCGATCTCAATTCCAGCCAATTCTGCGTTGAAAAAGTAAAACAGTGCTCCTTCCCTTCCGAGCTCTCCCGTGCGCCCAAACAGGGGTTTACCCCAACATATGGGGTATCAGCGTACTCAGGACAAATTGGACAACAACTATTGAGGTCCAGTTTCTCCTGTTACCCTTGGGAAAATACAAAACTGGGGGCTAAAAAATAATTTTTGTGGAAAAAAAAAGAATTTTTATTTTCACGGCTCTGCGTTAAAAACTGTAGTGAAACACTTGGGGGGGTTCAAAGATCTCACAACACATCTAGATAAGTTCCTTAGGGGGTCTACTTTCCAAAATGGTGTCACTTGTGGGGGGTTTGTACTGTTTGGGTACATCAGGGGCTCTGCAAATGCAACGTGACGCATGCAGACCAATCCATCTAAGTCTGCATTCCAAATGATGCTCCTTCCCTTCCGAGCTCTGCTATGCGCCCAAACAGTGGTTCCCCCCACATATGGGGTGTCAGCGTACTCAGGACAAATTGGACAACAACTATTGGGGTCCAATTTATCCTGTTACCCTTGTAAAAATACAAAACTGGGGGCTAAAAAATCATTTTTGTGAAAAAAAAAAATTATTTTCATGGCTCTGCGTTATAAACTGTAGTGAAACACTTGGGGGTTCAAAGCTCTCAAAACACATCTAGATAAGTTCCTTAGGGGGTCTACTTTCCAAAATGGTGTCACTTGTGGGGGGTTTTAACGTTTAGGCACATCAGGGGCTCTCCAAACGCGACATGGTGTCCCATCTCAATTCCAGTTAATTTTGCATTGAAAATTCAAACTGCGCTCCTTCCCTTCCGAGCTCTGCCATGCGCCCAAACAGTCGTTTACCCCCACATATTGGGTATCAGCGTACTCAGGACAAATTGTACAACAACTTTTGGGGTCCAATTTCTTCTCTTACCCTTGGGAAAATAAAAAAGTGGAGGCAAAAAGATAATTTTTGTGAAAAAAAATGATTTTTTTATTTTTACGGCTCTGCATTATAAACTTCTGTGAAGCACTTAGTTGGTCAAAGTGCTCACCACAAATATAGATAAGTTCCTTAGCAGGTCTACTTTCCAAAATGGTGTCACTTGTGGGGGTTTCAATGTTTAGGCACATCAGGGGCTCTACAAACGCAACATGGCGTCCCATCTCAATTCCAGTCAATTTTGCATTGAAAAGTAAAATGGCGCTCCTTTACTTCCGAGCTCTGCCATGCGCCCAAACAGTGGTTTACCCCCACATATGGGGTGTCAGCGTGCTCAGGACAAATTGTACAACAACTTTTGGGGTCCATTTTCTCCTGTTACCCTTGGTAAAATAAAACAAATTGGAGCTGAATAAATTTTTTGTGAAAAAAAGTTAAATGTTCATTTTTATTTAAACAGTCAAAAAATTCCTGTGAAACACCTGAAGGGTTAATAAACTTCTTGAATGTGGTTTTGAGCACCTTGAGGGGTGCAGTTTTTAGAATGGTGTCACACTTGGGTATTTTCTATCATATAAACCTCTCAAAATGACTTCAAATGAGATGTTGTCCCTCAAAAAAAAATGGTGGTGTAAAAATGAGAAATTTCTGGTCAACTTTTAACCCTTATAACTCACTAACAAAAAAAAAATGTGGTTCCAAAATTGTGCTGATGTGAAGTAGACATGTGGGAAGTGTTACTTATTAAGTATTTTGCGTGACAAGTATCTGTGATTTAAGGGCATAAAAATTCAAATTTGGAAAATTGTGAAATTTTCAAAATTTTCGCCAAATTTCCATTTTTTTCACAAATAAACGCAGGTAATATCAAAGAGATTTTACCACTATCATGAAGTACAATATGTCACAAGAAAACAATGTCAGAACCACCGGGATCCGTTGAAGCGTTCCAGAGTTATAACCTCATAAAGGGACAGTGGTCAGAATTGTAAAAATTGGCCTGGTCATTAATGTGCAAACCACCCTTGGGGGTAAAGGGGTTAAGTATTTTTGCATTTTTTTTTACTTTTTCCCACTTTACCCTTTTTGCAGTCTGATCGCTATGCTTTATAAACGGTCAGTGCTGCAGCCACAAACTTGTTAGAACATGCACGGCACATGGTCAAACAAGATTGCTAGGAGCCTGGTGATGACATCTAGTCACCATGGCAACGATTGGCCCCTCACGATGGCATTGCCAAGGCGCCCATCGGTGTCAGAGGGAGGCCCCTCCCTCTCCTTGCCTTCTAAATGCTGCGATTGATATTGATTGTATCAATTAGAGGGTTATACTGGCACCGCACCTGGCAGTGAGAGCTGGAGGTGATCACTAGGACCTATCCATATGTCCAAGGTCGGGATCAACTATAAATAAGTAGATAGAAATGCTGCCACGTTTCCCCTATGAAGAAGTGTGTATTGTTGAATGTGTTATGATGTTGGTATGAGTAATCATCTGTGTTGTTACTGATGAAGCTGTATTCTGCCCAGCAACAGGTCTGGCTTGAATCCATGAGGCCAGGGGGTTTAAACGAGCAACTCTGCTTCACCAGCTATATTTAACATTTGTTCACTGTAGACGCACCTTGCTTTATCTAGGTGTATTGGCCTTGTGAGGATGTGCCCTTAATACTACATGCATATGATCCTTTATTGTCAGGATCTCTTTGGATATATTTTTTCTTTTATTTATTTTGTAACTTTCCTATAAATCTTTGGCATGGACCTTCCGGCCATTACAATGTCTGGAACCATATGGCCTATATTGGTGGCGCATTAGCACTTGTCCTGTTAAATTAGCATGAAGAACAATATTGGGACATGTAGCAGAAACATTTAGGCTACGTTCACACGTTCAGTTTTTTCATCAGTTTTTTTTCCTGTCCTGTTTTGAAAAACCGCAGCTAAAATTCAGCGCTGATTTTAGCTGCGGATTTTGATCCTTTTTCTTCTGCGGATTCCACTGCGGGTTTCCAAATGCAGTTTCCTATTGGTGCTGCTGGAAACCCGCAGCGGAATCCGGAGAAAGAATTGACATGGTACTTCTTTTTTCCGCAGGCAAATCCGCGCGGATTTTCCTGGGGAAAAAAGGATCGTCGGCACAGCGGATTTTGTTTTCCATTGGGTTACATTGTACTGTAACCTACATGGAAAACGGATGCGGATCCGCAGCTGAAATTCCGCTCCGGATCCGCACCAAAAAACGCACCGTGTGAACATAGCCTCACACTGAGCCCTATATTTAATAGCAACCAAAATCCCATGTACATGTCCAATGAGCCCACTATTTACCATTATGGAGCGCATTGCCCCCTGATGTAACAGGCCAAACTAAACCACGTCCAGATTAACCCAGGGTAAACTGTCCTAGGCCAAACTACACCCACCCAGGCCAAACAATACCCATCCAGGCTACAACATATTCTTCTATTTTCTTATTTATGAGCCCTTGTAAATGAGATAGATTTTAGATGCCATTTTGTTACCCCTCCAGGCTATGATATACCAGTCTACTTTTTTTTTATGAGCCCTTGTAAATTAGAGATTTTAGATGCCATTTTGTAATAACCTAAAATTGACTTACACGTAGTGGGAAGGTATTTGTGTTGTTAATCACATGACTAAGATTGATCTTACAATACAATGTGGACTGGGGGAGTTTAACATCTGAGATGTGTCATTTTGTTGTAATGACTCAGATGTTAAGCGTTCCACAAAGATAAAGGATGACTTGGAACAAACCTGAACCCCCATTAAGATGTTGAAAAATTAAGTGATTCTTGTGTAAATCACTCGATGCTGATATCAATGGGGTATAATCTGGCATGAGGGGATATCAAATGGTCTAGGCCAATTTATACCCCGGAGTATAAATTGGCCTACGCCATAATATACCTGGGGTATGATCAAGCCTAAGCCACTTTAACCCCAGTTATAGTCTGGACTCTGAGCTTACTATGGCCTGTTACACCGGAACAGATGTCACTTCCAACGAATCGGGGAGTGCTTTGAGCTGTGGAATGCATGTGTTCTACCTAGCAAGAAACGTCACTTCTGGTAACACGTGAGGGGGCGTGGATTGATAGTGGAACGCAGTGCGCATTCCAACTGCGGCCACAGATGACGTCCAGCGAAAGGCCGGTAGAACCAGCTTTTAAAGGGACTTGGGTATGGTGGAATGCATGCAGCGCTCCATCACACACAAGCAACCCTGACGGTAAGAGTCTTATTAAAACACAGCTCGCCATCCTGGAATTCAATTATATCCCCTGGTGAACCCCTTATCTTGCATTTAAGAGGGTAAACGCATCAAGATGCAGCTTGAAAACATCTACTATAGAGGAGTCTATCCATATTATGGTTAGAGATACTTGATCTGCATATTTTTACTGACCTTGCATGGATCCTATGTGGATGGCTAGAGGCCAAGCATATTTGTCTACATTAATTTATATTCATCATATTGCTGGACGCATTAGTTATTTAATTAGAAAAATAACGCTTGTTATCTGGTCCAGATATTTATGCATCTATTTGACTGTATCTATGGACTACTTTTGGACATAGTTCAGATATATTTTTGTTTGATTGAATTTGAATACTGATGTATTCTGTGGATATTGTCCAGATATCTATATACCAGATGGATTATACCAGAGTACTTAGACAAACATCTGTGACTTAGATGCATTATAGAACTTTATCTGGAAACAACCTAATGCTTTAAAACATTGAAGCTTGGTGTCTATACAGATATATAAACAGAGAGGAAAATAAGTACCGTATATACTCAAGTATAAGCCGACCCCCCTAATTTTGCCACAAAAAACTGGGAAAACTTAATGATTCGAACATAAGCCTAGGGTGGGAAATGCAGCAGCTACCGGTAAATGTCAAAAGTAATAATAGATACAAATAAAAGTAAAATTAATTGAACCATCAGTAGGTTAAGTGTTTTTGAATATCTATATTGAATCAGGAGCTCCATATAATGCTCCATAAAGTTTATGATGCCCCATAAGATACTCCATATTAAAATATGCCCCATATAATCCTATGATCCTATGATGCTCCATAGACACATTTGCCCAATATAATGTTGCACAAATGCTGATTATGGCCCCATAAGATGCTCCATACAGACATTTGCCCCATATAATGCTTCACAAACGTTAATTATGGCCCCATAAGATGCTATATAAAGATATTTGCCCCATATAGTGATGCACAAACATTATGGCCCCATAAGATGCTCCATATAGACACTTGCCCCATATACCGTAATGCTCCACAAACGTTAATTATGGCCCCAGACAGACACTTGCCCCATATAGTGCTGCACAAACGATTATGGCCCCATATAATGCTGAACAAATGTTGATTATGGCCCCATAAGATGCTCCATACAGACACTTGCCCCATATAATGCTGCACAAACGTTATGGCCCCATACAGACACTTGCCCCATATAGTGCTGCACAAACGTTATGGCCCCATACAGACACTTGCCCTATATAGTGCTGCACAAACGTTATGGCCCCATACAGACACTTGACCCATATAATGCTCCATACAGACACTTGCCCCATTTGCTGTTGCTGCGATAAAAAAAAAATCACATACTCACCTCTCTGTCGTTCAGGCCCCCGGCACTTTCAATATTCACCTGCTCCTCGTTCCGGCGCCGCTCCATCTTCAGCGTCTTCTGCACTGACGTTCAGGCAGAGGGCGCGCACTAACCACGTCACCGCGCCCTCTGACCTGAGCGTCACTGCAGAAGACGCTGAAGACGGAGCGGCATCGGAACGGGGAGCAGGTGAATATCGCGCAGAGCTCCCCTCCCCGTTATACTCACCTGCTCCTGGCGCAGTGCAGCACCTGCTTCCCCGACGCTGCAGCTTCTCCCTGTACTGAGCGGTCACCGTTACCGCTCATTACAGAAATGAAAATGCGGCTCCACCCCTATGGGAGGTGGAGCCGCATATTCATTACTGTAATGAGCGGTACCATGTGACCGCTCAGTACAGGAAGAAGCTGGGGCGCCAGGGAGCCGGGGACCTGCAGGGACCGTGCCAGGAGTAGGTGAGTATAATTAGACAGCCCCCGCTCCCCTTCCCCTGCCGACCCCTGGGTATGACTCGAGTATAAGCCGAGAGAGGGACTTTCAGCCCAAAAAAATGGGCTGAAAATCTCAGCTTATACTCGAGTATATACAGTATTTGATACACTGCCGATTTTGCAAGTTTTCCCATCTACAAAGAATTGCGAAGTCTGTAACTTTTATTGTAGGTATATTTCAACTGGTAGAGACAGAATCTTAAAAAAAAATCCAGAAAATCACATTGTATAATTTTTACGTAATTAATTTGCATTTCATTGCATGAAATAAGTATTCGATAAAATAAAAAAACAGAGCTTAATATTTCATACAGAAGTCTTTGTTTGCAATTCCAGAGGTCAGATGTTTCTTGTATTTCTTGATCAAGTTTGCACACACTGCAGCAGGGATTTTGGCCAACTCCGCCATACAGATCTTCTCTAGATCTTTCAGGTTTCGGATCTGTCACTTGGCAACATTAAGTTTCAGCTCCCTCCAAAGATTTTCAATTGGGTTCAGGTCTGGAGACTGGCTATGCCACTCTAGGTCCTTTAAAATGCTTTTTAACCCCTAACCTCCACCCGTGGCTATTAACCAGTTAAATGCCGCTGTCAAACTCTGACAGCAACATTTAAATCGCACTTCTGGCCATGGGGCCGGAAATACGGACACGTTGACCCCGTCACGTGATCGTGGGTCACTGGTGTGTTGGCATGACAACCTGAGGTCTCCTGGAGACCTCTATGGTTGTCAGTGCCGGCTTGCTGTGAGTGCCACCCTGTGGTCGGCGCTCATAGAAAGTGAGCAATTCTGCTATATAGAGGAGATCTGAACATCGCCTCTATGTAGCAGAGCCGATTGAGTATTTAAAAAATAAAACAAAAAAGTTAAAATCACCCTTCTTTCTCCCCATTAAAAATAAAACAATAAAAATAAAATCAAACATACAAATATTTGGTATCGCCACGTTCAGAATTGCCTGATCAATAAAAAAAGGATTAACCTGATCGCTAAACAACGTAGCGAGAAAAAAAGTAAAAACGCCAAAATTACTTTTTTTGGGTCGCCGTGACTTTGCATTAAAATGCAATAACGGGCGATCACAAGATCGCATCTGCACCAAAATGGTATCATTAAAAATGTCAGCTCGGCATGCAAAAAATAAGCCCTCACCTGACCAGAGATCACAAAAAATTAAGGCGCTACAGATATGGGAAAATTGCGCAATATATTTTTTTTAAACAATGTTTGGATTTTTTTTCTCCACTTAGAGTCTGTGCACACGTTGCAGATTTGGCTGCGGATCCGTAGCGAATTTGACACTGCGGATTCGTAGCAGTTTTCCATGCATTGTACAGTACCATGTAAACCTATGGAAAACCAAATCCACAGTGCATATGCTGCAGAAAATACTGCGCGGAAACACTGCAGTTTATCTTCCGCAGCATGTCAATTCTTTGGGCGGATTCCGCAGCGTTTTACACCTGTTCCATAATTGGAATCCGCAGGTGTGAAAATGCATGTGAAAACCGCACAAAAACCATGGCAAATCCGGGGTAAATCTGCAGGTAAAACGCAGAGCGTTTTATCTGCGGATTTTTCAGAACCTGCACGGAAAAATCCGCATAAGAATCAAAGTGTGCAGTGCACCTACCCTTAAATAAAAAAGAACCTAGACATGTTTGGGGTCTATGAACTCGCAATGACCTGGAGAATCATAATGGCAGGTCAGTTTTAGCATTTAGCAAGTTGATTTCCCCCTTAACTCTTCCTCTCCCTGAGTGGAGTAATCCTTGTAATTAACCCGTTAACTCTTGCTCTGCCTCCTGCTCATCACTGCATCCTACGTTCCTGCTATCTCACAGTAGATCGGCTCACTCAGCTGTACACAGAGGTAGACACAGGTACATGGTCTCTTTAAATCTTCTGCTGGTTTATTATACATGTGGCATATAAACAAGAAATTAAATGAAAATAATCACGGCCACTGGGGCAAAACAGGAAAGCAGAACATAATGGTATACAATCTCTGCATCTACAGGGATCCGCCTGCTCACGATATAACAGCCAGGTTGAGTACAAAACCAATCAAATTAGAATAGTCTGTCACGGCACTCCTTATTGTAAAATTATATCCGGTGCTCAGAGAAGGGATGCCAACCCCTATAACTGATACAAGAGAAAGAATCCGGCACTCAGAATTTCATGCAACAATATTTATTTGATGCTCCCAAAAGTCAATTTGTAACGTTTCGGTCTAATTGACCTTCATCAGACTATAACAAAAAAAGAAAAAACAACATAAAAGAACAAAAAAATCCCAGATCCATACATATATATATACACAGAAGATCCATCAAAATTAAAACAGATACAATGATTTTCATATGGCATAAATGTAGTGTTATTCATAATCCTATTACAGCGATGTATACATAAGAACAAGTCATATCAGCGATGTGTACGTGAGGTCAAATCATTTTACAAAATTACAGATATTAATAATGATATTCAGTCACAAGCGCACTCAAAACATAATTTTATGTAAGAAAATAAATCTCCACTATCACTTCATGTTTATATTTCAAGAACAATGTCTCATCAACCACCGTGCATTTTAAGGGGCAGAACCATTTATATAAAGAGAGATGCCATTCATATTTCTGAGTATGACAACATATCACATGTTTAATATATAATCCTGTCTTCAAAGCCATATGATAGGCAGAAGCAAAGCTTCTTACATAAAATTATGTTTTGAGTGGGCTTGTGACTGAATATCATTATTAATATCTGTAATTTTGTAAAATGATTTGACCTCACGTACACATCGCTGATATGACTTGTTCTTATGTATACATCGCTGTAATAGGATTATGAATAACACTACATTTATGCCATATGAAAATCATTGTATCTGTTTTAATTTTGATGGATCTTCTGTGTATATATATATATATATATATATATATATATATATATATATATATATATGGATCTGGGATTTTTTTGTTCTTTTATGTTGTTTTTTCTTTTTTTGTTATAGTCTGATGAAGGTCAATTAGACCGAAACGTTACAAATTGACTTTTGGGAGCATCAAATAAATATTGTTGCATGAAATTCTGAGTGCCGGATTCTTTCTCTTGTATCAGTTATAGGGGTTGGCATCCCTTCTCTGAGCACCGGATATAATTTTACAATAAGGGGTGCCGTGACAGACTATTCTAATTTGATTGGGCCTTTTTTCATGTGCACCCTTGTTTTTTCTGATCCAGCAAAAAAAAAAATGTTTTGTTTAATTTTTTCTCGGAGATTTTTTCTTTTTTGTCTCTTTTAAGTGGAATATGTCTACAATTGGCTTTTCATACAGCGAGATGGAGGTGGCGAACATTGTTTCACAAGTCACGGCAAGTAGTGATTTTTTACAAGTCTCAGGAAGTGAATTCAAATCACGAGACCTGGAGAGGGAGTCCCGCCATCTTGTTAGTCTGGAATTACACAGTATTACCATTGCGGAATATATAAAAACACAACGCATTCCAAGAGGCCTTCGTGTTTCATTACGACCTAACCTATTTCAAGACAATGCGGATTTTTGTTCTAAATTTGAACAAATATTGAATAAATGTTCGGTGGACCTGATGACTTTAACCTTAGATCATTTGAATAAGGAAATCAAGAATAGCCAAGAAAAAGTTGGTAGTATCGAAACACAGCTGAAGGATTCATTACCAAAAGAAGAATTCGATTCGGTGAAGACTCGTACCAAAGAGAACGTGGATAACTTCAGGAGAGAGACGGAGAAACGCAAACGACAGAAGTTTATTAGAGACACTCAGGATTATCTACAAAAAAGAGTGTATAGATGGCAAAATTCCTCCTTTTGTCCGAACTATCGGAACTACAGATACACGGATGCCTCCTCGGCATCAAGTTCAGACAACGAACGTATGGACTACAACCGCTCTTTTTTAGGAGCAGGTCGGAGATACAACACCAGAAAAGGACGAGGAAGGGGGGCCAATGCTTCAGAGGTAAATCGTCACACCATGAACACCAGATCTCAGGTAACGAATCAAACCTGGTCATAAATATTTCAAAAAAATCTTTGAATACATCTCAACTACGTTTGTTAGAAAAAGGTTTATCATTTTGTCCGACTTATAAGTTTAATTCTTTTCAGTTAAATGTTGACCTAGAGAGATTTTACAGGAATTTAAGACTGAAAGCATATTTCTGTGAACAAACGCCTATTACAACACAGGCCTTAATGGCCCAGACTACACCTATTAATTTGAAGGATTTAGGTCTGAGACTACGTAGTAGTTTTTCTCCTCCAAAGAATAGTGCACCAGTAGAGACATTTATTACAATGATTGATAGAGAGGTTTCAAGTTTTTGCACACAGGTCACTAGGGGTGAGTTTTCCTTAAGATCTAATTTACCACCAGCGGAACGCACAGCTCTTAAATCTTTGATTAGTGATAAGGATATAGTCATAAAGGCGGCAGATAAAGGGGGTGCAATAGTTATTATGGACCATTCGTTCCATCGTTCGGAAATTCTGTCTCAGTTGGCAAATAGAGAGGTATATTTACCTCTCACTAATAACCCCACTTCAAGGATCAGGAATAAAATTGCTACAGTACTGGAGGAAGTTTACTGACACAGATCATAGATAAAAAGACTAGAGATTTTTTGACAAATGATTATCCAATAGTTCCCGTGTTTTATGTTTTGCCAAAAATTCAAAAAAATTTAGAAAAACCTCCAGGAAGACCTATAGTAGCATCCACTGATTCGGTCTTATCACCTTTATCAATTTTATTAGAGAAAGTGCTAACACCGCTTATTAAAAAGACACCAGCTTTTCTATTGGATACGGGGGCTTTTTTACAAATTATTCATGAATTAGGGAGATTACCGGAGAATACACTTTTAGTAACTTTGGACGTAAATAGTTTGTATACCTCCATCCAACACATTAAAGGCATTCAAGCGACGGAACAACTTCTTAAAGATTCCAATATGGAACCAAGAGTAGTTTCTTTCCTATTGGAGCTATTAGAAATAGTCTTGACAGAAAATTTCTTTATTTTTGAGGACAAATATTATGTTCAAATACAGGGCTCGGCGATGGGGTCCAATGTGGCCCCACCTTATGCAAATGCTTTTATGTCTAAGTTTGAGTCGGAATTTATATACAAGAATGATTTATATCAGTCCCACTGTATATTGTGGCGTAGGTACATCGACGATGTATTCTGTTTATGGAGGGGTCCAAGTGACAGCCTATATAGGTTTTTTGACCAGATAAATTCAGTATGGCCTGAACTTTCCTTCACTTTAAACTTTGATACTACGGAAATCAATTTTCTAGATACAAAGGTGATTCAGAAGTCGGATGGTACACTATTGGTGGATCTATACGTTAAGAAAACAGATCGGAACAATCTTTTACTTTACCAGAGTTGTCATCCAAAAGCGGTAAAAAAATCGATCCCACGTTCCCAATTTGAAAGGGTACGGAGGATCGTAAGTGATCCAACTTTATGCTCATTACGCCTGGGAGAGATGGAGAATAAATTTGTACAAAGGGGTTACCCACGTGAGGTTTTGCGTGAATGTCATAATAATGTCAGTGGAGATAGGAATATGAAAGCATCTGAGAGGATTCCCTTGGTTCATACATTCCACCCTTAGATGTATAAGCTTCATGGTAAAATTCGTAAACACTGGCATATATTACAGGAGAGTTTCCCAAGAATACCAGAATTTCAGATTCCTTTTTTACCTTGTTTCAGAAGGCCGAGTAATTTAAAGAATAAAATTGTTAGAGCAGATATTGGCTCACCTTCTAACACTGCACGACAGACTTTTTTACAAACACCTCGGAAAGGGACTTTTCCGTGCTTACAGTGTGCACAGTGTGCTAATGTTTTGAAAGGTCCAAAAATATCACATCCACTGACAGGCAAGGATATCCCCATCCGAGGATTTTTTACTTGCGATTCCAAACAAGTGGTATATGCCATCAAATGTCCGTGCGGTAAAATTTATGTAGGAGAAACATTGCAGGCGATTAAAGATCGGATTTCACATCACAAACCGGATATTCGTTGTGGGAAACACCATCTCCCAATTCCATATCACTTTCATGAGGCCGGACATTCAGTTGCGCAACTACGTTTTTTGGTTCTGGAACAGATTACTCTGAATAGGAGAGGGGGTAATTTAAATAAAAGACTTTTGGAAAGAGAAGCTTATTGGATCCACTTCTTACAAAGTTTGGAGCCCAAGGGCCTTAATAGGGACTTTAACCTTACGGGTCTCTTCTGAGTATAGAAGAAGAGAGTAACTCATCCTTAGCGGGATGATAATTAGAGCCAATTGATGAGTTTGAATTCATAACCTGGGGACTGTTATGATATTTTGGGGCCATTTATCATTTAATTATTTTTTATTTCATTTTTCTGAATTTTGGAAATATACCATATAGCGTCTATATATTTTGTATTTGTTGGTCATAGCCCATTAATGAACAAGATGTGAACAATATATTATTCATCTTATACTGTTCTATATAGGTAGATGTCATTTCGTTTCCAGTCATTTAGTGCTTCATTAGCGTATTTACTCTCGTTTTAATCACTTTTTGTTTTTCCTTTTTTCTTTAGGCAGCCAATTGATTCTTTTATTTTCACCATATTCACCTTATCTACGCGTTCCAGCGTTGAATATTCTCTTCACTATGGACTGGGACTTTTTCTCTTCAATGGGAGATGCACCGCCTTCTGTTGCGTTCCATCACAGCGTTCCACAGAGGAGTTCCGACCTTTAGACACCACGGTGACGTATTTCCGGTAGCGCCGTGGTTTTGGTTGTGTTCCACTAGCGCTTCAGTCACTGCTCATTAACGTCACTTCCGGGTTAAGGGCTATTTTAACATGGACGCGATGTCAGTGTGCCATGCAGATATTCCACATACCGCTCCTGCGGATTACAGTATCGGGACCACTTCTTTCATATGCGGTAAGCTTCCACTGTGCATTAGATTTCGGGTCTTTCACTTGAACTCACATTTTTTATTTGATTTTTCCTTCCTCTTACTTTATTATACTTTCACTTTCGTTTTGTAGTACTCCAGAAGGAGTCACGAGTTCCTCTCGTCGGTCTTTCTTTATCACTGCAGTGATTGGTAAGCCTTTTTTATTTAGCTTTGCTTCTGCCTATCATATAGTTTTGAAGACAGGATTATATATTAAACATGTGATATGTTGTCATACTCAGAAATATGAATGGCATCTCTCTTTATATAAATGGTTCTGCCCCTTAAAATGCACGGTGGTTGATGAGACATTGTTCTTGAAATATAAACATGAAATGATAGTGGAGATTTATTTTCTTACATAAAATTATGTTTTGAGTGCGCTTGTGACTGAATATCATTATTAATATCTGTAATTTTGTAAAATGATTTGACCTCACGTACACATCGCTGATATGACTTGTTCTTATGTATACATCGCTGTAATAGGATTATGAATAACACTACATTTATGCCATATGAAAATCATTGTATCGGTTTTAATTTTGATGGATCTTTTGTGTATATATATATGTATGGATCTGGGATTTTTTTGTTCTTTTATGTTGTTTTTTCTTTTTTTGTTATAGTCTGATGAAGGTCAATTAGACCGAAACGTTACAAATTGACTTTTGGGAGCATCAAATAAATATTGTTGCATGAAATTCTGAGTGCCGGATTCTTTCTCTTGTATGAGTACAAAACCAAGTCTCTGGAGCTGCCAGCTTTAGACTCATTGAATGCTGACGGTCTCAGGAGGCCAATTATTTAAACCCCAAACCACATCCTTGGGTGGAGATAAGGTGAACAACCTCCCACCTGCTCTATGGTTGTCCACAAAAACCCAGCCCTTAAAATGGCCGATTAACCCCTCTCAACATATAGTCTGCTAGAGCAAACTTCTGGTTTTCAAATCACTGTAGCTAATAGTCTCAGTGAAACGTATCTCCCTTCCAGCACTTTGCCAGTGACTGTCACACTATATATTTTAATCTAGCACTTCAGCACTTTATTTGGGTGATGGTGGTGGACTTTTTAGGGAAGTCTCAATAGGGTCATGTAGGGAAAGCCAGGAAGGGTGAATACACTTCCTAATTCCCTTAGTCTTTTTTCTGTACTAGCCTAGCTGTATTGGGCATACTTACCTGGTGGTTATACTTTAGTGATCCTCTACTTCCTTGTGAATACAATTTTTTTCTTGGTATATTTTAACCATAATCAATAAAAGGTATTTATTTTTACGGTTTCTTCTTTTTTGGTCTTTCATATACAATATAACCTTTTCATATAATTTATGTTGTTTGACTTATGTTATCAGCAACAGGTAGTTAACAACAGGGATAGTTCAGTTTAACAGATGGGACTAGCCCAGAGTGGTAGGAGATAAAATGAAGGGACAAGAGGGAGTTCTTGTCAGAATGTTAGAAACTGGACTGTAGTTCTGAGCTGGGTTGTGGTGAAGTGAAAAAGTACAGTAAAGAGAAATAAAAAGTGAGTTAAGAGGAAGGAATTGAAAAATGTGTGGAAAATGATCTGTATTGTAAAGGAAACATTCATCAAGATGTATACCCACTATCTACTGTATATATTCCCTACCAAGTTACTGTTCAGTAAAACGTTTGTTTTTGACACTCATTGAATTGTCTAACACCTGGTCCTGGCAAACCAATGTCAACAGTTATATGCAGCCTGCAAGGGTGTAGTGCTCCTACAGCACAAGTCCACACACCCAACCAGGAGTCCCACATTCATGTAACATGTCGAGGTGTAAGAGAGGAGTATCTCACCCACGGCTACCTCTCAGCACCAGATTACATTAACATTCGTCCTGCTTGGAATTTACAAAATCTGTTTTCATTTTAACACGATAACCCCCTTCTCTAGACTATTTTTTCTAAATTATTATAAGTGAAGACTAGATCGACCAGATACTTTGATCAGAATAACTGCGGTCAATCAACCTGGTCTCAGTCTCAGGCATGTAACCCTTCAAAACCTCCTTCTACTACATAGCATGTCTGGAATGCTTCTAATATTTCAGAAATGAAAAACACAATGTACTTCTTGGAATATCGTAAAAGCTGCTGTTGAAGTCTAAAAGTGCAAGTAGAGGAACTTTCAAGGCTGTGGAGCTGCATAAAGAGAAGATTGCCAAGAGGGGTAGTATGGTCAACAGTAAGTTTGGTAAACCTAAATGCCATCTTCATCTTGTATTTAGAGGTGAGAATGTCTCTAAAGAAAGTCTGGAGGATCCGACATGTCCATGTATTACATGATGGTTTCAACCTGAACTATATAAAACCTCAATTTCACTGAAGTGAACACTTGGCTGCCAACATTGTAAAATATGTGGTGAAACTGAAAATCATTGATTGCATCTACCCAACACATTGGGTAGATGCAATCATTGAAAAGCTAAGGCATTTGGTCTCATGATTATTTGCTAAAAGAGGTTGCCAGGCCTTGGGGTACAAGTCTGCGGTCACTCTATTTGAGTGCAGGCTTATGAATCCTCACATTGCATGCACTACGCTCTGTGAAGATTATCTGGTGCCACGGTCATGAGCGTGACCACAAGTATGTGACTTGCGTACGTGGTCACATTCCGATTAGAAGGACATAGCCTCACTCAATACAAGTGTATTGAGGGAGGCCAGACTAGTCTTGTCAGAATGTGGCTGGAAGTATGCAAATCGCATACTTGCCATCACATGACCGCCCGCTCTTGACCCTGGCACTAGAAAATCCTCACAGTGCGCACGTTGTGAGGATTCTCAAGTCTACACTCACATAGAGTGCCTGCAGACTTGTACCCTAAGGCCAGACAACCAAGATGGTCCTTTTGCTACCATGATAAACTGATCTCAGGGTGTTCCTCTGTTGTAATTCCTAGTGATTTGCTGTCATCTGTGGATGAACCTGACATCAAGTGCTTACTGTCCAAGTTTGGAGATTTCTTTTCTCTTTTACTTTAATGCATTTATTTGGTACTAAAATCATTTTGTTTTGCAATTAGGTTTCAGTACAGATTTTGCTCCATTTTGCTTTTACAGTCTTTGCTTTCCTGCACATTCAAATTTCATGTGGTTTCTGGTTATAAATAAACTGAAACAAGCTCAGAAAAAAACATCTTCCCATAGAACTGTCATAGAAAGAATGCAAATGGTGCAAAAGTTATAATGACGCCCAATTTCAAAAATGGTTTCTTTAGATGCAAAATAAATTAATTTATGCTTAAAAAAATTGTCCCCGAAGGTGAAGAACCCCTTTAAAAATGTCTGTCCCTTTTTGATGGGAACTGCCAATACTGCCAATAGTCACGTAGGAAAGAATCTATTCTGCGCTCAATGGACTATAGCAATAGGAACGTTCTCCCATAACACTGTGCTGCTGTATCGAAAGGCATGTTTTCTTCTAGCCCCAACAAAGAACAGATCACAAATAACAGATGAAAAGAGGCCCATGGTACTGTGACGGCGCCGGCTCATGAGGGTGTTGGGAGGTGATGGGAAGCTATTATTACAAATAAACTAACACAAAAATCCTTGAACTGCCATTAATCCCTCTGCTCCATGAGCTTTCATCTGGTCCCTAATAGAATTACAGGTGGGATTTACAGCAGGAACATGAGAAGGTTATTACAAACACAACAAATGTTTCCCATAGCCCGGACAGCGATCAGACTGCTCACTGTTGTTACAGGACGTAATTATCGGTGTAATTGTGACCCACACACGGGGGCATGTATTTATCCAGCTACCGCCAGGCTAAACACAAAATCTTACTGGGGAATTATGTCCTTTAAGCGAATTTCCTGCACAGGTTACATTGTACATAGTTCGGCTCAACGCCTAATCTTTCATCAACATTGAGAAATAGATCTCATGAGAACTCCGGGGGAAGGTGGGAATGATGCAAAATTAACTATTAAGCAGAACGTATCAAATCTAAAATAAATCTTTTACTAAATTCTAAAATACATATATATTAGAAGGCACTAAATACTTAAATATTTATTTATTAATGCCCTTTAAAGAACCCGGAACACACAAAAACTGGAAAGATAATTACATGGTAAATTCGATTTTTTTTCTTATGAATTCGACCATTTCCTAAGCTGGAACACTATATTTTGCAAAGTTATAAGACCAATGTAAAATTTCATAGGAAGTTAGAAATATAAGAATGTAAAGTTACTTATCTAATATTTTATATTTGTTCAATAGCTGTCTAATAGTTTTCTGGTACAATAAAATTATATATAATTAGATATAGCATACTGTATATGATAAAATTCTATGCATTTAATGTGGATTAATTTATTGCAAACTAATGTATTAATCTATATCACAAATTATTTAAACCAAAGGACTTGCACAGGTTAAAAAATATATATATTTTTTTAACGTATGACTATGTATTTCTTCATTAGTTTTATTCTTAATATATTTAGAATTGAGATACCATGGTTAAAAAATGTTTACGTGAAAAAATACAGGTTAAAGGTTCACTTGCAAAGCAATAAATCCAAAAATATTCTTAAAGTTATTTTAACGATGATGGGATATACATAATAATTTCATTTTAAACAATCTGACTTTATGCTTCGAGAACTAGAAGCTAAACAGATCCAGAATAGATTATACATCAATGTCAAATCTGAAATCAGTTTAATCAAATTGAATTTTCAATTACGCTGAAAAATAGGAGTAATCTACTTAAGATACAAATCTACTAATGATATAGTACATTAGACCATAATGTGTGGGAAAAAAACACAAATACTCACAAAACAGAAAAGTTAAAGTCTAGGTGCAGACGAGCGTATTTGCTGTCCCGAGTGGGATCTGATAAAACATTGGATCACACTTGGACCAATGTTATTCTTTGGGGCCGAGCTATTATGTACGACAAAAAAAAAAACAAACAAACAGTTAAAGAGGTCAAATTTAGGTATTTTAGACTGACTGTCATACACGCTCTAACCACTTTTGTTCAGTTATATATTACAGCTGGCATCTGTAAAGTATGGTGCTGATATGCCAATATGAAGTGTATGAATACATCATTAAATATATCTCTTGATGAAGCTGTTGTACTTCCTTTGAAATTACATATTAAAGATGGCTGTACATTCCTGATATTAAAGCTCCACTCCAGCGCTTTTTTTTCAGTGCTAGAGCGGTGCCACTATTGTAAGTTCCCTGACCCTAGTCTTCTACTTACCAGCCCCCGTCTTCAGCTGTTCCCAGTACCACTCCTCCATCTTGTGACCACAACTTCTGACTGACCGTAAGTCGAAGGTAATGGTCACAAGCTCTTTGTGTAAGTCTACGAGAGCCTCGTTCTGACTCTCATAGACTTACATCGGACTTCAAACACTGGAGTGATCCGGCAGGTCACCCAGAAGAAGACGACAGAGGCAGTGCCGAGTTGAAAGTTGAAGACGACGGCTGCTAACTATAATTCTAGGTGCAAAGAACATAGATTAGTGGCACCACTCCAGCGGGAAAATGAAAAACATAAATTGGCTGGAATGCTTCCCCTAAGGATGAGCATTTTAGAGCTGGTCTCATCAAACATTAATTTTAATATTTCTGGGAAAGATTTGTAGAAATCGCAGGAACGTGAGATGTCATCATGGACAGGAGGCAAATCAAGAGTTAACAGGCTTATTAATCCCTTTCTGCCATCGGACGTACTATCTGCCAGGGACGAGATAGTACTTCATACGCGATCAGCCGCACTCACAGGAGAAGAACGGCTGATGGCGTCCGGGTGTCAGCTGATTATCACTATGTGCCAGCCGGCACTTTAACCCCCGGAATACTGCAATCAAACAAGATCGCAGCATTACGGTGGCATAGGGAAGCATCGCACAGAGAGGGGGCTTTCTACGCACCTCCCTGAGAATCTCAGAACAACGTGATGTGATTGCGTTGTTCCAAGGGTCTCCTCCCCGCAGGCCCCTGGATCCAAGATGGCCGTGGGGTCCTTCCAGGTCCTGCAGGGAGGTGGCTTGTCAGTGCCTGCTGAGAGCAGGCACTGAGAAGCCTCCTACACTGCCTGTCAGATCGCTGATCTGACAGGCAGTGCTGTGCAAAGTGTCAGCGATCTGACTTTATACAGTGATGTTCCACCCTGGGACAATATAAAAAAGTTTTAAAAAAATGAATATGTGTAAAAATATTTTACCATCTAGCTGCCATAACATCACCCCAGAGGACCCCTTTAAGCAGCATTTGTTCCCACTGACCGAATACCACATGTGGTGTCACGAACACTAACTTTATTCAATTCCCTTTACATGAGCGCCCAGGGCCACGAACCGGGTCGCCACCATCGTGACACATCCCCTTAAGTACGAGTACCCCATGGCCCTGGCGGGCATTTCAGTTACCCTTGGTAAAATAAAACAAATAGGATCTGAATTAATTTTTTGAGCGAAGAAAAGTTAAATGTTCATTTTTTATTAAACTCCAAAAAATCCTGTGAAGCACCTGAAGGGTTAATGAACTTCTTGAATGTGGTTTTGAGCACCCTGAGGGGTGCAGTTTTTAGAATGCTGTCACTTTTGGGTATTTTCTATCATATAGACCCCTCAAAGTGACTTCAAATGTGGTGTGGTCCCTAAAAAAATGGTGTAAAAATGAGAAATCGTTGGTCAACTTTTAACCCTAAGGCCAGGTTCACATTAAGTTTTTGGCATCCGTTAGATGGACTACGTTACACCGCGGCATAACGCGGTGTAACGTAGTCCGTTAACACCGCCATTTAGTCCAATGTCGGACGCATCGCTAGCGCACACCCATTGTGGGCATGTGCTAGCGATGTGCCGTCATTGAGTGACGGACCCTGGGACACGGGCAGCAGCGTTTCCGGGTCCGTCACTGCTAGTGCAGATAGAGCATCTGCTAGCTCTATCTGCGCTAGCGCGACGACATATCGGCACTTGCGTTAACAGCAGCCCGTTAACGCATGTGTTGAACGGGCTGCTGTTAACACAATGTGAACCTGGCCTTATAGCTTCCTAACAAAAAAAAAAATTTGGTTGCAAAATTGTGCTGATGTAAAGCAGACATGTGGGAAATGTTACTTATTAAATATTTTGTGTGACATATCTCTGTGATTTAAGAAAATTCAATGTAAAATTGCGAAATTTTCGCTAAATATCCGTTTTTTTCACAAATCAATGCTAGTCATATCACAGAAATGTTATCACTAACGTGAAGTAAAATAGGTCACGAGAAAATAATGTCAGAATCAACGGGATCCATAGAAGCGTTCCAGAGTTATTACCTCATAAAGGAACAGTGGTCAGAATTGTAAAAATTGGCCCAGTCATTAACAAGCAAACCACCATTGGGGGTTAAGGGTTAACAATACATTCTCGCAGGGAGTGTAGGGACTCGGGAGATGTGTAAGGGAGGACAGAACTGGGAGCTAGGATGGGATAGAGCAGGGACGAACGGTAGTTCAATAGGAAGAAACAAAGCCAAATAAACTTATCAGTCTAGTTTTCTTGATTACAGCGTCTCAGTTCTCCAACAGTGGCACCGACAACAGCAGCACGTGAAGTTGCAGAGGTGTTTGTAGAAAATGAGGTTCCAATCCACGGAGCGGGTGACGGGACTTTGAAGAAAGCGGAGCGCTCCTGCACTCCAAACACTGTGCTCAGTCCAGTACGTAGTACCGCCGCAACGAAGCCTCGCTCTGCGATCTACACAGGTACCTGGCTAAGGGGCTCTGGCCTAGTCACCTGCTTCTCACGGCGCTGCGCGGACGTTACGTTCACTGGTCTCAACTTCAGAGTCGCCTCCTGGCATGGAGGTTAGCGGGAAACTGGCAGCCTGTCGTCCATTTACAGTAGCCCGGTACGCCAGGGATTGAGCCTGAGCTCAAGGGAAGCCCGGTACGCCAGGGATTGAGCCTGAGCTCAAGGGAAGCTCTGCAGTCGCCACTAGTACTGCACTGCCACTTAGCTTTCCCGCCTCAGCTCTGGCTCTTTTCCCAAGCGCAACGCTTCTTAACAGGGCCCCACCCACCGCAGTCACATGCAAGGGTCTGTCCTTGCCTGAAAATCTTCCCCCCTGCAACATTAGGGACAGTCCTGGTAGTTCCGGAACCGGCATGAGAAATGCATACCCGATCTTGTTCTTCCTCTTACACATTCACAATGGATTACGGTATACATTATTTTCATAGAAAGTACACCATTTTCATTAGGTCTAAGATCTATTTATTAATCTATGCAGTTTATATTGTAAAACCTGGTGACGGATTGCCTTTAAATGGCGCAGAACTGATATAGTGAGCTGAGCTGTGGCATTATTTATGGAGGCTGGCCGCCATGTTTTTATAATTCTGAATAACCCTTTAGGGTGGGACAATTACCGTAAATTGTAAGTTCAAGTGGAGCAAGGGTTGATTTTCTTAAATAATCCGGCCCTGCAGGATATTTCCTTTATGTAAGGAAGAATATTAACAAAATAATTAATTTCTAAAGTTGTATTAAAAGGGGAGACCCTTGCTTATAGTAGTGACGTGACCTTGCCACACACGCGCTAAGACAAAAATTCAAGAAAAGGGGCAGATGTAATATCCGTAGCATATGCAGAGGCTTGAGAAACACTTGTTCTTAGACTTCCCAGATGATGAGACCTCCCACATGGTACAGGGAAGAAAAAGAAAACATCGTACAGAAGTTATCAACTTCTGCTGGAGAAGGCATAGGGTTCACAGATACAAACATTCAGGCCCAATCTGGGGTATTATCCAAATGGAACATCTACTAAATAGTCTCAAAAATAAATACATCAATGGAAACTAAATCACATTATACATGGAGGGTGAAACATAATAATTCCATCCTGATTTAGCAGGTCCAAAATAAAGGGGCTCCGGGTCTCTGTGTTATTTTTCTCAGACGGAGCTTTAAATCAAATATTTACACACCCTTTAAACTAAAAAAATATATTAGCTTATTAAATGAGGCCAAGAGGACACATTCCTGTTTTTCTATTAGTAAAACCCTGAACTCTCATGAGAACAGAGATGTTATGAATGCAATAGAAAATGCCCAAATCACATCCCCTCCTTGGGGAAGAGTTCAGCACTCGAGCCATTATCAGCAGTTTTGGGATTTTTTTTATTTTTATTTCTTCACACTGCTCTTTCCAGTGGTATCAGTGCATTTTAACAGTCTTACATCCACTATTCTGTCCTGCACTCTACCTGTACTACAAGTGCTGTACTGCTCTCAACATTTACTACATGTACGGCTTAGTAATGCTTTCTGCCTGTATATCATGCAATGTCCTGCACTGTACCTGTACAACTTGTTCTGTACTATTCTGACCATGTACTGTTTTGTACTGCTCTCTACCGGTACTAAATTAAATTTTCTGCCATCTATCTGTATTAAATGTACCTTCCTGCACTCTACGTGTACAGTACTCTACCCGTACAACATGTACTGGACTGCTTTTCTATTTAAGCTACCAATAGTGTTCAGTTTTCTAGTGGTAATAAATGTATTTTACTGTATTACAGGCATTGCACTGCTTTGTATCTGTATGACATTTACTGTCCAGCACTCTTCTGCTCGCTACCTATACTATACGTACTGTACTTTTGTCTATGTATTCGACATGGGATACATTACGTTCTCTGTATTATATGTACTGTTCAGCACTCTGTTATATTGTCTGTGCTATTCTCTACCTGCATGATATGTGCTGCACTGCCATCTACCAGTACAATATGTACTTGTGCTACACAAAGTGTATTGATTTCTACCTTAATTAAACCAGTCCTACACATTGTACTGTTACTGTTCTCAATCTGTACTACTGACATATGTTGTGTGTATAAAACATGATTTTTGTACCATGAAAGCACCAAGTCCTTACATTTCCTGCATTATTCGGTGTCGTAGACAACCTTGTATCTATTCCCATTTATCCCATCGCAACATGGCCACCAGACATCTCAGGACAATGTGCTTCTTATACCTAACCACTGATGGGCATACACTTTGAAGTGTGGCAATTGGGCTTTCGAATTGCCCAGTTAAACCATAAAACAGAGTTTAGTTCTGGGCACCAGTCACTTTTACATAGCAAATCAGATTCTGAGACAGATCAAAACCGTAACCATTGACCGAGGATTAATCTGTACTCTGGGAATTAGTGGTTAGGAGATTGTGACAGTCAGTGAAAGGTTTATTAAGTCTCTAAACCCTTTTAATCTTGTAAGCAAATTAAAGGCTTGAAAAAATGACAGGAGCGGTGGAGACCGATCAATCACCTCCAGTCTCTCTATGAATCTGGCAGAGTATTAGTCAAAACACTCACAGCCTTCCATACAACTGCAAGAAATTCTTCAAATTCAAGCAAAGACCCATATTTTATTTCTGCTCATAGGGAGCAGTATTAGAGTATTTAGGGTTGGCTTCCATCACCTTAAGGGCTGATTTACATGTCCGATTTTGTCATACAAGTGCTATCCAGGGTTTTCATGGATAGCATCGTACCTATGACATTCTATGGGGCTGTGCACATGTCCGATATTTTTCCTCAGACTGAGTGGTCCATGTAAAATATTGGAGACATGTAGGATTTTGATCCTAGGGTCTCGTCAAAAAACGCCAATGCAAGTTTATGGGTCTGTGAAAAAAAATCAGACTGCAGTTGGATGACCTGCAAGTGCAGTCCAATTTTCATAGACTGTCTGAATGGAGAAGATGTAAAAAAATTTTTTTACGAGAAAAACGGATGACAGTTGTGAGCTGTTCCCTTCATCTTCTTTTCATATCTTGCAATTTACCATTGTATTATTAGCTTGCTTTCCATGCTTGTCTGCTGCAACCTACTGACCGAAGGCTTTGCGTCACTCCCTCGCTCCTCCTTTTACATTTTTCTAGAATGTGAGAGTGTCCTGCAGCCTTGTGTATGAGCTCACTTCCGGGCATCCGTTCTTACTTTCAGCCATCGTGTGAGAAGTACACATCTCTTTTGGGCTGCAGAAAGCAAAGTCTTTTGACCACACACACACATTCAGTAGTGGCTCCAGGGGTGAACACCCACAAGACAACCACAGGAACGGCTACTTGTACCATCTGCATCGTACCACCTCATGTCTTTGGGTTATGGTTCAAATAAACCACCGCTGATTCATCGGTCTGCGTCCACGTTTGAATCCATCCACCCAGGAGCGACACCTGGTCCTGTCTGCCCCACTGCTTCTCACACCATCGCCATACTACACACCTTCAATCGTCTAAGGCTACTTTCACACTTCCATCTTTTTAGATCCATCACAATGCGTCGTTTTGGGAAAAAACCGCATCCTGCAAATGTGCCCGTAGGATGCGTTTTTTTCCCATAGACTTGTATTGCCGTCGGATCGCGACGTATGGCCACACGTCGTGTCCGTCGTGCACTGGATGCGTCGGTATTTGGAGGACCGTCGTAGCGAAAAAACGTTCAAGGGAACGTTTTTTCGTACGTCGTGTCCTGAATTTTTTGAACTGTGCATGCCTGGCCGTAACTCCTCCCTCTCCTCCCTGGGCGCTTACTATTGGCAGAGGACGCATTGAAACACTGCGTCCGCTGCCCACGTTGTGCAGAAAATCACCACTGTCCATCGGTACGTTGCACTGACGCTTTGTGACAGCCCCGTACCGATGGAAGTGTGAAAGAAGCCTTAAGTGGGTACAGAACAGTCAAAAGACTATCTTAAGCCCATCACCCGGCTTCAGAATCCCTAAGAATCCAGTACCTCACTCTGAAATCTGCCCAGCAACAGCGCTTGCCTGGATAAGTCTTAAGGCCCCGTCTCACATAGTGAGATCGCTAGCGAGATCGCTGCTGAGTCACAAGTTTTGTGACGCAACAGCGACCTCAGTAGCGATCTCGCTATGTGTGACACGTACCAGCGATCAGGCCCCTGCTGCGAGATCGCTGGTCGTGTCGGAATGGCCTGGACCTTTTTTTGGTCGTTGAGGTCCCGCTGACATCGCTGAATCGGTGTGTGTGACACCGATCCAGCGATGTCTTCACTGGTAACCAGGGTAAACATCGGGTTACTAAGCGCAGGGCCGCGTTTAGTAACCCGATGTTTACCCTGGTTACCAGCGTAAATGTAAAAAAAAAAAAAACACTACATACTCACCATCTGATGTCCGTCAGGTCCCTTGCCGTCTGCTTCCTGCTCTGACTGAGCGCCGCAAAGTGAAAGTGAAAGTACAGCACAGCGGTGACGTCACCGCTGCGCTCTGCTCTCACTGTACGGCCGGATCTCAGTCAGAGCAGGAAGCAGACGGCAAGGGACCCGACGGACATCAGATGGTGAGTATGTACTGTTTGTTTTTTTTTGGTAACCAGGGTAAACATCGGGTTACTAAGCGCGGCCCTGTGCTTAGTAACCCGATGTTTACCCTGGTTACCCGGGTGCTGCAGGGGGACTTCGGCATCGTTGAAGACAGTTTCAACGATGCCGTAGTCGTTCCCCTGATCGTTGGTCGCTGGAGAGAGCTGTCTGTGTGACAGCTCCCCAGCGACCACACAGCGACTTACCAACGATCACGGCCAGGTCGTATCGCTGGCCGTGATCGTTGGTAAATCGCTATGTGAGACGGGGCCTTAAGAGTAGGCCCTCTCATCTGCCAGGCCTGAAACACCTGTGTCTACATTGTAAAGGAACAATTATGGAAACCGAAACAGATGGGCTACTTGCACAATGAACAAGTCTGTAAGAACATGTTCACACACCACCAAGAAACTTGAAGACACAAAAGAGCACAGTAAGACCAAAAACACTCTGTTGTAAAAAAAAAAAATCACTAATAAGCAAGTGCTAGTAAAAAGATGGAAAAAAGTCTTAGTTACTCACCGGTTAACGGTGTTTTTCGGAGTCCATGACAGCACTACGGAGAGAGGGGATCCGCCCTTCAGGAACAGGAAACCTACAGATACATAAGGGCGGCACTCTCCCACGCATCAGTTGGTTTACAGAGCACAAGAGGACCACCAAGGTTAATAGCATACATAATAAACAATGATACAATAACTAACTATTCACTACCCGTGAATTATATAAATAAAGGAAGAGGTGTACACCCAGAACTTAAGAAGACGGGAGGGTATGTACAGGTGCTGTCATGGACTCCGAAAAACACCGTTAACCGGTGAGTAACTAAGACTTTATTGGTCGTCCATGATAGCACTACGGAGAGAATTACAGAGAGTAACTAACTAGGGAGGGACTACAGCTTGCAGCACCCTTACACCAAAGGAAAGGTCAGAAGAGGCACCCAAGTTCAATCTATAATGGTTATAGAATGTGTTTGGGGAAGACCAAGTAGCAGCCTTACAAATTTGGTCGATCGACACCTCCAATCTTTCCGCCCACGAAGCCGCCATAGCTCTAGTGGAATGCGCTTTCAGACCTTCAGGCGCCGGCTTGCCCTTTGAGATGTATGCCAGCGAGATAGCCTCCCTGATCCATCTAGCTAAAGTAGATTTTGATGCCCTATGACCCTTCCTACTACCCTGATAGGACACGAATAGGGCGTTATCTATCTTCCAGGGATCAGTTACTGCCAGATATTCCAGGATACATCTTTTTACATCTAAAGTGCTTCCTTTCCTTATCGTTAGTAGGATTGGGGAGAAAAGATGGAAGAACTATTTCCTGTGTTCTGTGGAACCTGGACACTACTTTAGGAAGATATGCTGGATCAGGGGAGAGAATCACTCTATCATCCCTAAGCTGCATGTAAGGGGGAACCCTGGATAATGCTTGGATGTCGCCTATCCTACGTGCCGATGTTAGGGCCACCAGGAAGGCTACTTTAAGGGATACATTTTTAATAGAGGCTGATGCAATTGGCTCAAATGGGGCCTCTGTCATGGCTGAGAGGACTAGGTTCAGGTCCCATGGCATGACCCTATTCTTCACCATTGGCCTAGACCGTTTTGTCGCTCTGATGAATCTGCTGACCCAGTGATTCTCAGCAATGTTGCAGCCAAAGAGGGCCCCTAAGGCTGATACCTGCACTTTAAGTGTATTTGGGGATAACCCCATATCTAACCCCTTCTGTAAGAATTCTAAAATCTGGTCTATTGGTATTGACTGACCAGCTATTACCCCCGAGTTTTGAAGGAACTTCTTCCAGATCCTGACATAAATCTTTGTGGTGATTATTTTTCTGCTCTTCAGCAGAGTGTTAATGAGGCCCGGAGTGAACCCCCTATCCTTTAACAGCGCCCGCTCAAAATCCACGCCGTCAGATGAAGGCCAACCGCCCGAGGATGGTAGACTGGGCCCTGGGATAGGAGATCCGGGATGTCTGGCAAGACCCATGGGTTGGATATCGACATAGCCCTCAGGCATGGAAACCACGTCCTTCTGGGCCAGAAGGGGGCAATTATTATTACTGTGGCTTTGTCCTTCCTGATTTTGCTCACCACCAGAGGAAGTAGAGACAGGGGAGGAAAGGCATAGGCTAGCCTGAAGTTCCAGTCTATGAGGAGGGCGTCTACTGACAGAGGATTTTCTCTGGGGTTGAGAGAGCAGAATTGTGCCACTTTCCTGTTTTCTTTTGTGGCAAACAGGTCTACCTCTGGTTGACCCCATCTTTCCACGATGAGGTTGAAGATGGAGTCGTTCAGGGACCACTCTCCCTGCCTCAATGTGTTGCGGCTTAAGAAATCCGCCGTAGTGTTTTCTGCCCCTCTTATGTGAAGAGCCGTCAATGAGAGAAGATGTTGCTCTGCTAGATGGAATAGACGATCTGCTACGCACATTAGGGATTTGGAACGAGTCCCGCCTTGGTGATTTATGTATGCCACGGCGACCCGATTGTCCGAGAATACCCGCACGTGGTGGCCCTGTAGATAGACAAGGAGTGATTTAACTGCCTGTTCCACAGCCGTTAACTCCTTTAGGTTGGAAGACATTTCTATCTGATCCCGATCCCAAAGCCCATGGACCAACGTATCCCCCATGTGAGCCCCCCACCCAGAAGGGCTAGCGTCCGAGGTGACTATACGAGTTACATTATATTCCCAGGGGACCCCTGTGGACAGGTTCTCTTGGTCTAGCCACCATCCAAGGGACATAATAGCGTCTTGGGATAGGGTCATCAGGCTCTCCAGACATCCCCCCAACCTTTTTTGTTGTAACAGCACCTCGCCCTGAAGTATCCTCGTATGATACTGGGCCCATCGGACCGCTGGAATACAGGACGAGAGAGAGCCCAACAGAGACATGGCTCTTCTAAGGGACATGGTGGGGTTTTTAGAGGCACTCAGCACCTGAAGGTGCAAGCGATCAATTTTCTCTTGAGGCAAACGGCATTCCTGAACCTGGGAATCCAGGGTCAGGCCTAAAAATCGCTGCACCCTCATGGGCTGTAAGCTTGATTTTTTAACATTTAGCATCCACCCCAGACGCTCCAGAGCAGACATCACTTTATGTAACTGTTCCAGACAGTGATCCGCCGTTTTACCTACGATAAGGAGATCGTCCAGGTAGGGGATTATTAGAATGTTGGACTCATGCAGGTGTGCCATAACTTCCGCCATAACTTTGGTAAACACTCGAGGGGCGACCGATATACCAAAGGGGAGGGCCCTATACTGGAAGTGTCTGATTACCCCATCCAACCTTACCGCCACCCTCAGGTATCGTTGGTGACCTGCATAAATAGGGATATGGTAATAGGCGTCCTTCAAATCCAATACTACCATAAAGCTGTTTTTAAACAGCAGCTTTATTGCGGTGTTAATAGTTTCCATCTTAAATGATTGAACGGTCAGGAAATTATTAAGAGCCCTAAGGTTAATAATTGTTCTGAAGGAGCCGTCAGGTTTACTTATTAGGAATAGAGGAGAGTAGAATCCTCTACCCTGTTCTCCTTCCGGAACCTCTGACAGGACATTCTTATTGAGCAGGTTGTGAACTTCTGCTTCCAGGGCCGCCTGTTCTGCTGGAGAAGACCTGAGTGGGGTAATTCTGAAGAAGTTCTGAGGGATAGAAGAGAACTCTAGCCGCAGACCCGTAGCTATTAACCCCAAAATCCAATCACTACTGGAGATTTTGGACCAGGCCGGGTAGAAGGCAGATAGTCTACCTCCCACCGGGGCGACAAGTCATTGGGGTGGTTTTTTGACCTGACGTCCTCCACCTCCAAACATAAATCCAGTACCTTTCTTCTTTTTCTCATCCCATCTGCTCTGGTCTCTGGCTGGTCTTCTCCGAAAGAATCTCTTCCCTGCGAAGGGACGCCTGTAAGAGGTAGTTGGTAGATTGGGAAACTTCTTCTTCTCGTCTCCAGCTTTCTCCAGCAGTTCGTCTAGGACTGGACCAAACAGGTATTCTCCTTCGCATGGGATAGAGCACAGACGGGATCTGGATTGAAGGTCACCCGGCCTACATTTCAGCCATAGGGCCCTGCGTGCTGCGTTTGATAGTCCGGCCGCCCTAGCCGCCATTCTTGCCGAATCCGCAGATGCATCCGCGAGAAATGCAGCGGCATTCTGAATAGTTGGCAGGAATTTCAACATAGAATCTCTGGAAACACCCCCTTCCAACTTAGACCCTAGCTGATCCAGCCAGACCATCATCGATCTGGCTGCACATGTTGCGGCTACAGCAGGTCTCAGGGCACCCGCCGACATCTCCCATGTCCCTTTAAGGAATGAGTCAGCCTTCTTATCGAGAGGATCCTTTAGGGAAGCCATGTCGTCGAAGGGGATAGATGATTTTTTAGACGCCTTAGACACCGCTGCGTCCAATTTCGGCGCTTTATCCCATGTGTTCACCATGGGGTCCTCAAAGGGATATCTACGCTTAAAGGCAGGTGGAAAAGAGCCTTTCTTCTCTGTTTTTTTTCCATTCCCTTTTGATGACGTTCTGGACCTTGTCATTGAGCGGAAAAGACCTACGTTTTTTAGGGTCTAGACCGCCAAACATTAGGTCCTGTGCTGAGAGTTCTGGCCTTTCATCAGCCACCCCCATGGTGGATTAACTGATTTAATTAGTTTGTCCATTTGGTCCAATGGGAAACAGAACCGGTTAGACTCCTCTTCCGAAGAGGACGCTGAGGAGACAGAGGCATCTGACTCATTCTCCCTACTAGGGCCAGCGGACAAATTCGAATCTGAGGCGCTAGGTTCCCTTCTTTTGGAAGGCTCCCGGGACAGGGATTTCAGGGAATCTTTCACCTCCTTCCTGATAATCTCCCTAAGGTTTGATGTGAAATCAGGAGATTCTTCCGCCACCTATGGGAGCGGAGAAAAAAGGCTATGTAATCTATCTGGCGCTACCGCTATCAGAGTTCCCATCAATTTATTTCCTACTGTCTGCCGTACACGACTGACAAAGTCTCTTAGGGTAGGCATCTGGCAAAGGGCAAGCGCATAGCGTGCACTCCTTGTTGTTTGTTTTACCAGCGCTTTTTTTCCCCTACGGAAATAAACATAGGAAAAGACTGCATCAGGGTACATTCACGAAGATCTCTTACCCAGGCAGTAGCGGTAGGTACCGGATTACTGGGGGGTCGGTCCAGATCCTTCTGTTTATATCTGCGACCGGGCTGGTTACTGCGTCCGCGGGCTTTCGGCTGGGGGTTCGCATGGGACTTCTCTGAGGATCTGTCCTACTCCTGCTCCAGCAGACCGACGGCAGCTTCTGGCTCATCAATAGCTGCAGATGGGCTCACAAGCAGCCCTGCAGCGCTATGCTCGGCTATATATAGCCCACCCCCGAATCCGGAACATGTGCAGGTGTGTGGCCAGAATCTTTTCCTCCACCTGCAAATCCGTGCCCCCCCCCCCCCCCCCCCCCGCCGCATGCAGGATAGCGGTGTTTTTTGTAAAAAACCGGCTGGCGTCCGACTTCCGGTTTTGGCCCCGCCCCCTGCACGTCACTTCCGGTATCGGCCTGAGGGCTCAGGAACGGCGCCGCCGGACCCCCTAGCCGCCCGCCGCTACACCACCGCCGCCCGTGGCCGTAGCACAGCGGCGAAAGCGGCAGAAGCCAGCGCCCGACCCCCGGCCTGCCGACCAAAAAGGAGCACACAGGGCGCCGCCCCACACCGCACCGACGGGGACTAGAGGCGGGGAAGACCGAGGCCCAGGAGGGTGAGCGGACCCCAGGGGGGCATACTCACCTCGCTGACCACTGAGGATGGACCTCCTCCGGACGTCGCTCCACACTGCACCGCTCACTGTCGTGGAGCCCTACCCGGACCCACCGTGGCGCTTCCAGGGACCCGCACTGCCCGAGGTAGGAGACCCCCTCGCTACCTGGGTCGGACAGCCGGCCTGGGTATTGATAGGAGAAACGAAGTTGTATCTGCAGGGAATCCTGTCCTCCAGGAACAGGAAACCAACTGATGCGTGGGAGAGTGCCGCCCTTATGTATCTGTAGGTTTCCTGTTCCTGAAGGGCGGATCCCCTCTCTCCGTAGTGCTGTCATGGACGACCGATAAACAGGGTATTTGGTTGATACTTTTTTGCAAAAAAATGTATACTAAGCTGCTCCACCAAACGTCAAGGTATACCCATATAGAGCAGTTTGTTTGTTTTTTACAACAGAGTGTTTTTGGTGTTACTGTGCTCTTTTGTGTCTTCAAGTGTCTTGGTGGTGTGTCAACATGTTCCTACAGACTTGTTAATTGTGCAAGTAGCCCATGTGTTTCGGTTTCCATAATTGTTCTCTTGTGTCTAGAAGACTGGGGAGGTATCCACCACTCCTTGTGGGTCATTTGCACAAAAGCTGTTCCATTCCACGTATCCACATGGACATTCCCTCTCTGAACCCTGCTTATACAGGTAATATACAGATGGTCAGGTTTCAAATACATCAGATAGGGATTACATACATCAGTTAGGATTGCTCTATATGGGTATACCTTGACGTTTGGTGGAGCAGCTTAGTATACACTTTTTTGCAAAAAAAGTATCAACCAAATACCCTGTTTTTTTTCCATCTTTTTACTAGCACTTGCTTATTACTGTAAAAAAAAATTTACAACAGAGTGTTTTTGGTCTTACTTTGCTCTTTTGTGTCTTCATTGTAAAGGAACAGTCTATGTGCCCCGACATTTCCCTCCATCCATACCCCGAAAGACTTGCAGTATATTATATCACATTGCTGCAGATTGTCAGACTGCAAAACCCCACAATTCTCTGAAAACACCTTAGGAATCTTATCAGGGCATCTTAATGAAACTGCACCACGATTTCCAGCCCCCAATTCAAAAGTTCAGTTTCTTAAAGAGACAGCACACCTTGAACCAAAATGGCCGAAAAATACCTTGCATAGTTTCCCACTGCTGAAACAGAGCAAATACAACCCAATACTGTCCATTATGAAGACCAGGAAGCAGAACCCACGATTTCAGCAGACCAAGTCGTTCGACAAAGACGCTCTGTCAAACCAACAGTAACAGCTACCGAACGTCACCGCTGTGCTCTGCTTTACGGCCGGCCGGCGCTGACACATTCAGTGCAGGGAAGCCGCCGGCGGGGGACGTGACAGACATCAGAAGGTGAGTATGTAGTGTTTTTTTTTACTTTTACAATGGTAACCAGGGTAAATATCTGGTTACTAAGCGTGGCCCTGCACTTAGTAACCCGATGTTTACCCTGGTTAAACAGGTGCTGCAGGGGGACTTCGGCATCGTTGAAGACAGTTTCAACGATGCCGAAGTCGTTCCCTTGATCGTTGGTCTCTGGAAAGAGCTGTCTGTATGACAGCTCCCCAGCGACCACACAACGACTTACCAACGATCGCATCGCTGGTCGTGATCGTTGGTAAGTCGTTTAGCGTAACGGTACCTTAACAGGCTTTAATATCGATGAAGCCCTATCGGACCTGAGCAAGGCAGTATCGGTGTACAGGGAAAAAGACGCCAAGGTGTAAGATGTCAAAGACAAAGCGGAATACCGTATCTCTCACCAGCAAGAAACTAGACCTCACAAAACAATTTCATCTAGATGCTCCTCTCAGTCATCCAGAGCATCATCCTCAAGAAGCTTAGCCCTGAGCGATAGAATACTAGAGGCCTGCATAAGAGCAGAACAATCCAAACTAAGACATTCCTTCACAGGAAAGAAAACAGAAGCAGAGGCAGAAGTCAAGAAAGTAGAGGCAGAAGTCAAGAAAGCAGAGGCAGATGCAGAAGTAAAGAAAGCAGAGGCATGGGAAGAAATTCTTCAAACAGAAATGGAGGAAGAAATCACGCTAGCAGAAGTAAAAATACTCGAGCAAGCATGGAGTCAAGGTCCTGATCCAGTTTGCTCGCCACCACAAGAAATAGATTATCTGGTTGATCGCACCAAAGACTATGTGCTGAACCAGTTACCCGAGTCAACCTCGGGTTGCAACACCATCCAATCCAACAATGCTGAGACCTCCAAGTCAGCTCTACCTGCAGCGCCAGTGCTTTCCACAGCACCCAAGCAAGTTAATAACAGTCACCAGGAGATGCCTTGTCAAACCCAGTCACTACAGCAAGCTGGCCGTCAAGTGTTTCCTGACCTACCTCCACAGCTCAAGCGGCAGTCATCAGAATCAGAGGCTAAACCACAGCTCAACCATGCAGCAACATCATTCTACCCGGGGATATCTCACCCTTTCACGCCAGGCAGCTCATATGCCCAAGAGGGATCGCAAGTTGTCAAGGCAACAAGCAGTGAGAAATCCGATATGTCGGAGTTTGCCAGGTTTATGGTGAGCAGAGAGCTAATCAACACCAGCCACTCAAAATTCGATGATTGCGCAGAGAGCTACAAGGCCTGGAAAGCAACCTTCAAGGCAGCCTTCGAGAATCTCAACCTAACCGCAGAGCAGGAGCTTGACCTCATGATCAAATGGTTGGGCCCAGACTCTACAAACCGTATCAACTTTCTACATGGGACAAGAAGAAGCAGGTCTCGCTGCTGCCTAGCAAAAACAGGAACGCACCTTTGGCAGCACAGAAGCAATACAGAAAGCCCTATTCAAGAGACTTGAGAACGTCCCAAAGATCAACCTCAAGGAAGTCTACAAGCTTCAAGATCTAAGTGATTTGCTCATGGAGCTGGAGCTCGCCGCCAAAAGAGACCCTCGCCTATCCGGCCTGTGTTACCTGGATACAGCGCATGGACTGAACCCAATTGTGGTGAAGTTACCAAACAGAATGCAGGAGAAGTGGGCAATGTCAGTCACAAGGTATAAAAGAGTGCACGACGTCACCTTCCCCCCATTTATTCACTTCTGCAGGTTCATCGATGAGCAGTCACAGATGAGGAATGACCCCAGCCTCGACTTCCTAGAGCTCAACACAACAACTTCAACTACGACATCATCAAAGTATGAAGGTGTCATACAGAAACGTAGAGACTTTGAGAACACTGAGTGTTAGAAAGACTAAAGTCCCATCACCTGCAATACCCACAGGTAAACAGTACACCACTTCATCAGGAGACAAGTCCTTCAATTGGGAATGTCCCATTCATAAGAAACCTCACTCACTGAACAAGTGCAGAGGGTTTAGATCCAAAACCCTACAGGACCACAAGAAAGTCCTCACCGAGCTTGGGGTATGTTTCACATGCTGCACTTCACTGGAGCATATGGCCAAGGATTGCAAAGCTGTCATCAAGTGTGAGGAGTGCCATAGTGAAAAACACGCCTCAGGTATGCATTCAACCTCACTCGCCAGAGATTATTATTATTTATTATTATAGCGCCATTTATTCCATAGCGCTTTACATGTGAGGAGGGGTATACATAATAAAAAAACAAGCACATTAATCTTAATCAATACAAGTCACGACTGGTACATGAGAGCGGACCCTGCCAACAAGGGCTCACAATCTACAAGGGAAGGGTGAGAATACAGTTGGCGAGGGTAGAGCTGGTTGTGCAGCGGTTTGGTCTATCGGTGGTTACTGCAGGTTGTAGGCTTGTCAGAAGAGGTAGGTCTTCAGGTTCTTTTTGAAGGTTTCCACGGTAGGCGAGAGTCTGATATGTTGAGGTAGAGAGTTCCAGAGTATGGGGGATGCGCGGGAGAAATCTTGTATGCGATTGTGGAAAGAGGAGATAAGATGGGAATATAGAAGAAGATCTTGTGAGGATCGGAGGTTGCGTGCAGGTAAGTACCGGGAGACGAGGTCACAGATGTATGGAGGAGACAGTTTGTGGATGGCTTTGTATGCCATCGATTCATCAGCTGAAGCCGCCACCGCCACTCCCACTCCAAGTCATGGTGTGGAGCCCCAGAATCAGACTGACACCTCCACGGCCATCTCATGCTCTGATGTGTGTGGTCATGGCCAAAGGGAAAAATGTTGTGCCGGAATATGTCTAATCAAGGTCTATCCAGAGGAGCTTCCAGAAAAGGAAGTGAAGATGTATGCCATCATAAACGACCAAAGCAACCAGTCCTTAGCAGGACCCCAAGCTCTTTGAAGCCTTTGGAGTTAAAAGGTCCATCAGAACCCTACACCTTAAACACCTGCTCATGCTGCTTACAGACTAGCGGCTGAAGAGCTCAGGGATTCATTGCTTATCTTATCAATGGAGATATTGAAATACCTCTACAAACCCTTATTGAATGTGACCAGATACCCAATCACAAGGACAAGATTCCTACTCCTGAAGCCGCATTTCACCAACCACACCTAAGGCACCTGAACAGCATTATTCCTCCTATGGACGTCAACGCCGAGATTCAGCTCCTGCTCGGCAGAGACAATCTACGGGAACACAAGGTGCGTCAACAGTGTAATGGACCTGATTATGCACCACACGCCCAGAGACTGGACTTGGGAAGGGTAGTCATAGGAAAAGTATGTGCGGATCGTTCAGGAATTAATTCCTTCAAGACTTATGTGCGTGGAGATGGACGCACAACTTTCATCAATCCGTGTCCTCATCATTACGGTGTGAAAGAGAAGTCTCCAGACCCCACACAGACACCTGGCATCACTTCTTCTCTATGTATCGACAACTTGGGAATATCAGTTCTTCAAACAACTAAGGACGACGATAAAGTATCCCTGTCGGTAGAGGACAAAGAAATCATCAAAATAATGGACTGTGAATTCTCTAAAGATGAAACCAACCACTGGGTTTCTCCATTGCCCTTCCGAGCTACCAGGGTAAGACTCCCAAACAATCGGGAACAAGCTCTATCTAGATTTAATTCTCTTCAGTGTACCACGAACAACAAACCTGTTCAGATCACCACCCCCATGGTGTTTACTGAGGATGTGTCCAAGAATAAAAGTGCAGAAGTGAAGGCCAAAGATGAGAAACCCAAGATTGGCCTCTACCAAGGAACTCAGAAGAACAATCCTGCTAACCAGAGTCTTTCTGAGCCAAAGCCACCTGTGCCAGAAAGCTGAGGAGAGGCCCAAGGTCAGGGACTGGTTTGGGGCCAAAGATGAGAAGAAGGCTCAACAAAAACCAAGATGTACCATTCAAAGCCAGGGAAAAGAGAGAAGGAGCGCGAGGAGATCCAAGTGTCCATCCAGTTCACCAGGAACAGTCTAACAGCCAGCATGTTTGACCTGTCCATCAAAGACAAACCCAAAACTCCATTTGGGAAACTGAAGGACAAGCTGAAGGTCAAGAAGCTCTCACAGCTCTGCAACTTGTCTGTGATGAGATGTGATGTTGCAACGCAACATCGCGATCTTAAGGTCACTTGGCCATGCCGTCGTGCAGCTCTAGAATAAATATCATGTGGTATTGAGGGCCAATATTTAGCAAAAAAAATTATATTCCCATGCATGGCTAAATAGTTAAAGGGGTTGTCAGAGACTAACAACGTATTGATGACTAATCCGCTGAATAGGCCATCATTATCACGTCAGTGGAGGTCCAACATCCATCACACACGTCAATCAGCTATTCTGCTCTAGCAGTGGCCAGAAGTAGACACCCATCCACTTGCATAGAAGATAAGGTAGATGGAGTAACCAAAAGCGGCCATGCATAATGTACTGAGCTGTGTGTCGCACCCCCGCCGATCTTGATGACATATGGCTTTGGGCAACCACTTTAAATGGAAACCAGAGAAACTGGAGGAAACCCACACAAACACGGGGAGAACATACTTTTAAACTCCTTGCAGATGTTATCCTAGGTGGGGATTTGAGCCCAGGACCCCAGCAGCCACCAAACAGATATTGAATGGGCTTTTGGGGATCAGCAATATTAGGTCAACGTAGTAAATAGCATAATATAACAAAATTGTCATTACTAACCAACAAAACTCACCTTTTCTGCTCCCCCAAAGTCTTTGTTTTCTCCCTAGCAGCAAATCTGACCACTGCAGTCAATCATAGTAGGAATCTAAGGCAATGGCAAACATTCAAAAGTGACTGGGGGGAGCAATAGAGCAGTCATGCTAGAGAAGTAGGGGATTTATCAGATAAATTGTGTTATTTTATGCAGCTTATTCCCTTCAGTCTAATTTCTGCCGATCCTAGAAACCCCATGCAAGGAGTTGTCTCAAGAGAGACATTTGTGGTATTATCATAAAACATACCACATAAATGTCTTCTAGATGTGGGTCCAACCTCTTATGTGTCTCCATAATGGAGGATGCGAGATCTTATATATCAGCTTACACTAACCAGCATTGAGTCGAGACCTTGCCACGAAGGTGTCTGCTCTCCATTCAATGCTTTGAGATCCAAATACAACGGAATGGCAAATCATATGGGATCAAGTTGACTCTTTGCCAGTGCTTTTTGCATATACTCAGAGGAAATACCAGGGTTGTGGAGTCGGTAGGCCAAACCTCCGACTGACTCAATTTCCCTGACTTTTGACTCTGACTCCTCAGCCCTGTCTCACTACGGAGCATGTACATAAAGTGCAGCGCAGATTCATCTCAACTAAAAGCCCAGATCCTTACATAAGGAACAGAACAGACATTTATAGGACATTTCAGAACTTTCCCAAATTCTTATGATAAAATGTACAGCATATCCCGCACTGAACTACTGGACCCAATTTATTATATATTTTAGGAGTTGAAAGTCCTGGTTTATACTGTATATGTTCTAATAAGGAGAAAAGCTGAGGAGAGGAGCAGCACGGACATTTGTGAAGAAGGTATGGCCATAGACAAATCCCAAATTTGCCACTAACTGAGGCGGCCATCACTCTTAGATATCCACAAAGAGGGACATTCAAAAATTAGCAGTAAAAGAGCTGTATTGGACTCCATAAAACAGACTCCATATTGACTTAGACATTCCAGTTTGGAATTTGTCACTCACATCCTGTTTATATTTGCACTGAATACATTTGATCTTGATATATTTCCAACCTCAGTACTGTAACCTTAATGCAATACGTTTTCCCTACCATCCCAGTAATCAGAGGTGGTTATATGTTCCTGTCCTGCAACTTTGAAAAAGGACACTCTACTCCAACATCTGTCAATGAAGGATTCCTCCCCTCCTACCACAATGTCTTAGCTTTGTTTTTTTTACCTCTGACATCTGCTGTTGCATTGCAATAAATCTCTCCAAGTGGTGTTTTAGTTACAAAGGTGGGCATGTGGGGGAATAAATCAGGATTAAACAGGACTCCTGTGGGGCATTACTAGAAAATAACTATGAAAAAAAAAGGTCTAGTGCCAACAAAAATACCAATTTTGGCATATTTCAGCTATATTTTAAAAGCTGTCTCACAGATTTTGGAAAACCCTGAAAATGTTTTCTTACTGTAATGGGTGGTAGGAATCTGTAACTATTGTCAGCCATTTTTTAAGCATATTCAGTGAACTGAATTTGGTCAGTCGGCAGTAATGCATGCAGGTAGAACTCCACTTCTCTTCCATTCCTACTTCAATTAATCCATAAGAGAAAGGCCCTCTTACGCTATAGACATCCAATTTACAGGGAGATATAGTCATCAACTGGAAAACAGGTAGAGAGTGTCAGACCCCACAGTACACATGGAGGACAGGTAGAGAGTGTCAGACCCCACACTACACATGGAGGACAGGTAGAGAGTGTCAGACCCCACACTACACATGGAGGACAGGTAGTGATTGACAGACCCCACACTACACATGGAGGACAAGTAGAGAGTGACAGACCCCACACTACACATGGAGGACAGGTAGCGACCCCGAACTACACATGGAGGACAGGTAGAGAGTGACACTCTGCATTAGACATGGAGGACAGGTAGTGATTGACAGACCCCACACTACACATGGGGGACAGGTAGAGACCCCAAACTACACATGGAGGACAAGTAGAGAGTGACAGACTCTGCATTATACATGGAGGACAGGTAGAGAGTGTTAGACCCTGCACTACACATGGAGGACGGGTAAAGAGTGTCAGACCCCGAACTACACATGGAGGACAAGTAGAGAGTGACAGACTCCACACTACACATGGAGGACAGGTAGAGAGTGTCAGACACTGCACTACACATGGAGGACAGGTAGAGAGTGTCAGACCCTGCACTACATATGGAGGACAGGTAGTGATTGACAGACTCCACACTACACATGGAGGACAGATAGAGAGTGACAGACCCCACACTACATATGGAGGACAGGTAGAGAGTGTCAGACTCCGAACTACACAAGGAGGACAGGTAGAGAGTGTTACACCCCGAACTACACATGGAGGACAAGTAGAGAGTGACAGACTCTGCATTACACATGGAGGACAGGTAGAGAGTGTCGGACCCCAAACTACACAAGGACGACAGGTAGAGAGTGTTACACCCCGAACTACACATAGAGGACAAGTAGAGAATGCCAGACTCTGCATTACACATGGAGGACAGGTAGAGAGTGTCAGACCCCACACTACACATGGAGGACAGGTAGAGAGTGTCAGACCCCACACTACACATGGAGGACAGGTAGTGATTGACAGACCCCACACTACACATGGAGGACAAGTAGAGAGTGACAGACTCCACACTACACGGGGGGCAGGTAGTGATTGAAAGACCCCACACTACACATGGAGGACAGGTAGTGATTGACAGACCCCACACTACACATGGAAGACAGGTAGAGAGTGTTACACCCCGAACTACACATAGAGGACAAGTAGAGAATGCCAGACTCTGCATTACACATGGAGGACAGGTAGAGAGTGTTAGACCCTGCACTACACATGGAGGAAAGGTAGTGATTGAAAGACCCCACACTACACATGGAGGACAAGTAGAGAGTGTGACACCTCGAACTACACATGGAGGACAGGTAGAGAGTGTCAGACCCCGCACTACACAAGGAGGACAGGTAGAGAGCATTACTCCCCGAACTACACATGGAGGACAGGTAGTGTCAGACCCCGCACTACACAAGGAGGGGAAGGTAGTGATTGAAAGACCCCACACTACACATGGAGGACAGGTAGTTATTGACAGACCCCACACTACACATGGAGGACAGGTAGAGAGTGCCAGACTCTGCATTACACATTGAGGACAGGTAGAGAGTGTTAGACCCTGCACTACACATGGAGGACAATGGAGGACAGGTAGAGAGTGACAGACCCCGCACCACACATGGCATGGAGGGCAGGTAGAGTGACAGACCCCTAAACTACACATGGAGGGCAGCTAGAGAGTAACAAACCCAGGACAACATGTGGAGGACAGGTAGAGAGTGAAAGACCCCGCACTAGACATGAAGAGTAGGTAGAGAGTAACAAACCCAAGACTATAGGGCAGGTAGACAGTAACAAATCCACACTACACATGGAGGATTAGGTAAATAGCGAGAGACGGTGCATGCAGCCACTTATAGTTCCACAACTGAAGAAGCTGGATAGTTGTGCTGTCCTGGTTATAGGAAATTAATAGATATGACTCCTCTCACCAAATGTCGCACTCTAATAGAAGAGCGTGGCAAAGTCACATGATGTCTATCAGAGTGCAATCGCAATTTTGGCTGTGAATTGATGGCTGCCTATGGGTGCTATGAATGAAGTGAGATCTGGGATTGTGGAGGGAGCGTTTGTGGTCTTAGTTAAGTTAAAGATATTTTATACAAGATATTCCCATTTTTGCAGTGACCTGCTGCTTGAATATCACACTGTGAAGGACTCTCCATGTTGACCTTTTTGATGGTATGAACACTCACATTACAGCCCATATACAAAAATCAGCAAAATATATCCACTATTTCTGAAATGCAAATGTTTATATCCTGAAGTTGCACCTCTCAATCTCCTGCATAGTACAGAAGGTGGTGTAATAAATGACTCACATTTTTACTTACCATAAGTGGTGTCACTTCCCATAAAGGATCCACCATCAAAGCCTTGTAGTAACTCTCACAGGAGTCACTGTCCCAGGAGAAATTCCAGGACAACCATATCTTTAGATTTTCCCAGAAGGACAGGTCTTGCTGGTAACAATTCCTAGCATATCCCTGGTCAGAAACAAAAAGGAACAGGTTATTTCCTGACACCAATTGTATTCTTCCTGGCACTTTATCTACCAGCATGTCGTGACAACTTGCAGATAGGGCATAGTGGAAATGTTCAAGAGATATACACTTTATATGGAAATAACGTATTCCTGAGGATCATACAAGTGCAATAAAATTTATTTGCCTCCATTGAATATTAGGTTTATTAGGAAATGTTACAAACTTTCTGCTGTCTGCGATGAATCAGACTAGAACAATATGAATAGCTCAACACAACTAACGTAACAAGTGGTTTCACCAAATTCATCACAAATTGCCACTTCTGCTGACCACTGTAGCTTCAAAATTATTCAGCTCCTTCATGACAAGCATCTTTAGTACTAAGTAGAGCACCTTCGGCTGTTATGAGCTGCTGCAAACGTGATACATATACAACTAACCTATAGATAAGGCATGAAAATGACCAAGTAATATATGAAAAATATCACAAACTTTGTTGAAGATATCTCAGTTAAAAATATTAAAAGAAACAATTAAATGAATCCACACAATGAAAAGGTGGTGGGACCACTAGATTCACAAAAGGTATAAATATAAGGGCATATGAAAGTGGCAACGAAATTAAAAGAATATAATACACGAAATGCCCATTACAGACCTAGTTAATAAAGTAATTAGTTATGAATATACACAATAATAAGCCAATATATAAATGATCAATACCCATGATGATGATTGCCACTACACAATGGCCATTAATAATAACTGTGTTAATTATGGGTAATGGCCTCTGGAGCACTAATATTCTTGGGTTTCCGTCTTTCCACTGACTTATAAAAATCCCACCAAACATTTTCAACGAGGTTCAAGTCAAGGACTTCTTCTGGAACAAAGTCTTTGTGGACTTTAAGGTATTTTATGGAACTGTGTGATCATTCTCCAATAGAAAGGTGCAATGATGCCCAAGTTTTCTCACAAAAGGTATGATGTTTTCTCCTAGAATTTCCTTTTACTTGATTTTGCCCTTTACACGTTGCAGGCTTCCAGTTTCAAAGGAACAGAGCATCACTGAGCCACTGCCTTGCATCACTGAGTTACCTCCCTGCTTCACTATAGGCATCACTGAGCCACTGCCATGCTTCACTATAGGCAGGGTGTTTCAAGCATAAGCATTCTTCCATCTCCAGACATACTGCCGATATATAGGCTTGAAAAGTTCTAGTTTTGTTTCATTATTTCAGAGAACAGAATCATCAAACTTCTGTGACTTATTTATATGGTTTGAGTATATTGGAGATTACTTTTCCTTTTGCGGGAGTAGATGTTATGCTTTGGCGTTAATGCAGGAAGACCTTCAGCGGTTTGTAGACACTTTACTGTGCAAACTAAAACCACAGTGCCTGCTGCCACCAAATCTTGCAGGAGGTCCTTAATAGTCACTCAGGGCAGAGCAGTACGCCTGCACAGCAGCGCGATGCCAGGCAGCAATGAAAAAGCAGGAGGGCAGCGTCGCAAGAAGATGGGAGGCGCCGGACCGGACCTGCGACACCCATCGGACTGGACTGCCCCCCCTGGGGGAGTATAATATAACTTATTTTTCTTCACTTGCAGGTCAGACCGGGGGCTTATCTACAGCATTATAGAATGCTGTAGATAAGACCAGAAAGGCAGTGGACGCATCTTATAGCGGCTAAATCGGCTGACAGGTCCCCTTTAAGGTTCCTTAACTTTAAAATTGTACACTCTGCTTCTAACTGCATCCATGATAGAACATTCAATGCCTTTATTATCTTTTTTTATATCCTTTCCCTTGTTTGTGCAAGATTTTAGACACTCTCTTCATAATGCAAGAATATTAGTGAAGTGGAGACTAATATTGGGCTATTAATCCTCAGAAACGCTGCCAGAAGCTGATCTCTTGCTAGGCATTATATTTGCAGCAGGTCATAACAGCCATAAAGTGCTCTACTAAGTACTAACGCTGCTTGTCATTTGTCATACAGGGGTTGAATAGTTCTGAGACTGCAGTAGTCAAGAAAAGTGGCATTTTGCAGTAAATTTGGAGAAACCACTGTTTTATAATTGGTTTATTGCAAACTGTCCATAATTATGTGTTGATCATTGTTACTGTAGCTGGCAAGTTTACGGGAAAATCGTGCCCCTTCCAGATTCTTCTACAGACGCTGTTGCTAGTTTCTAATGTTTCATATGTGCTCTGCTCCAATAGAGAAGCTTTTTATCCACCATCCGTCTTAGCTCAGGAGAAGAATCCAGCTGTGCTCCTATGCTATCTATATTCAGCACCAATATAAGGCCCCAGTTTTATAGGTTTAAGATGTTCAGCTTATGTCTGGCAGTTATGTGCCTTATGGTATTACTTTCTTTAAAAAAAAAGATATATTATTAGAAAACGGTAAAATTGCTTGCTACATCATGTAGAAAACCAGTGGATGACACCGAGTGCTAAGCTTTATAAACTTGGGACAAGGTTAAGCAATGATGCAAACCCATCGTACCATCAGTGGAATCATGGCACGGCAATATGCCTTCATAAATAGAAAATAAACTTTGTATAATGTTCAATAATGGTAAGAGTTTTGAAACAAAGATACAGCGCTCACTACATTATGTAATCAGACACACATGATGTAGGCGGGCCTATCCTTTTAAGAAAATTTACTACAAATTTGCATCATTATGCAATTATGATCTGGACACATCCCGCGATTCTGGTATATTTTTTTAGGGTTGTAATAGCTCCTTCCACTTGTCTAGTTTTGACAATGCATCCTACAGAGTGTCTACCTCTATAAAACATAGGCTGGTTACTCTAGGGTTGGCCACCTAAAGATATTTCTTGATTATGACATTGCTTAGCCGCCATGAAAGAGACCCTTATGACTTTTCAGACCATCTATGATCATGAAGACCTCTCAAGATCTCCACTTTTAAATAGGGTCTGTTAGCACTAAATGACTGTTCATACCAAGCACTGGTGTTAGGTGCACCCTTCGCATGGCCAAACAGGTCAATGCATCTAACCATATACATCTTTTTTCATCAATGTCCACGCTCCACTTTCTTGATTGACAGCTCTGGCATTAAAGGAGCCAGTTAAAGGCAGATATAGTTGGAGAACAAGTAGGTAGGAAGGTGAACTGAAGAGCCATGCCAAGCGTGCACCGAGCCCCGTTGCTTGGTTTGAACAGTCATTTTGTTACCTTTAATGTGATTCCAAGACAGAAGAACGGCTAGAAATTCTGAACCTGAAATTTTCCCTCATAAGCAAAATAAGGAACAAACAGTAACTGGATCAGATTTTCATCAGTCTCACATGCAAAAAAAAGAAAAATCAGATGGAGATTTCTCAAGCTTCTCATACTTGAATGGGAGAGCTTGGTTTGGACCAAAGTAGGACTGACAACACGTTTGTTAAAAATTGACATGTGAATGAGCATTTGCATTTTTTTTAGTTTGAGGGCTGGGAGGGAGTGGATATTTTGGTCACCATCCCTCTTCATGCATATTTGAGCATTCCGAACTATGTAGACACCTTCCGCACTCCAGCATCCTCTCCCCTCTCACAGCATGCAGTCTCAGCATTATGGAGACAAACTGAAGCTGCCTTACCCACTTTCCTTGTCAGGGGAAAGACAACTAGAAAAGGAAATAGTGCTGCCCTAATAAGATTTATAATAACTTTTCAAGTGTTCACTAGAGTTATGCCAAAAATATATGAAAATTATATTTACATTTTAAAGACAACCAATCAAATAAATGACAAAATGACTCAATGGTTTAATAAGTACAAGCTCATGCGGCGTCACGCAAAATCTTGAAACCTACCCATAAGTATGATTATGGGGCTTCCTTAGGTCTTGGGTGTGACCCATACTTCTGCACCCTACAGCTATGTTCCTCGTGTCATTCAAGAAATTGTAGAGTTCGGGGGAAGTGTTCAACTCATACACACATCTAATAACACGGCAGGAACTTCTTGGATTAACATATGATAAAAGAAGAGAGCAGCTACGTTTTCACTTTCTTGTGAAACTTTAAAAATCTGAGGAACAGACGGGGAAGAAGCAAGAAGTTCACGTTCAGTGCCCGCTGTGCAGAATAGGGTAATGATTAAGTACATCTGTGGTATTTAGCTCTCAGAAAAATTGTGCGGCACCTCTAAGGAAGGGCATTATGATCATGCAGATAATGACCGCTGCCTGCTGATGTGGGTGATGCAACGTGAAAAATGGTCTACTATACAGGAAAAGGGGTTGATGAAAGAATTTAAAATGAGTAATTGTAATGTATGTGAGGGAACGTTGTAAAACAGAAAGCATTTTTTCGCTCTGATTGTTCTATAAAATGGAGGTGATGAGTTTCATTGAATTTGTAGTGACCATAAAATTCAAGGTTTACAGAGGTTCCGTAAGAACACTGATCCTCAGTCATATCCTTTCAGCTGTTTTCCACTGCCCAATCCTATAGCTTAATGAACTACTCCTATTATAGATGGTATCATTTAAAGAGGATGATTTTTGGTATGTGTAAATAAAGCTTGATGGCTTTTTAACACAAAATGCAGTTATGATCTATCCACAGGATATCTGATCACTGGAAGTCCCACTGGTGGGAAATCGTCAATCATGCCTATGTGGGTTCCAATCCCCCAATCTACCTCACTTTAGTTGAGAATGAATGGAGCGCCATGGTCACACATTACTGCAGCCTCTCCATTTATGTTTATGGGATTGACTGAGATAGTCACTGGTTTCAATTCCTCAATATTTTTAAGAACTTTGTTTGTATCAGTGAATAGAAACATTATTTGCATTTAGTGAATGCCTGTCTATAACCTGCTCACACAACTAATGAGTTTGATCCATTGATTCAAACTGGACACTAAACCAGCATTGGATTGGAGATTCTTGGGCCAACAAGGAAACAATATAAGATCCATCTTAATTCTATAGCATACTTGAGCATTTCCAATATTAATCTATTAACAGCATCATAATCTTTGTTTTCACAAAAGAGATAAAATGTATCTTCAATATGTCACTTGTAAATCATCTCATAAGAAACAGATCATAGTGCCAATCGATTCAGAATATGGCAGCCAACAGGGCTCTCACATCATGTCAGTGAACCAAGGAGTGCAATTTGGAAAACATTCCAGAATGAACCCCATTTTGTTTTGGATGCTATTTATTTTACATAGTGCCAAGAGATTTTCTCTAAATAGTTGACTCCTGCTTTAATTTTGTAAACCCATTGTTCTGTCACAGCATTGGTATAAGTAGAGTTAAAAAAGTTACTTCCCTGAGGGAGTCTTCTATTATTCTCAAGTTCTGTTTTCTATAGCAAATTCTATAAGGAATGATGGCTGTTTTGGGTGCAAGAAAATGTCTCACAAAGCTTTGGCTACTCTCTGGTCCTCAAGATGATGGTCTTGTGCTTCAGTTTCGGTTAAAAAGCTGCAATGTGAGGAGCTATGGTGAAGGTACAATACAATTAGAAAGGCAAAAGTAAAACAGAACATAGGCCTACATCTCATTATTTAGTGAAATGAGCAACCCGCCAACCTGAAGACAGTATTATTATTATTTATTATTATAGTGCCATTTATTCCATGGTGCTTTACATGTGAGGGGTATACATAATAAAAAACAAGTCCAGTAATTTTAAGCAATACAAGTCATGACTCGCACTTATGAAGAGAGGACCCTCACAATTTACAAGGGATGGGTGAGAATACAGTAGGTGAGGGTAGAGCTGGTTGTGCAGTGGTTTGGTCTATCGGTGGTTACTGCAGGTTGTAGGCTTGTCAGAAGAGGAAGGTCTTCAGGTTCTTTTTGAAGGTTTCTATGGTAGGTTTCTGATGTGTTGTGGTAGAGAGTTCCAGAGTAGGGGGGATGCGCAAGAGAAATCTTGTATGTGATTGTGGGAGGAGGAGATAAGAGGGGAGTAGAGAAGGAGATTTTGTGAGGATTGGAGATTGCGTGCAGGTAAGTACTGGGAGTCGAGGTCACAGATGTATGGAGGAGACAGGTTGTGGATGGCTTTGTATGTCATGGTTGGGGTTCTGAATTGTATTTCTGGGTAATGAGGAGCCAGTGAAGGGACTGACAGAGGGGAGAGGCTGAGGAATAGCGGTGGAACAGGTGGATTAGTTGGGCAGCAGAGTTTAGAATAGATTGGAGGGGTGCGAGAGTGTTAAGAGTATGGTGGATAAATTCTATAAAATTAACTGGACAACATCAGATAATTCAAAGAGGCATGAAAAAAGAGGACATGGCTATTTGAGGTTCCTGTTCTCAGAAATAAAAATCAACTATTCTGCATATTCAAATTTAACACGCTTGCTTTACTTTATGACATTACTCAAGAAAAGAAGAAGGCATTTTAATTTTGCAAGCATAGGAATAAAGTTACTTGGCGGGTTCAAGAGTTCTACATTCTGCAACAAATAGACCTAGATCAACTGGCTTTCACTGTAAGTGGTATCCTATGGCTAAATATCCGTTTACATGGACCCACTAGTGGCCCAATATGACCACCAATCGGTTTGAATTGATTTTCGGCTTACTGATTGGCAGTCATTTGAATGCCAGTTTAGTCAGGCAGACTAAAGGCCCCGTCTCACTAAGCGATTTACCAACGATCACGACCAGCGATACGACCTGGCCGTGATCGTTGGTAAGTCGCTGTGTGGTCGCTGGGGAGCTGTCACACAGACAGCTCTCTCCAGCGACCAACGATCAGGGGAACGACTTCGGCATCGTTGAAACTGTCTTCAACGATGCCGAAGTCCCCCTGCAGCACCCGGGTAACCAGGGTAAACATCGGGTTACTAAGCGCAGGGCCGCACTTAGTAACCCGATGTTTACCCTGGTTACCAAAAAAAACAAACACTACATACTCGCCTTTCGGTGTCCAGGTCCCTTGCCGTCTGCTTCCTGCTCTGAGATCCGGCCGTACAGTGAGAGCAGAGCGCAGCGGTGACGTCACCGCTGTGCTCTCACTTCTCACTGTACGGCGGCACTCAGTCAGAGCAGGAAGCAGACGGCAAGGGACCTGGACACCGAAAGGCGAGTATGTAGTGTTTGTTTTTTTTGGTAACCAGGGTAAACATCGGGTTACTAAGCGCGGCCCTGCGCTTAGTAACCCGATGTTTACCCTGGTTACCAGTGAAGACATCGCTGGATCGGTGTCACACACACCGATTCAGCGATGTCAGCGGGGCCTCAACGACCAAAAAAAGGTCCAGGCCATTCCGACACGACCAGCGATCTCGCAGCAGGGGCCTGATCGCTGGTACGTGTCACACATAGCGAGATCGCTATGGAGGTCGCTGTTGCGTCACAAAACTTGTGACTCAGCAGCGATCTCGCTAGCGATCTCGCTATGTGAGACGGGGCCTTTAAGAAAACAATGCCCACTGAGCGATCAATACTAGATCATTCAGTACATATAGACTGCCATAGTTCTTGGCAGTGTGAGTTCTGTTTACATAGGACAAAGCCCCGCCGAGAAAGATCATCTGCACAAAAGATCATTATACCAATGAACAAGTGTTTTACTCATTCATCAGGTGATTGGCTGCCTGTTTACATATGAAGAGAATTGTGAAACGAGTGTTTTTAACAACGCTTGTTCATGATTTTCTTGCAGTGTAAATGCCCCTTAAGCCTAGTGAGTATGGGAATTAGATTGTATAAGGACAATGACTAATCCAAGTCAAACATTCTAGGCATACCTCTTAAGGCCCATTTACACTGGTTGATAATCGGTCAGATTCTAAAGGTACCGTCACACTAAACGATATCGCTAGCGATCCGTGACGTTGCAGCGTCCTGGCTAGCGATATCGTTTAGTTTGACACGCAGCAGCGATCAGGATCCTGATGTGATATCGCTGGTCGTTGAACAAAGTTCAGAACTTTATTTGGTCGTCAGATCGCCGTGTAACGTCGTGTTTGACACCAACAGCAACGATACCAGCGATGTTTTACACTGGTAACCAGGGTAAACATCGGGTTACTAAGCGCAGGGCGGTGCTTAGTAACCCGATGTTTACCCTGGTTACCAGTGTAAAATGTAAAAAAAACAAACTACATACTCACCTTCGCGTCCCCCAGCGTCCGCTTCCCACACTGACTGAGCGCCGTAAAGTGAAAGTACAACACAGCGGTGACGTCAGCGCTCTGCTGTTAGGGCCGGCGCTCAGTCAGTGCAGGAAGCGGACGCCGGGGGACGCGAATGTAAGTATGTACTGTTTGGTTTTTTTACATTTTACGCTGGTAACCAGGGTAAACATCGGGTTACTAAGCACGGCCCTGCGCTTAGTAACCCGATGTTTACCCTGGTTACCCGGGGACCTCGGCATCGTTGGTCGCTGGAGAGCGGTCTGTGTGACAGCTCTCCAGCGACCAAACAGCGACGCTGCAGCGATCAGCATCGTTGTCTGTATCGCTGCAGCGTCGCTTAGTGTGACGGTACCTTAAGTGTAACGACCCATCATTCATGACATGTAATGTGAATGGATTGAGTGACTGAACAATGTGTCCAAAAACGCTCATTCATCAAGCATAAAATAGTTTAGGTGAAGTAAAATATTCTTATTCATATGTTGAAGACTGTGTCATGGATACAACTAGAACAAAAACAAAATAAAAAAGGAGTGTAATGGTCATTATTCAACCACGTGATGGGCAGCATGGTGGCTCAGTGGTTAGCACTGCAGCCTTGCAGTGCTGGGGTCCTAGGTTGAAATCCCACCAAGGACAACATCTACAATAAGTTTGATAAGTTTGTATGTTCTCCCCGTGTTTGCGTGGGTTTCCTCCGGGTTCTCCGGTTTCCTCCCACACTCCAAAAACATACTGATAGGGAATCTAGGTTGTGAGCCCCAATGGGAATTATGGGGAATGCACTGTGGAATTAATGGCAATACATAAGTGAGTAAAATAAATAAAAATAAATGTTATTCTTGATTCTCATCCTATATATAAGCACTTGTCTGACATTGTTTTGTTGGTCGTGAATTACGACTGCATTAGTTAAATGATTATCTTCTTGTGTAAGGGAACCCTTACACTCACTCAAGAGTAAAAATTTCCAAAAAAATCAAGGTCATTTGTCTTCCAAAATTAAGAACTGGGTAGCTCCATGCTCTGGATCAGAGGTGGTTCTTTGTGACCAGACACACACATATGATTTCACGTTTTGTTTTTTCATGAACTAGACAATTACATTGAAACCGTTCTTCGAGATGTGACACTAAGTAGGTAATAAGATTGCAATTTTAGGCTCTAATGTTTGGGTCAAAAAACACTTGGTGTACTTCAACCAGTACAATTGAGATTCAAGGATCTTTTTTTTCCCAATAAGGTCGTTCTAATTGTCTAATTCCATTGAAGGACTATCAGATATCCTTGAGCATTTGGACATGCTGGATTTAACCAAATAGATTATTTCCAAAGATTTCAAAAACAATTTCTGACCACCACCAGCCAATTTTGTTAAGCCAAAAGTTCCTGTTATATTATAATACAGAATTACTATTGAAATGAGTGAATTCAAGTTGTAATATTTCCTGTGGACAGATGAAGAAAGCAGCCATGTTTTTCTAATTCTGTACAATCATTAAAACTCTTTTAAGTGGCAATTTCTTAAAATGTTTGACCGGGTTACGGTTATATCTCTGCCTCACATCTTTGTAACTAATTAATCCGTCTGTCTTCAGTATTAGTTTTCTCAAGTCGGAAATTAGATTTACCCAAGAGATGCGCCGATTATATATTTTCTTATTCTAAAGTCCCAAAAGTAATGAAAGAAAAGCCCACTTCAAATGACATCTCTACCCGTTCACACGTTTCAGAAGCCCCAGAGGGGCTCTCAATGTGTTCCGATTTATAAACAAGTTAATTGATAACATTCTATGATGTTGAAGAATGTTCTGTCCTAATGAAGGGAAACATTTTTCAGAGAAAACGGCGCTACGTTTCCTAAATAGAAGTAAAATACTATGTAAATCATAAATGTCAAGATGATCTGGGAAGCAGATGCCACAATAAAAAAAAAAAAAGAATGAAAAGCAGAAATTGATTTCATAAGATGTCGAGTCACACAGTACATAGAGGTGAGGGAGCCGCATAGCAAAAATTAAAGGCGAACACAACTACAGCCCCCAACCATCTGGGACAGGAGGGCATAATTACGTTTATTTGCTGCAATCTGGTTATTGGTATACCAATTTTTGTTAATATTGAAGGAATTCCCAAGACCAGTTCTTACTAGTGAATAAAATATGGGATACAGCCAACCTGCTCCCTCTCGTTTCCCAAGGGGACCCACCGAATATGTAGAATGTATGACCTGCTCCTATGGTATAGACAACATTTATAGCTAGCCATCAGGGTAGAAATCTAAAACCTTTGCCAAAGTGTAGCTCTGTTTTTTGGAAGAAAGAAGACATTATTTTAATCCTGGACAACCCTTTTAATGTTAGAGAACGACAGTAGGTGCTTCTAAACTTATCAGCACTTTCTTTGAAAATCAGGAACTCCCAATAGACTTACATGTTGATAAAGACCCACAACCATCAGGGTCATACCATCATTAGGGTTCTACTATCAAAGGATCTGGTGCAAAAAAAATTGAAGAACTCATACCACCTAACAGGTTAATGTGGGGAAAAGATTAAGTTGCACCCTGAATTGCTAAGAATGATAACTCTAAAACATTGGAACTGCATTACTGCCATAGAAAAATTAATAGAACACATTATGTACATAAGGAATATTGGGAAAATTAAATTACAATATTGCTATGAAAAAGGTACTTAGCTCAAAGATTATCCAATAAATGTGAGCCCAACAGCAAGGTGTCCTTCAATGTTGGGTCCCTGTCCTGATATGACACCTATCCATAAAATCCCATCAACCTCAGGTGAGTTTAAGTAGTTAGCTGGTTCCATCCTGCCTCATAAATTGCAGGCTTCTTGCCCAGGAGACGCGTCATATCTGGAAAGGGTCCAACAATGAAGGACGCCTTAATGTTTGCTGTTGGGCTCACATATATTGGCCAATCTATGCCCTAAGTACCTCTTTTTTACTGTAATTTTTCTTAGCAATATTGCAGTTTCATTTTTCCAATATTCCATATGTACATAATGTACAATTTTCCTATTTTCTTTTACAGTAACACAGTTCCAATGTTCTAGAGTTATCATTCTTAGCAATTCAGGGTGCAACATAGTTAAATAATATAGTCGGACCGACTACTCGAACGTTATTTATTAAGCAGTAAGAGTTATTTCAATGTACAATTAACAGACATCTTACAAGAGACCAATGGGCTGCGAATGGGGTTAGAAAAACTCAAACTTCTACGTTGGCACACCAAAACTCAAGACGACTGTAACAAAATGACGAGGAGAAGGACAGTGTGTGTAATGAGGGTTGTGAAACAGTCCCACAGTTCTGCCATGTGGCCACTGTTTGCTACTGTTCTCCAGCCAGGGCAAATTCAGATGCATAAAAACCAGATGTATAAGATGTGGTAAGGGTTGGCAAACCTAATAGTGGAAAAAAAAGATGACACGCTGGTGAGGTCTGCTAACATTCCCCAGTCTGATTCTTCCACGAAGAGAGCAGTATAGCCTTGTAATACTTGTTTTTTTAAGTCTAGATATAGCCTTTCAGGCTGGCACAGGTTATGGGGGAACTCGATGGTACAATAGTTAGTGGGAAGATCTCCACTGCTTATGATGGTACCTTGCTGTAGTTACTAAGTAATGAAAACACTCTGGCAGTTTTGTTACAGCAGTCTATAACTTTATGGGAGAGCTCTGCAATGCTTATAAAGATAATGTGACTCTGTTACTTGGGACAGTCTAACATTCTTAAAGCACCACTCCTGCATTTTTTTTTTACCGCTGGAGTGGTGTTGAGTAGGACAGGAGTGGGAATCGAAGTTCCCTGGCCAAAGTACTATACTTACCAGCCGCTGTCTTCATCTGTTATCGGCGCTGCTCCTGTCGTCTTCTGCAGCTTTTGACCTGCCGGATCGCTCCAGTGTTTGCTAGGTGATCTGAAAGTCATCACTCAATGTAAGTCTATGAGAACGAGGTACTTAACCCCTTTCTGACCTCGGACGGGATAGTACGTCCAAGGTCAGATCCCCTGCTTTGATGCGGGCTCCGGCGATGAGCCCACATCAAAGCCGCAACATGTCAGCTGTTTTGAACAGATGACATGTGCGCGCAATAGCGGTGAGTGGAATCGCGATCCACCCACCGCTATTAAATAGTTAAATGCCGCTGACAGCGGCATTTAACTACCGCTTCCGACACATACACATATTTTGTATCGCCGTGTTCAGAATCGCCCCATCTATCAATAAAAAAAAAGATGAACCTGATTGCTAAACGGCGTAGCGAGAAAAAAATTTGAAGCTACAAAATTACGTTTCTTTGGTTTCCGTGACATTGCATTAAAATGCAATAATGGACGATCAAAAGAACGTATCTGCACCAAAATGGTATCATTAAAAACGCCAGCTCGGCACGCAAAAAATAAGCCCTCACCTGATCCCAGATCACAAAAAGTGGAAACGTTACTGGTATTGGAAAATGGCACAATTTTTTTTTCAGCAAAGTTTGGAATTTTTTGTCACCACTTATATAAAAAATAACGTAGACATGTTTGGTGTCTATGAACTCGTAATGACCTGGAGAATCATAATGGCAGGTCAGTTTTAGCATTTAAGCATATAAGGTAGCACACTGTAGCGCTGAAACATGCAAACATGAAACATGAAAATTTAACTGCATTACTGCACTAGAAATATGAAAAATGAGAGCGTTTAGCGCATAAAAAAGGCCAATTTTATGTGTACCTGGTAGCCACTTTACGGCATCTCTCTTATACCAGGTCCTACGATTACAGTTTTAGCATTTAGTGAAGCTAGCAAAAAAGTCAAACAAAAAACACGCATGGGATTGCACTATTTTTGCAATTTTACCGCACTTGGAATTTTTTTCCCATTTTCTAGTACGCGACATGGTAAAACCAATGACGTCTTTCAAAAGTACAACTCGTCCCGCAAAAAATAAGCCCTCACATGGCCATATTGACGGAAAAATAAAAAAGTTATGGCTCTGGCTCCAATCAGTCAGAAGTTGTGGTAAAAAAAGATGGCGGAAAGGGATTAGAGCAGCTCTTGAAAGAGATGAAGACAGCGTTTGGCAAGTATAATACTAGAGGCAGGAACTTGCATTAGTGGCACCACTCCAGCATAGAAATATTTTTTTTTAAAAAACGCGCAAGTGGTTCTTTACTGAAAAGATCTGCACTGTTCTCAGTGATCATTTTTGATTGCGAGTGGCTTCCTATGAATGCACTTTGTTATTGGCATAGTCTCGGTTAATGGAAAAGCACTATATTCATTATGTAGGCAATCTCTGGTTGTCACTATATATGGAAACACTGTGGCTCTTTTATTATTGGATCTGTTAAAGGGAACCTGTTACTAGGTTTGTCCCATATGAGATAAGACCATAGTACACTTGTTAGGCACTAACAAACAGGCAATGCTTGCCTGTTGGTTAGGGACTACAGAACAGAAGAAGGACTTGGGTATGCTGGTTACAAGTAAGCTGAGCAGCAGTACTCAGCGTCAGGCAGCAGCTGAAAAGCAAACAAGATTTTAGGGTGTGTAAAAAGAGCTAAAATCCCGAGATCCCAATGGATTGTGACCCCTTTAGAAATCACTTGTGAGGCAACATCTAGAATATGGGATCCAGTTTTGGGCTCCACATTTTAAAGAGAAAATTCATAAGTTAGTCAGTTCAAAGGTGAGCATCTAGATTATTACAAAAGATGGAAGGCCTCTTATATGATGAGAGGTTGGATAAGTTGTGTAGGATAAGTCTCATTTACATGTATAAATATATGTATGGTCAGTACAAAGTATTAGCACATGACTTATTCCTTCCAAAGACCATAATAAGGACCATGGGGCACTCATTATAGGTGGAAGAAAGGCAATTCCGGCAGATAAATAGGAAAGGGTTCTTTACAGTTAGAGCAGTCAGAATGTGCATTGCCCGACCACAAGAGGTAGTAATGGCAGACACTATAACCGCTTTTAAAAAAGAGCTGGATGATTTACTCAATACACACAACATTGTGGGTTATAGTTAAATTAGTGACAATATGTACAATTGGGGGAGAAAGGTTGAACTTGATGGACCTAGGTCTTTTTTCAGCCTATGTAACTACTGTTCTGCTACGTGATGCAGAACATGTTAGTGGCTCATATGTTTCCACAATATATCCCTCTGATCTGACTCTATTGACTCATAATTCACTCCCATTAGGATTAAATAAACTTAATTGTCCAGGACCTGAATGATTTGGCCTTCGTTATAGATTTTATGCTGTTAATTTGCTACTTTGGCAAAAATGTATTACAAGATATTAGGCGTATAGGAAGTATGCACACAAGGTGCGGTTTCCTAAAACACGATTCTAGCTACTGCACGACTAAAGAAAAAATAGGAAATTACAAGGAAGTGACTATAATTACATATACTAAAGAAAAATAAAGTATAAGACAAGGAGGTGCTGTTGTTGACTGGAACATGCTCTTCACCCTCGCTCCTCACCATTGGTAGTGGTGGGTTTTCACCTACATCATAGACTTCCTATTATGTCATACAATGTGTAATGAAGGTGACTGGATTCAACGCACAGAGGACACAAGGCAGGAATGGTCAGTGAACGATATCATTCTGTTTAGGGCTGTCCCACACGTCCAGATAATTCCGGTACTGGAATAAATCGGTACCGGAGTTATCCGTGTCCGTGTGCCTGGGAACTCACGTAGGCCATACGTGCGGCACACGTGTGCCGCCCGTATGGCGAGTGGGTACCACACGGAGCATGTGGTACCCACGCGTGTGGTACCCTGCATCGTGCTGAAGCCGCGATTCATATGTTCCCTGCAGCAGCGTTTGCTGCAGAGAAAATATGAATAATAGTGATTAAAATAAAGATCTATGTGTCCGCCGCCCTCCCACCCCCTGTGCGCCCCCCCCCCGCTGTTCAGAAAATACTCACCTGCTCCCTCGTTGGCTGTCGCTCCTTCCTGGTCTGGCCCCATCTTCTCCGGTATGCGGTCACGTGGGGCCGATCATTTACTGTCATGAATATGTGGCTCCACTGTTGTGAATTTGCTTTTTGCTCCCTCTAGTGGTTACTAGTTTTTTTTGACTCTGGTTTTTCTGTCATTCCTTTTATCCGCACCTGGGTCGTTAGTTAGGGGTGTTGCTATATAAGCTCCCTGGACCTTCAGTTCAATGCCTGGCAACGTAGTTATCAGAGCTAGTCTGCTGTGCTCTTGTCTACTGATCCTGGTTCCAGTTATATCAGCTAAGTCTGCCTTTTGCTTTTTGCTATTTGTTTTGGTTTTGTATTTTTGTCCAGCTTGTTCCAAATCTATATCCTGACCTTTGCTGGAAGCTCTAGGGGGCTGGTGTTCTCCCCCCGGACCGTTAGACGGTTCGGGGGTTCTTGAATTTCCAGTGTGGATTTTGATAGGGTTTTTGTTGACCATATAAGTTACCTTTCTTTATTCTGCTATCAGTAAGCGGGCCTCTCTGTGCTAAACCTGGTTCATTTCTGTGTTTGTCATTTCCTCCTACCTCACCGTCATTATTTGTGGGGGGCTTCTATCCAGCTTTGGGGTCCCCTTCTCTGGAGGCAAGAAAGGTCTTTGTTTTCCTCTACTAGGGGTAGCTAGATTCTCCGGCTGGCGCGTGTCATCTAGAATCAACGTAGGAATGATCCCCGGCTTCTTCTAGTGTTGGCGTTAGGAGTAGATATATGGTCAACCCAGTTACCACTGCCCTATGAGCTGGATTTTTGTATTCTGCAGACTTCCACGTTCCTCTGAGACCCTCGCCATTGGGGTCATAACACTCCACCTCCCATAGGGGCGGAGCCGACTATTCATGATTGTAAATGAGCGGCCCCACGTGACCGCATACAGTAGAAGGCGCGGGGCAGAGAGGAAGGAGTGACAGCCAACGTGGGAGCGGGTGAGTATTTTCTGAACAGCAGGGGGGGCGCAGAGGGGGTGGGAGGGCGGCGGACACATAGATCTTTTTTTTAAACACTATTATTCATATTTTCTCTGCAGCAAACGCTGCTGCAGGGAACATATGTATCGCGGCTTCAGCACCATGTGGGGGGGACAGTGCTTACTGTGGCGCTGTCTCCTGCACGCACACGGACCCCAGACGGAGAACGTCCGTGTGAGGTCCGTGTTTTACACGGACCCATTGACTCTATTGGGTCCGTGTAATCCATGCGCTCCCACGAACACTGACATGTCTCCGTGTTTGGCACACGGAGACACGGTCCGCTAAAAATCAATGACATCTGCACAGATGCATTGATTTTTATGAGTCAACGTGTGTCAGTGTCTCCGGTACGTGAGGAAACTGTCACCTCACGTACCGGAGCCACTGACGTGTGAAACCGGCCTTAAATACAGCTCTGGCTAAAATTAAGAGACCACCACATCAAAACCCTGCCATGGGCAGCCCAATCTCCAGACCTGAACCCCATTGAAAACCTCTGTAATGTAATCAATAGGATGATGGACAGTCACAAGCCATCAATCAAAGAAGAACTGCTTACATTTTTGTGCCAGAAACAGTGTGAAATACTGGTGGAAAGCATGTCAAGACGCATGAAAGCTGTGATTAAAAATCATGGTTATTCCAAAAAATATTGATTTCTGAACTCTTCCTGAGGTAAAACATTAGTATTGTTGTTTCTAAATGATTATGAACTGATTTTCTTTACATTATTTGAGGTCTAAAAGCACTGGGGGTTTATTTTTTTAATTTTGACCATTTCTCCTTTTTAGAAAAAAAACCCAAAATGTATTGCTTGGAAATTCGGAGAAATGTTGTCAAAAGTTTATAGACAAAGAACAATTTACATTTTACTCAAAAATATACCTATAAAGAGAAAAATCAGACAAACTGAACATTTTGCAGTGGTCTCTTAATTTTTGCCAGAGCTGTACAATAGTAATTTACAGCAATTCTAAACAGATAATAACAAAACAAAACAACAATAAACCGAATAACGATACGAGTGAAATAGCAATGAAAATTCATCACTATTGTGAGACAGTGAGGGGAATTATATGCGAGGATCGTTATGTATGGGTATAGAGGCATAGGGAACCCAATGCAGTGCATTGTAATCACAGCTACAGCTGTGTTTGTGATGTAAAATATAAAAGTAAGTGTGAATTTGGTCAAGCTATTTGACCAGGTAAGATTAAACTTAACTTGGGCTTTTATTTTTGGAGAGACCAATAGGATTGGTGGTGGGATGGGTCTACCTCCTCTCTGCGTTTGGAGAGTGGCTCATGTCCACAATTCCCATTTAAACTTTCAGTTTCGCTTTGCGAGTGTCAGTGTTTGGTTTTGCAAGCTTGAGAGCAGGAGCTCCCTGCAGTTATGTCTGTGTGAAACTGAACAAAGGCCAGAGGTAGAGTAAACAAATCACTGACCCACCGACGAGAGAAACGGTGCTGTACTCGACCACGGCAACCGAGTATTACGGACGGTTACGGACAATCCGACTGCAACCCGGAGGGTAACGTTTGCCTTTTCTTGTGAGTTGGCAAAATAAAGACTTTTAAGTTGGACTATCTTGGGTCACTGTTACACTATATACAGATCCTTCTCACAAAATTAGAATATCATCACAAAGTTAATTTATTTCAGTTCCTCAATACAAAACGTGAAACTCATTATATAGTCATTACAGAGTGATCTATTTCAAGTGTTAATTTCTGTTAATGTTGATGATTAACCCAAGTGTCATTATATCAGTAAATTAGAATACTTTATACCACCAGCTTGAAAAATGATTTTAACCCCTTTCTGCCAGCTGACGGAATAGTACGTCAGCTGGCAGATCCCCTGCTTTAAGGTGGGCTCCGGCGGTGAGCCCACCTTAAAGCCGCGACATGTCAGCTGTTTTGTACAGCTGACATGTGCGCGCAATGATCGCGAGCGGAATCGCGATCCGCCCGCGCCCATTAACTAGTTGAATGCCGCCGTCAAGCGCTGACAGCGGCATTTAATGCTCGCACTGCTGACCCCCGTCACATGATCGGGGGTCAGCGGTGCATTGCCATAACAACCAGAGGTCTCCTTGAGACCTCTATGGTTGTTGATGGCCGATTGCTTTGAGCGCCACCCTGTGGTCGGCGCTCAAAGTACACCTGCCTTTCTGCTACATAGAGGTGATCTATATTTCACCTCTATGTAGCAGAGCCGATCGTGTAGTGCATGCTTCTAGCCTCCTATGGAGGCTATTGAAGCATGCCAAAATTAAAAAAAAAAATAAGTGTTTAAAAATATAAAAAAAATAAAAAATATATAAAAGTTCAAATCACCCCCCTTTTGCCCCAATCAAAATAAAACAATAAAAAAAAATTAAACATACACATATTTGGTATCGCCGCGTTCAGAATAGCCCGATCTATCAATAAAAACAAAGGATTAACCTGACCGCTAAATGGCGTAGCGAGAAAAAAAATCAAAACGCCAAAATTAAGTTTTTTTTGGTCACCACGACATTGCATTAAAATGCAATAACGTGCGATCAAAAGAATGTATCTACACCAAAATGGTATCATTAAAAACGCCAGCTCGGCACGCAAAAAATAAGCCCTCACCCGACCCCAGATCATGAAAATTGGAGACGCTACAGGTATCGGAAAATCGCGCAATTTTTTTTTTTTTTTTTTTAGCAAACTTTGGAATTTTTTTTCACCACTTAGATAAAAAATAACCTAGTCATATTAGGTGTCTATGAACTCGTAATGACCTGGAGAATCATAATGGCAGGTTAGTTTTAGCCAAAAAAGCCAAACAAAAAACAAGTGTGAGATTGCACTTTTTTTGCAATTTCATCACACTTGGAATTTTTTTGCCGTTTTCTGTTACACGGCATAGTAAAACCAATGGTATCGTTCAAAAGTACATCTCGTCCTGCAAAAAATAAGCCCTCACATGGCCATATTGACAGAAAAATAAAAAAGTTATGGCTCTGGGAAGGAGGGGAGCGAAAAACGAAACCGAAAAAAGCTTCGGGGGTGAAGGGGTTAAAATTCAAAATGTTGGCCTAGTGAAATGTATGTTCAGTAAATGCACTTAATACTTGATTAGATCTCCTTTTGCATCAATTACTGAATCAACACAGCGTGGCATGGAGGCGATCAGCCTGTGGCACTACTAAGCTGTTATGGAAGCCAAGGTTGCTTAGATAGCAGCCTTCAGCTCGTCTGCATTGTTGGGTCTGGTGTCTCATCTTCCTCCTGACAATACCCCATAGGTTCTCTATGGGGTTAAGGTCAGGTGAGTTAGCTGGCCAGTCAAGCACAGTGATGCTGTTGTTTTTAAACCAGGTATTTATTGTACTCACCTTTTATAGCGCCATTAATTCCACAAAGCTTTATTGGTACTTTTGGCAATGTGGATATAACACCCCAGGGTCCTGGTTGTTACAGTGGCATTGCTTTCCTCACGGGGAGAGGGATGTCACACTTGTAAGCGAAGGAAGATCTCTTATCAGGTAAACACAAGCATACATATTCGCACTCCAGGCCAGAAGGGGGAGCCCTGATCCAGTTTGTGGGTGGCTTCCCTACATATATATTCTGGTTTTGGAGGGAAAGTCAGTCAGATTGTGAGAGGACAGTGAAGTGGAAAGATGTGCTAAGAAGGAGCTCCCTCTATGAGGGGGCTAGAGTGAGATTGCCAGAAGGGAGCTTGTCAAGGAACATCAGCTTAGGCGGAGTTGGTGCGAGAGGAGTGCAGCTGAGCAGATGAGAGTCTGCAGCTCCTGGTAGACAGAGGAGAGAGAGATGAAGGACTGAGGGGCCGTGCAGCCACGAGAGTGCTGCAGCTCCTGGACAGAGATAACACAGAAAGAACAGCTTTTAGTGGGAGTGTAAGAGAGCGAAGCACAGGAGAGTGAGACCTAGGGAGAATAGCTGAGCTACCTCCTTGCAGAGCGCCTGAAACCGGTAGCTGGAAGACCGAGGTTGTGCAGTATTCTACATCTCACAGCAGAAACCAGTGGGACAGCTGACTGCAAGTCACCTGTCTACCCCACACCTGAAGACACAGTAACGCATAGAGCCCGGGTTGTGATAGAGATTCTGTAAAAAGGCTAGAGTTACCTGTCATACAGGTATTGTCCTAGCCTTTAAGGGAGACAGAGAGAACAGTGAGGACTTTGTGTGAGGCCTAAGGCAGCAAAAAACTACACCACAGTGCTAGCAGGAAGGCTTCTAATTCCACCTGGTAAAGGGGACTCTGAACTCGCTTCCAAGCTGGCCGCACCCTGCCTGTACCTGTGATCTGGTGCCCTGGACTGTGGCCGACTGAAGTCTTCAGTAAATCAGGTAAAGTGACTGCAAACCTGTGTCCTCCATTTCTTACTGCACCATTCACCATCTCCATCTACCTACACACCAGGAGCCCTGGGGACCTACTTCACCTGTGGGAAGTTATTCCATCTTAGCCGCCATAACATCACCCCAGAGGACCCCTGTAAGCAGCGTCCCCTTTGACTGAATATCACAGGTGGCGTCACGAACACAAACTTTATTATCAAAACCCCTTTAAAGACTATCCCTTTTACTTGGGCGCCCAGGGCCACGGACCGGGTCGCAGCCACCGTGACATCCCCTTTAAGGACCGGACCCAGTACCATGCTCCTCACTGCCCTGGCAGGCGACTTATGGATACGTGTCAAGTCCTGCTGGAGAATGAAACTTCCGTCTCCAAAAAGCTTGTTGGCAGAGCAGATGATGTGGCTCCCCAAACCATCACTGATTGTGAAAACTTCACACAAGACCTCAAGCAGCTTGGATTGCGTGCCTCTCCACTCTTCCTCCAGACTCTGGGACTTTGATTTCCAAATGAAATAAAAAATTTACTTTCATCTGAAAATAACACCTTGGACCACTGAGCAACAGTCCAGTTCTTTTTCTCCTTGGCCCAGGTAAGATGCTTCTGGCGTTGTCTATTGGTCATGAGAGGCTTGACACAAGGAATGCGACACTTGTAGCCCATGTCCTAGATACATCTGTGTGTGGTGGCTGTTGAAGCATTGACTCCAGCAGCAGTCCACTCCTTGTGAATCTCCCCCAAATTTTTGAATGGCCTTTTCTTAACAATCCTTTCAAGGTTGTGATTATCCCGCTTGCTTGTGCACCTTTTTCTACCACACTTTTTACTACCACTCAACTTTCCATTAATATGCTTGGATACAGCACTCTGTGAACAGCCAGCTTCTTTAGTAATGACCTTTTATGGCTTACTCTACTTGTGCAGTGTGCCAATGATTGCCTTCTGGACATCTGTCAAGTCAGCAGTCTTCCCCATGATTGTGGAGCCTACTGAAATAGACTAAGGGACCTTTTTATACGCTTAGGAAGTCTTTGCAGGTGTTTTTTGTTAATTATTCTAATTTACTAAGATAATGACTTTTGGGTTTTCATTGGCTGTAAGCCATAATCATCAACATTAACATAAATAAACACTTGTAATAGATCACTCTGTGTCACTCTATATAATATATGAGAATCACTTTTTGTATTGAAGAACTGAAATAAATTAACTTTTTGATGATATTCTAATTTTGTGAGAAGCAACTGTAGGTCCTTCCTTCAACTCTGGGCCTTAGTAGGGGTTAATAGATTTTCCTGCTAAGCCGCAAGTCTTTCTGAAAAAGTCTATTAAAGCACTTTGAGCCTCACACGCACCAACCAGCCACCTCCCAACCTGTTGTCCTAACTCAGGCTGGCCCCAATGCCAAATATTATGACTAGAAGTGAAGGCTCTGCTCACTCGCACTGTTCCTCTGCAATCGCAGACGTGTCTCTATAGTTGTTGTCCGGTCGGCATATGGCAGTCTCGCCTCACTATTGTCACATCCCGTAAGAGCTCTTTAGGGGTGTCACTGCTTTCTCTTACATTCCTCCCCCCCTTTTAGCTCGCCAGTCCTCGGGCGAGTGGGATCCCTGCAGGTTCAAAGTTTCCCTAAGGGTAACCCTAAGTTCAGACAACAGTTGTGTGCACGCCCAGGTTTTCTGCTGTATCTGTGACCAGACCAACTCATCTTGGAAATACCGATTAGGGGGGAACTCCAGCATTGGTCTGGCCAGTCCTGTGAGGCTCTTCCAGTAGAGGCACTTTTGGAGTAATTGGAGACTCAGCCACTGGAGATTGCAAGTCAACTCCTGCAATCTCTGACCCACTCGAGTGCGGCATCAGCATCTCCAGTCAATTCATTGGCACTGTAAGCCATACTTCCTGCTCTTCTAAGAATCCTCTTTGGGGGACCTCTGTCACTTCAGTTGGGCACCTGGCCTTGGTACGATTCTTTGCTTTGGAGGAACGGGACCACAGCATATTTCAGTGCAACACCCAAGGTAACGCGCCGCCATCTTCCTCAGGTCTGACCTCATAGACTGAGTTATTCAGATGAATCTTCCTGACTACTCAGTAGGGTACTGCTTCCCAGTGGTAATCTAGTTTTTTTCTGGGTCACTTGGCTCGCACCAGTACACAGTCCCCTGGCTGGAGCTTTCCACTCACAGCCAGTGGATGACCTGGGCTTTCCACCTCCTGAAACTTCTGCACAACCAACTTCCTTACTGTCTGGTGTTGGTATTCTCGGATCCAGGTACTTTGACTACTGCCCGGACAGGGGTCCTCCGAACCCAGTTCCAGTTCAGTGATCTCTCGCCCGATTTGCTCAAACAGCAGCATATGAGGAGTGCAACCAGCAGTCACATGGACTTGATTGTTATACAGCCACACAAACTCAGACACAAATTTGGGTTACTTCATCTTCTTGTCCTCTTTCAGGGTCAGCAACATTTGTAACTGGGTTCAGCTGAAGTGTTCACAGGCTCTGTTCCATATTTGATGATACGGCGTAGTTAGGGACTTATCAATCCTGTAGATACGATAAAGCTTGTCCATTATTTGCCCTTGGAAGCAGGCCCCTTGATCGGTGTGGATTTGCTTCAGGCACCCATATACTGTATGTGAATTAAGTGACCAGTAGAAGCCCCTCTGCAGCGAGAAACGGCTGTTGTCCATTCCACTCCTGCTCCCATCCTCCCGATGCCAATGTTTTAAAGTATTGGAATAAGGATGTTTTTTAACCGATGTGTGCCATCCGTTCCTTTCAATTTTTGTATTCATTGTGGCTATTTCTTTGGAGTGGCACCCCAGCTCACAGAGCACTTACTGCTGTAAGATATGCTTGCAGCATCAGTTCATGCAGTTACCTGTGCACAGAGTGGGCTTCCCCGCTGTGCGGATTAACACTTTCTTGCAACTGTATGTGAATTAAGTTCCGACAGGTGACCCTGGCCGCAGCTTCGGCTGTCTGATTCGGGGTGGGGGTCACCACCGCGAACTTGCTGAAATGATCAGTCATAACCATACAATATTCATATTCCTTGTGCAAAGTTCCGATCATAAGATAGTCGATTATCAGGACCTCCAATGGCGCAGAGGATAGACTGAATTATAGCTATCTCTATTCCGGAAGTTTATTCAGCTCACACCGGCAACATTTACTGCAAACATTTCAGACATACTGTCGCAGTTGGGGCCAATATACCAGACTTTGCAACCACTGAAAGGTCTTCTCCACACCGAAGTGAGCACCTCTCTCATGAGCTTATTTAGCCACCTGCACAACCAACTCCTCTTTCGGGGTTTGACTTTTAACCCATGTCTTTGAAGCCACTCCAGTGCTTGTTCCAGCAGGTTAACCCTGCTGTGGAACCATGAAAAAAATCATTGCTTTGGTACCATGGGGTCTACATGACCCAGGCTCAAAATTGTCATATTTCATTAAAGTGAACATGCTGGCTGTTCAGAATAATCAAATTTTATTCTGTCATCATTTCAGAACACAGTTATGAAATCAAAAGTAACTTTGAAGCGATTTATTTGTCATCATCAAACACAAACTGAAATTTATACCAAAATGCTTTACTAATAACTTAAAGTATTCAAATTAAATTAAAAAAAGCACAATAACTGCAGCTGTATAGATTTTAGTAAAAACATAATGACAACGAATGATCTGGCAATAAATTTAGCCCTTGCATTCACTGCACGTCATAGTGCCATGTTCTTCACAAATTAACTTCTTGCAGTCATTGCAAACAAATCTCGTCTTTTTGTCCTTCGATCGAGGACAAACATAGCACCATTTGTGCTGTCCTGTAACACTGCTGGTGTCACATGGAAGTGATTAGCCATTGTTTATTTACAATTATATTACAAAACCTATGAATAAACAGAAAATATTTTAAAAAAAATGTCAAACAATAAAGGTACTATTGGCTCAGGAGAGTCCCAAACACAGAAAATTGAAAATAACTTTGAAACAAAATTGAAAAACAAATTCAAAATATCATCAACATAAGCAGAAATATGTCACTTGAAAATACATAAAAGGTCAATGTCTGAGATTGATCAGTTTTAGAAATATTTCAATTTATTCAGCTCTGGGGTCTATATGACCCCATGGTTCCACAGCAGGGTTAAGGTGATCTTCAAACGTGGCAGAAAAAATTATGTCACCTAGACATATCAGAGTGACTTTGAAATTGAGATCTCCCTAGCATCTCTCCATCAAACATTCAAAGGTCCCCAATGCATTTGTCAGTCCGAAAGGCATTCAGTTAAACTAAAACAGGCCCAAAGAGAGGACGAAGGCCATTTCCAGGAGATCATCCACAGCCACCGAGACTTGCCAATAGCGAGCTCGAGGGAGGATAAATATTTATTTTTCCCAACGCAGACAGACTACTCGATTTTGGGCATGGGATAGGAGTCCCTCACAGCACACGTGTTCAGTCTCCGGTAGTCCATGCAGAACCCCAGAGCACCATTTTATTTATTTTTTTAATTGAAACAATGGGGGCCGCCCAGGAACTCTGGCTCTCGCGGATCATGCCATTGTACAGCATGTGCACCAGTTCTTTCACCTCCTGGTACATCTAAGTTGGGATCTGCTGATACCTCTCTCAAATGGGAGCAATGGTTCCTGTAGATATCTCGCGCTGAATAGCCTGGATTAAGCCAAAGTCATCTTTGTGTGGGGCAAACACCCCCTGACACCACTGTAATAACTGTTCAGCCTGTCCAACTTGGCTGGACGATAATTCTGTGAGATTGACCTCCATCTTTTCCAAGAGGTGACGTCATGCTGGTAGTTCGCTTCTGCCCTTCTGTTGAACAACACCGCTAAGGTCCATGGGACTCCTCCTACAGGTGGCAATTCTATAGCATCAGCTATGGTATAATCTTCTGATACTATGCAAAATCGGGCCAATTCTTGTCAGGGCATCAACTGCAAACTTGCGGAACTCAAGTTTATACAATGTACTGGTACTCATCACTATCATACAGTGGCCAAGGTACGGGTAACCAATAATCCAGAGATTGCTTCTTCCATCCTTATCAATTCAATTTGGACATCCACACCCTCTAAGGATACATAAGTCAGTATCGGCACAGTAAGTGCAGTCTGTCCCAGCGTTAGTGTCGTCGTGGCTTCCAAAGGAGGCACGGGTCCAGATGTTTTTACATGGGCCATCGGTCAAGAACTGTCCCACTTATTTTAACACATTCATGCCCAGGGTTACAATAGGTCCTCTTCCTATGGACCCCTTCACCAGCACTATTCCTTTTCGAGCCGCTATCAGTCAGATGGTGTGTTCTTTTCTAGAATGAGAAAATTCAGGAAAGTGACCCTAGAAATACTCTTCGGACATACTAGTCACCTGCGACCCTGTGTCCATCAAGCAGAGAAAGTGCTGCCAATTGAATTGAGCCAAGGTAATTGGTCTCTTGGAGTCTCCTTTTCTGACGTCATAGTCTCAGAACCCCACGGTACGCTCTACAACTGTGGGGCACATTAGTTTTCTCCTTTCTTGACTTGAGATATGTCCTCTTCCACCGCAAATCCAACACTCTGGCTTGCATGTCTCTGATGGGTTATGAATGTGGCGTGGCAGGGCATTCCTGCTCTCACCTTTCACGTTTGGCTGTCAGCAGAGGGTCCCCTTGATACTACACAGCTCACCTCGGATATCCCATACTTATTGACATATCTTCTGGACCCAGTCGGGCTCAGAGTGGGTTGACTCAGGGGTGGTCACTTCATGGCTCTTAACTGTACCGTGACTGTCAGGACAGAGGCCTCTCTATAATATGATAATTCTTAAAAAACATCTTAGGGTATGTGTCCACGTTCAGGATTGCATCAGGATTTGGTCAGGATTTTACATCAGTATTTGTAAGCCAAAACCAGGAGTGGGTGATAAATGCAGAAGTGGAGCATATGTTTCTATTATACTTTTCCTCTAATTGTTCCACTCCTGGTTTTGGCTTACAAATACTGATGTAAAATCCTGACCAAATCCTGATGCAATCCTGAACGTGGACACATACCCTTAGAGTGCCTATAGCGGATGTTCACTTAATTTAAGCTTAGACTATAGTGGATCTCCACTGCAGCCAGCGATTGGCTGTAACAGTCACATGTGTCTGTGATGGGATATCACTACTGTAGTGGAAACCAGTGACCCTCAGAAAAACGGGCAGCATCAGAATGGAAGTGGTGGGAGATTGGTATGGCAATTATGGCTCCCATTTTTATTATTTTAATTTTTTTACCCCATCTTTGATGATGATTTGTATTTCCCAAACAACCCCTTTAACTAAAGGCCCCGTCTCACATAGCGAGATCGCTGCTGAGTCACAAGTTTTGTGACGCAACAGCGACCTGAGTAGCGATCTCGCTATGTGTGACACGTACCAGCGACCAGGCCCCTGCTGCGAGATCGCTGGTCGTGTCGGAATGGCCTGGACCTTTTTTTGGTCGTTGAGGTCCCGCTGACATCGCTGAATCGGTGTGTGTGACACGGATTCAGCGATGTCTTCACGGGTAACCAGGGTAAACATCGGGTTACTAAGCGCAGGGCCGCGCTTAGTAACCCGATATTTACCCTGGTTACCAGCGTAAAAGTAAAAAAAAAAAAAACACTACATAATTACATTCCGGTGTCTGTCCCCCGGCGCTGTGCATCTCTGCACTGTGAGTGCCGGCCAGCCGGAAAACACAGCACAGCGGTGACGTCACCGCTCTGCTTTCCGGCTATGGTGCTTACACAGTGCAGAGAAGCAGAACGCCGGGGGACAGACAGCGGAAGGTAAGTATGTAGTTTGTTTTTTTTAACTTTTACGCTGGTAACCAGGGTAAACATCGGGTTACTAAGCGCGGCCCTGCACTTAGTAACCCGATGTTTACCCTGGTTACCCGGGGACCTCGGCATCGTTGGTCGCTGGAGAGCTGTCTGTGTGACAGCTCCCCAGCGCCACACAGCGACAAAACAGCGACGCTGCAGCGATCGGCATCGTTGTCTGTATCGCTGCAGCATCGCTGTGTGTGACGGGGCCTTTAGTATGAGAGGCTAATGTAGTGTTTGCAGATGATAAAAATAGGATAACTGCCAGAGCACCTGAACTAGGCAATAAGCTTCTGGCTATGATAAGAACTTCTGGAAGAATTTCTGAACAGATGACTTAATTTTAACCATATGTGAACACAGACTTACTGACCGCAGAGTAGCTAATGAGCAAATTATACATTTATCTATGACATCTGTCAGAATTCAAATATGTTTGGACTACTATGCACAGCCACTGCTTTATAGCTTGCTTCAACATCAAGTTGCAATAAACAAAAAAGATTGGTTAGATAAATCTCAAGGGTTACAAGGTATCCTGATACATGGCCATTTCAAAGCTGCATGTTTATTAGAGACCACTGTATATTTTATTAGCGACCACTGTATATGATAGAAATTGGTGCCATATTTAAGTTTGGGTTTTAATATAGCCTTTTATTTATTTATTTTTTAAGGAAATTATTAGTTTGAGTAGCTCCTTCACCTCTTCACGGAGTCACAAATGTTGATAAATGGCCAAGGGACATGCATTCTGCAACAATATGCAATGATCTAAGTGATCTAAGATATATATGGACAACCTTAGGTGAGTGTATACCATATAAAGTAGCAAGATATGATCTAAAAAAAATATATCTAATCTAAAACAGGCCTGCACAACATATGGCCCACGGGCTGCCGAAGTATGTTATGCGGCCCACAGAGCTGCCCAGGAGATGCTGCTCCCTCCTTACTAAACTCAAATGCATTTGCGTTTTTGGGATGCGAATACATTTGAAAACTGGGGCGTCGAGACTGGGGCAGAGCAGTGCTTGTCTGTTCTGGCCGCAACACGCTGCAGCGTGATGAGGTCAGCATGCTACTGACATCATTAAACTGCTGCTGGCGTCAGACTGCAGAGGTGCAGAGGACGCGGAGGGAACAGGCAAGTGCTCCAGAAGCTGAAGATGAAATGTTTGCTTTCTGCTTGGTGTTACTTTCCAGGGGCCATTATGGAGCAATAGGGAACATTATGACGTCATAAAGGGGAACACTATGGAGCAATGAGGGACATTATTGAGGCCATTATGGGGGGACATTATGACATTATAAGGCAATGGGGAACATTATGGAGCAATGGGGAACCTTATGGAACAGGCTTATGCTTACTGACTCCACAGCCTAGGACCTATTCATGGCACCTCACTGTGTCTCCACTGAACAACCTTCTCAAAAGCAAGCTGCCCCATCAATAATAGGACGAACAGCCAGTGATACCATGGGCTGCAGGAAATTTGCAGTATTACAAGACATCTGTGCAAAAAGTAGATGTTACAGCGATATTCTCAATTGTTTTAATCAGCTGGCATGAAAATAAGCAAGTTTGCAATTAACTTGCTTTTTCCATCTGCTATCAATCTCCTGTAATGACAGCTTTTATCTTTTTTTGGGTATAGTTTATTTCCATGGAGCTTAGCCTCCAGACCCTGGACAAGTATGTGCAGTAGTTACATTACAGGAAAGGAGTTAGCTATTAATATCCCAATCTGCTCCCTCCAGTCCACTGACTTCTATACAAGAGTTAGGGTACCGTCACACAGTGAAATTTTCATCGCTACGACGGCACGATTCGTGACGTTCTAGCGATATCGTAACGATATCGCTGTGTCTGACACGCTACTGCGATCAGACATCACGCTGAGAATCGTACGTCGTAGCAGATCGTTTGGAACTTTCTTTCGTCGCTTGATCACCCGCTGACATCGCTGGATCGTTGTGTGTGACACCGATCCAGCGATGCGTTCGCTTGTAACCAGGGTAAACATCGGGTAACTAAGCGCAGGGCCGCGCTTAGTAACCCAATGTTTACCCTGGTTACCAGCGTAAACGTAAAAAAAACAAACAGTACATACTCACATTCCGGTGTCTGTCCCCCGGCGTCTCAGCTTCTCTGCACTCTGAGCGCCTGCCGGCCGGAAAGCGAGCACAGCGGTGACGTCACCGCTCTGCTTTCCGGCTATGGTGCTTACACAGTGCAGAGAAGCAGAACGCCGGGGGACAGACACCGGTATGTAAGTATGTACTGTTTGTTTTTTTTACGTTTAAGCTGGTAACCAGGGTAAACATCGGGTTACTAAGCGCGGCCCTGCGCTTAGTAACCCGATGTTTACCCTGGTTACCCGGGGACTTCGGCATCGCTCCAGCGCCGTGATTGCAAAGTGTGACCGCAGTCTACGACGCTGGAGCGATAATCATACGACGCTGCGACGTCACGGATCGTGCCGTCGTAGCGATGAAAATGGCACTGTGTGACGGTACCCTTAGATGCTGACCTCCCTCTCAACATCTGACAAGCTGCTATTATAAATCTTGTAAAATCAGCCAGCAGCTTTCACAGTAACTCTCTGTGTTCAAATGCTCTGCTATCTCTATATGCCTATATACTGATAACAGTATACACTCCAGAACAAACCACTGATAACTGAAGGTATTATAGCAGAACTTGAACTGAGCTTTATAGTTCTACTACCACTACAGATCTACTACTACTATCTACACGAGAAATGTCAAGTCATGAAACTAAGGAGACTTAATTACTCTGAGTTGTTTTAGAGACAACTTGAGAATACCCCCTTAAGTAACCCCCACACACATTCACCTGATCAGACAAGGCTAGACATGTTCCTCCTAAGAACCGGAGGGCAGAGCAGAGTGTAAACTACCAACACAGAAAGTGCCGAAATATAAAAAGATCCCAGAGTGAGTAAAACAAACTAGAAATACAAAATAAAGGATTAAGTACGTACTGTTATATGCTGCCTACTTCCTAAAAAGAAAAAGAAGATTGCTGCAGGGTAAAGAAAGTAAACAGCAAACCGTATTAGGCCATGTTCACACTTTGCGGGTTTTAACGCGGATCCGCGGCGATTTTGATGCTGCGGGTCCGCAGCAGTTTCCATAGCGTTTACATTTACATGTAAACCCTATGGAAACCACAATCCGCTGTGCACATGCTGCGGGAAAAAACGCGCAGAAATGCAGCGGTTTACAACCCGCAGCATGTCACTTCTTTGTGCAGAATCGCAGCGATTCTGCACACATAGAAATGCATTGATCCGCTTACTTCCCACATGGGGCTGTGCCCGCGATGCGGGAAGTAAGCGGATAATGTGCGGTTGCTACCCGGGGTGGAGGAGAGGAAACTCTCCTCCAGGCCCTGGTAACCATATTTGTGGTTAAAAAAAAGAATAAAAATAAAAAATAATGCTATACTCACCTCTCAGCGCTGCACGCGGCCGTGCGGTCTCAGGTTTGCTGTGCGAGCAGGACCTGCGGTGACGTCGCGGTCACATGATCGTGATGATGCCGCGGTCACATGACCGTGACGTCACGAAGGTCCTTCACACACAGCATCTTTGGAAATGGACCGCCGCGTGCAGCGCCGAGGAGATTGGGACGTCAGAGGGGGTGAATATAAACCATTTTTTTTTTATTTTTAACATTACTATTGATGCTGCATATGCAGCATCAATAGTAAAACCAAAGCCCGCAGCGGAAACCGCAAGACAAAAACGTGATAAATCTGCAGGGATAACCGCAGCGGTTTTGCCCTGCAGATTTATCAAATCCGCTGCGGGAGAACCCGCAGGGACCCGAACCTACGTGTGCACATAGCCTTATGGTCTTTCACTGGCTGGCTTAAAACCACAGAAGTATGGCTGGACATCAAAATTAGACAATCACCAGCAGGAAATAACAGCAGGGTAAAGGATTTAAAGCCGCACCCAAAAGGTGATAGGACCCTGACTATGCGGTTACACAATGGCCTGAATAGTATATTAACTGCATTAACACAACTTTTTTCTAAGGCTATCAGCCAATCATTTGGGCAACAGCCATCTCAGGTGACTCTCCCATATGCAAGAGCGCTCATTTGCTGAGCACTCATGTGTTTATCACAAGAAAGCCACTGGCTGACATGTTGGCCAGTGGTTTATCTCCAGAACAACAATGCGATCGTCCTTCCTTTATGGGATACGACTGATCAATATATCCTCTGACAATCACTCAGATGGCATTCCCATACACATTACATTGCAGTTTGAACCTGTCGATATCGGCGGTTTCAGCCGACAAGAATCTAATGTGGGCATTAAGATAAGAAATATTTCTAAGGCTATGTGCACACGTTGCAGATTCATGTGCGGATTTTTCTGCACCGTTTTTGAAAAATCCGAAGGTAAAACGCACGGATTCACTGCGGATTTACTGCACTTTTTGTGCGGATTTCACCTGCGTTTTTACACCTGAAGATTCCTATTATGGAACAGGTATAAAATGCTGTGGAATCCGCACAAAGAATTTACATGCTGCGGAAAATACAACGCAGCCTTTCCCGCATGGTATTTTCCACACCATGGGCACTGTGGATTTGGATTTCCATAGATTTACATGGTACTGTATACCGCAAGGAAAACTGCTGCAAATCCGCAGTGGCCAATCTGCTGCAGATCCACAGCCAAATCCGCAACATGTGCACATAGCCTAAGACAGACCTTAATGACTTCACATATGGTATGTCTACAAAGATCAATATGGCCCTTCAAGCTAAGTGGGCCTTGGTTTCTTTCCAGTTTTTCCCTATGGAATTTCTTGACTTTTTGGACCCTATTCAAATTAATTTCATATTCAGTTTCCATTATCTTTATGAATTTTTCATGCATCGTGGAACCTTCTGATAGGCTGCAACCCAGTACTGATCCCTGCTTTGGCAGTGCTGCAGGCATAAAAGGGGTTTCAAATTGGAATACTTAAATTTAGAATGCAAACAATATTTTCAGTATGGAGTCTTTTCACAACTGTGTCTCCAGCTCTGGAATGTGGATTCTGACTTGGGACATGGTGGATCGGTAGAGCATGGAGCAAGGGGATCAGCAGGCAAAATGTTGTTGTTAACCAATAAGATATGCATGGAAAAGTCAAGTAATTCCAACCACAAATAAACTTGGACAAAACTACTGCCAATAATTTAAGACACAGGAAATGCACGATGGAATGCGTGTTATTCTATTAGTCATCTCTTTCACTTCACTCAAATAAAACATATTGCTCCTTTATGTGGTTTTCCGAACTCTTAGATTTCCGACTTCATCCATGTTACTTAAGAGCAATATAACGATTCCCAATGCATATCCATAATTCTTGCCTTTCATGGGCAATTCTCGAGATGGGATTCAGTTTGGGTCCTTCCTTACTTATTTACTCAAAGCAGTTACTCACATGTGACACACTGATTTTGGGGAGATTTTTTTTTATAGGGAGGTGATTGAATTTGTAATGAAACAGTTTAAGAAAATGTTTGTAAACTATGCTTTTAAAACTGTTTGCTATGCATAACCACATTTATGTAACCATGAGATTTGTAATGTAACACAGTGGTTTTTAGTTGGGAAAAAAGACCACGAAAAAAATATTATAACTTGAGCTGCATGATCACGCAAGGAAAACAAATCAAATTTCATAATTCCCCATTTGCCAGTCTCCAGTAAAAAAAAAAGTTTCAAGCTATTATGGAATCTAGAAGAAAGTTATAATATATCAAATTTGCAGATGATGCAAAGTTAGGAGGGATAGCTGACACTAGAGAAGACAGAGGAAGGATTCAGAAGGATCAACATAGGCTTGAACAATAGGCAACAAATTGAATGGTATTTAACAGGGAGAAATGCAAGATTCTACAATTGGGCAAGAAAAACCAAAATTACATCTACACTACAGAATGGGAGGAAAAGCACTAAGCAACAGCACGTGTGAAAAAGGTTTGGGCATACTAATAGATCACAGACTGCACAAGTCAACAGTGTGATGCAGTAGCAAAATAGTCAAACACAATAATACATCTAGGATGTATTAAGCCAAGCATAGAGCCTAGATCATGTGAAGTAATTATACCCCTCTACTTCTCCTTGATCAGACCTCATCAGTAAGGCCGGTTTCACATTAGTGTTTGTAGCAGCTGCGGACTTCCTCCGTGAAGCCCCGCCCTCGGCTGCACCTCCGCCGCTAGCTCCGCCTATTTCTGCATGCGGCCGGCATGCGGCCTGTGTAGGTACGCAGGTTATGCCGCTGTATGCGGATGCTTCCGCATATGTCATTTTGCAGATGTAGAAGCGTAGAACGCAGCTTGTAGCAATTTCTTTTTTTTCCCGCATCTGCAAAACGACGCATGTGGAAGTATCCGCATACAGCCGCACGACTTGCGTACCTAATGTTAAAGATAGGTACACCGGCCGCATGCCGGCCGCATGCAGAAATAGGCGGAGCTAGCGGCGGAGGAGCGGCCGAGGGCAGGGCTTCACAAAGGAAGTCCGCAGCTGCTACAAACGCTAGTATGAAACTAGCCTAACACTGTCCAGTTCGGGGCACCACATTTTAAAAAAGTAATTGAAAAACCAGAGCAAATTCAGAGAAGAGCCATTAGGATGGTGAGCAGACTACAAAGTATGTCCTACAAGAAACTAGGCTAAGAGGAAACTTAATTGCTGTCTACAAATATCTGAGCGGATGTCACAGTGTAGAGGGATCATCCTTATTCTACTTTGCATATGGAAACACAAGAAGCAATGGAATTAAACAAAGAGAGTAGACACAGATTAGATATTAGAAAAACTTTTTGATAGTAAGGGTGATCAATGAGTGGAAAAGGCTGCCATGAGAGGTGGTGAGTTCTCCTTTTAATGGAAGTCTTCAAAGAGAGGCTGGTCAGACATCTGTCTGAGATGGTTTAGTAAATCCTGCATTGAGCAGGGGATTGGACACGCGTCCCTTCCAGCTGTAATATTCTATGATTCTATATGTGTGAAATCTTTAAATCCATTCATTCAAACCCAGGTTATTTGATGTGGACCATTCCCTCCTGCTACAGATTCTGTCATCTCTTGGCATCACAGATTTGACCCTATCCTGGATCTCGTCATATCTAACAGACTTGACATTCAGTGTCTCCCTCTCCCACACCACCTCCTCACCTCGCCCCCTGTCGGTGTTCCCCAAAGGCTCAGTTCTAGGACCCCTGCTCTTCTCCATCTACACCTTTGGCCTGGGAAAGCTCATAGAATCCCACATTCTCCAGTTTCATCTCTACTCCGATGACACGCAGATCTACCAATCTGGACCTGACCTCACCTCCTTACTGGCCAAAATCCCACAATGTCTGTCGGCTATTTTATCTTTCTTTTCTACTCGCTTTCTAAAACTGAACATGGACAAAACAGAATTTATCATCTTTCCCCCATCTCACTCTACCCCTCCACCAGACATATCCATCAATGTCAATGGCGGCTCACTTTCCCCAGTGCCGCATGCTCGGTGCCTCAGGGTGATCCTCAACTCTGTCCTCTCTGTCAAGCCACATATCCAAGCTCTTGCCTCCTCCTGCCGACCAACTCAAAAACATTTCCCGAATCCGTACATTCCTTGACCAAGAAACTGCAAAAACGCTAGTGCATGCCCTCTTCATCTCCCGCAATGACTATTGCAACCTCCTGCTCTCTGGTCCCCCCTCTAGCAATCTTGCACCACTCCAATCTATCCTAAACTCTGCTGCCCGACTAATCCACCTGTCCCCCCACTATTCCACAGTCTCTCCTCTCTGTCAATCCCTGCACTGGCTCCCCATTACCCAAAGACTCCAGTTCAAAACACTAACCATGACAGACAAAGCCATCCACAACCTGTCTCCTCCATACTTCTGCGACATGGTTGCCCGGTACTTACTGTACCTTCGATCCTCGCAAGATCTCCTTCTCTACTCCTCTCTTATCTCTTCTTCACACAACCGCATACAAGATTTCTCCCGTGCTTCCCCCAAACTCTGGAACTCTCTACCACAACACATCAGACTTTCGCCTACCACAGAGACACTTTCAAAAGGAACCTGAAGACTCACCTCTTCCGACAAGCCCACAATCTGCAGTGATCCTCAGTCTACTGAACCGCTGCACAACCAGCTCTACCCTCTCCTAGTGTATCCTCATCCATCCCCTGCAGACTGTGAGCCCTAGAGCAGGCAGGGTCCTCTCCTTCTGTACTTGTGTGTGCATTGTATTGCTCATGTTGATTGTACTTGTCTATGTATGCCTCTTTTTTCACATGTAAAGCGCCATGGAATAAATGGCGCTATAAAAATGAATAATAATAATAATAGTACTGCAGTCTTGGCCTCCTTCCCAGGCAACATGCAAGTATGCCTCCTGGGCTCTCTTTCCTTTACTCAAGTTACCCAGTCAGTTAGAGTAGGGTCACACAACAGTTTTCTCCGCAACTGAGAAAAACAGAAAAATGGAGGAAAAACACAGAATACAAAAGTCCATTACATTAATTACCGTATATACTCGAGTATAAGCCGAGATTTTCAGCCCACTTTTTTGGGCTGAAAGTCCCCCTCTCGGCTTATACTCGAGTCATACCCAGGGGTCGGCAGGAGAGGGGGAGAGGGGGCTGTCTAATAATACTCACCTACTCCTGGTGCGGTCCCTGCTTCCCGACGCTGCAGCTTCTTCCTGTAGTGAGCGGTCACATGGTACCGCTAATTACAGTAATGGATATGCGGCTCCACCTCCCATAGGGGTGGAGCCGCATATTAATTACTGTAATGAGCGGTAACGGTGACCGCTCACTACAGGAAGAAAATGCGGCGCCGGTGAACAGACGTGAAGGAACCTCGCCGGTAGCAGGTGAGTATGACGGGGCAGTGCGCAATATTCACCTGGTCCTCGTTCCACCGTCGGCGCCGCTGTGTCTTCCGCAGTGACGCTCAGGTCAGAGGGCGCGGTGACGCGATTAGTGCGCACCGCCCTCTTCCTGAACGTCTGTACAGAGGATGGGAAGACACAGTGGCGGTCAGCGGTGGAACGGGTAGCAGGTGACTATAGCAAGTGGCGGGGGCCGGAGAGGTGAGTATGTAATTTTTTTTATTTTTTTAATCGCAGCAACAGCATATGGGGGCAAATATCTGTATGGATCATCTTATGTGGCCATGTGCAGCATGATATGGGGGCAAATATCTGTATGGGGCATCTTATGTGACCATGTGCAGCATGATGTGGGGGCAAATATCTGTATGGGGCATCTTATGTGGCCATGTGCAACATTATATGGGGCATCTTATGTGGCCATGTGCAGCATGATATGGGGACAAATATCTGTATGGGTCATCTGTATGGGGCCATGTGCAGCATTATATGGGGCCATGTGCAGCATGATATGGGGGCAAATATCTGTATGGAGCATTTTATGGGGCCATAATCCACATTTGTGGAGCATTATACGGGGAAAATGTCTGTATGGAGCATCTTATGGGGTCATAATCAGCATTTGTGCAGCATTATATGGGGCATATTTTAATATGGAGCATCTTATGGAGCCCATCATAAACTGTATGGAGCATTATATGGGGTGTTATGATCCGGTGGTAGAATCTCAAAACTGACCCGACACATATAACCAGAATGATAGGACAAGTTCTGGGGATGTGGAAGCTATACTGACCGCAATCCTGATCCTATCCAACACACTAAAGGCAGCCGTGGAGCGTTCCCTAAAAACCTAGACGCCTCTTCACAGCCTGAGAAACTGACTGCCCCTAGAGAGAAAGCAAAGACCTCACTTGCCTCAGAGAAATAACCCCAAAGTTATAGACAGCCCCCGACAAATAATAACGGTGAGTTAAGGGGAAAATACAAACGTAGAAATGAAACAGGTTTAGCAAATGAGGCCCGCTAACACTAGATAGACAGAAAATAGATAGGAATCTGTGCGGTCAGTACAAAAACTATCAAAAATAAACCACGCAGAGAATACAAGAACCCCCACACCGACTCACGATGTGAGGGGCGCCCTCTGCACCCCAGAACTAACCAGCAAGCAAAAAATCACATAAAAGCGAGCTGGGCTGAACTCATCATATACTGAGAAACGTTTTCAAGGAAATAATGAGCAAAATGAACAAGCAAACTTAGCTTCTCCAGCAGGAGACTGGTCACAAGGAATATTCAGGAAAGCTCAGAATCAGGACTGAATACACCGACAGCAGGCAACAAATGAAGGTCCAGGTGAGTTAAATAGGCCCAGCATAGAAGGAAATGAAGCAGCTGAGCCCAGCCATATCGCTAAAGGCCACCAGAGGGAGCCCAAGAACAAACTCACACAGTACCACTCATGACCACAGGAGGGAGCCCAAGAACGGAATTCACAACAATGGGGCTCCTGATTCAATATGGATATTCAAAAACACTTAAACTACTGATGTCTCAATTAATTTTACTTTTATTGGTATCTATTTTTATTTTTGAAATTTACCAGTAGCATCTGCATTTTCCACCCTAGGCTTATACTCGAGTCATTAAGTTTTCCCAGTTTTTTGTGGCAAAATTAGGGGGGTCGGCTTATACTCGAGTATATACGGTACATAAATAAGTGAGGTAAAGGTGGAGGGAGACACCAGGAAGAAAAAGTGACACACCATAAGAGACAAATAATATGCAAACTAAATATAACTAGTAGCAACAAGATGAGGTATACTAAGCAAATAATAAAGTGCCTATGTGCAAAATTGCTAGCATACGGTCTGATAGTATCAGCATATACAGCTCTGGCAAAAATTAAGAGATCACTGCAAAATTTTCAGTTTGTCTGATTTTTCGCTTTATAGGTATATTTTTGAGTAAAATGAAATTGTTTTATTCTATAAACTACTGACAACATGTCTCCGAAGTTCCAAGCAATACATTTTGTATTTATTTTCTGAAAATGGGAAATGGTCAAAATAACAAAAAAAAATGCATTGCTTGCAGACCTCAAATAATGCAAAAAAAAAAAAAAAGTTTATAATAATTTAGAAATAACAATACTAATGTTTAACTATGGAAGAGTTCAGAAATCAATATTTTGTGGAATAACCATGATTTTTAATAACAGCTTTCATGCGTGTTGGCATGCTTTCCGCCAGTCTTTCACACTGCTTTTGGGTTACCTTATGCCACTCCTGGTACAAACATTTAAGCAGTTCTTCTTTGTTTGATGGCTTGTGACTATCCATCTTACTTTTGATTACAGTCCAGAGGTTTTCAATGGGGTTCAGGTCTGGAGATTGGGCTGCCCATGAAAGGGTTTTGATGTGGTGGTCCTCCATCCACACTTTGATTGACCTAGCTGTGTGGTAAGGCGCATTGTCCTGTTGGAAAAAAACAGAGTTGGGGAACATTGCCTGAGCAGAAGGAAACAACTGTTTTTCCAGGATAACCTTGTATGAGGCTTGATTCATACGTCCTTCGCAAACATTAACCTGCCCATTTCCAGCCTTGCTGAAGCATCCCCATATCACCGACCCTCCACCAAATTTCACAGTGGCTGCAAGACACTGTGGCTTGTGCGCCTCTCCAGGTCTCCGTCTAACCATTAGATGACCAGGTGTTGGGCAAAGCTGAAAATTACACTAGTCAAAGAAGATTACCTTACTCCAGTCCTCTATGGTCCAATCCTTTTGGTCTTTAGCAAACTTCAGAGTGGCTCTCCTTTGCTTCTCATTGATGAAAGGCTTTTTTCTAGCTTTACATGAGTCCTGTCTCTAGGAGCCTGTTACGAACTGTTCTTGCCATGCACTTCACCCCAGCTGCCATTTCCCATTCCTTTTGTAGATCACTTGATGTCATCCTGCGGTTACTGAAGGACATTCGAATAAGATGATGGTCATCCCGGTCAGTGGAGAGTCGTTTTCACCCTCTGCCGGTCTGTAGCTTTGTTGTCCCCAATGTCTGCTGCTTGACCTTGTTGTAATGGAGTGCCATCTTAGAAAATTTAAGGATGGAGGCAACATGACACTCACTGTGTCCCTCTGCTAGTAAAGCCAGAATTGAGCCCTTCTTTTCCTCACTCAAGACTTTTCTTTTCAACTCCTTTGGCATGGTTAAAAGTTATTTTTTCATTCCTATTACTTTTGGGATATTACTAGCACTTTTTTTTACCATCCAGCTTGTCCTATTGCAAGAGGATTGTGAACACCACAGCAGGTTTTTTTTTACACTTTTCTTTTGTTAAATAAGATTTGGTTCAGGTGATCACCTAATCAGAAGCGCATTAAGTAGAATGAGGTGTACTCTGGTTGGAATTCAACTGACACTGGAATGGAATGGCTGTCAGACATGTAGAGAAACTGATTTTTATAAAACTGTGCAGTTGATGTCTAGATGCTGAGTAGATAAAGTAATACAGGGTAATAGGTGTGTGCCGGTATATGGAGGAAAGTAGGGGTAAAAGGATAAAGTACCTGTGCTGCAAGTGGCAAGGATTGACCAGGGTGTATGTACTAAAATCACTTATAAGAGAGGCATGATTCAAAAAGTTGAAACAATAAGTGCTGAATATATAGTAAATAAATCATCACATAAGTACCATTTGCACGTGCAGATTGTCCCTTGGATGCGCCCTCCCCGTTGCGTGTTTCGGCATCCGACTTCGACCCCCTGTAGTAGTGAAGTGCGTCTTAAGCTTAGGATAAGCTTAGGATAGCATAAGTACGGTTTATATAGTAAGTGGTTTATCATCAGCATAGGACATAGGATAAAAATAATAGGTACAATTAGCACCGCAGCCTTGCAGAGCTGGAGTCCTGGGTTCAAACCCCACCAAGGACTACATCTGCTAACAGTTTGTATGTTCTCTCCGTGTTTGCGTGGGTTTCCTTTGGGTACTCCCACATTTGAAAGACATACTGATCGGGAATTTAGATTGTAAGCCCCAACGGGGACAGCGATGACGTGTGCAAACTGTAAAGTACTGTTTATATAGTAAGTGGTTTATCATCAGCATCCAAAGACATACTGATAGGGAATTTAGATTTTGAGCCCCAACGGGGACAGTGATGATAATGTGCACAAAAACTGTAAAGCGCTGCAGAATATGTTAGCGCTATATAAAAATAAAGATTATTATGATTAAAATAGGAACTACTGTTGATATAAAGGGGGGCACTCCATGATAGTGTGTGGTTAGAGAAGTGAAGTATCAAGGTCAACTTCAGGTGCAGTGGGCTTCTAGAGGCAGCATGGGCCAATCTTTCAAGGCAGTGGGAGACCATATTAAATTCCCCGATGAACATTCCTGTGACGTCTGGAGCCTAAGGCTTGAGCCAGGTACCAAGGAGCAGGCCTGGTCTTCTGACATCTCGAGGTCGGTGGACGTGGAATTATGTGGGAGGGCAGGTGGCCGATCCCGGGTGCACTGCCGAAGTGGACAAGGAATCCCTGAGGCTAATAGAGGCAGTGGTCTTGGGGATAGTACAGGACGAATGGATGGCGGTGCTGAAGAGGTGTGTAACTCTGCCACCGGCATCCCTGCATGATGTCCCCTTCTCCCTCTATGCAGGGTCACCAGCTTACTTATCTCTCGGCCCTCGGCATGGTCCCCGGCATGCTCCTGCTTCCTGTGTGCGCACCGCAGTCCTGGCAGCATGTATAACACATGCATGTGCATGCTTCCACGTTCTTAAAGGAGCAGCTAAATGCTCTTAAGTTTGTTGCTGAGAGTCATTTAGCATAAGTAGTACACTTACAAGATGGCCCTTAGCCAACAGCCGGGAAACATCTTGTATTTAAGACTCCCTCTTCCCTATTGAGTTGCCAAGCAATAAGTAGAATCATTAGTCAGTAAGGTGTACTACTAGTGAGTTGTGAGGTCCCCTGGTCCTGGTTCGGCCAGTGTCCTGAACCTGTATCCAACGTCCCCTGGTCCCAGAGCGGCCACTGCCTGAACCTCATCCCCTAATGCCGGAGAAGCCAGGGCCTGAACCTTGTCCCCTGGCCAGGAGATGCCAGTGCCTGAACCTCGTCCCTTGGTCCAGGAGCAGCCAGTGCCTGAACCTCATCCCCTGGTCCCGGAACGGCCAGTGCCTGAAGCTATTCCCCTGATCCTGGAACGGCCAGTGCTTGAACTTTGTCCCCTGGTCCCAGAGCAGCCCCTGCCTGAACCTATTCCCCTGGTCCCAGAGCAGCTAGGCCTGAACCTCATCCCCTGGTCCCAGAGCGGCCAGTGCCTGAACCCTGTCTCTTGGTCCCAGAGCGGCCAGTGCCTGAACCCGGTCTCTTGGTCCCAGAGCGGCCAGTGACTGAACCTTGTCCCCTGGTCACAGAACGGACAGTGCCTGAAGCTATTCCCCTGATCGCGGAGCATCCAGTGCCTGAACCTCGTCCCCTGATCCCAGAGCGGCCGGTGCCTGAACCCTGTCTCTTGGTCCCAGAGCGGCCAATGCCTGAACCTAGTCCACTGGTCCCGAAGTGGCCAGTGCCTTAACCTTGTCTCTTGGTTCCGCAGCGGCCAGTGCCTGAACCTTTGTCCCCTGGTCCCTGATCTTATCACTAGAGGCTCCAGTGAACACCAAGGTAGCTTCTTAGTTACACCTGGATAGGCCCGGAGGTGTGACACAGTGAGTCCACAAATCCACACATATTTTACATGAGGTGTGTATATCATTAGTGGTTAGCTCTTTTCCCTTTTTTGTTACGCGGATCAAAATCGGACAGGTTTCCAATGTTTTCCGCAGACCACTAGGTCCAAGGGAAAAAATGGACATGTGCACAGCCCCATAGAATATCATGAGTGCTAGCCGTGAAAACTATGAATAGCACTCGTAAGAGAAAATCGGTCGTGTGCACGAGCCCTTAGTGTAAGCACTTACCAAATATCACTGTCCTGCTTTCTACTGGTTGCAACAACAAGAAGTCGTATAGCAGATGTGAACCTAGATATCTTCTATTGCAGTGACAAGTTATAGAAATTGTAAGTGGACAGAAATTTTTTATTCTAAACATTTCTAAAAAGGGGTCAACCCCTCTATTTTTTAAACAAATGTATTAAGGACATGATCTTATGATCAACAAAAGAGGAAACGTTATAATAGCTCCAAATTCCAATACAGTCCAGAACAATGCTTTTTGGGACAATCTCCACATGCAACATTAAAGTAAGCCACTTATAAAGAGCACCTCTTGTGCTGGAAGACTCTGGTCATCCATGTGTTACAGCATTGTGGAGGGAAATTATATATATACTAGATGGAGGCCCGATGCGATCACTTCGGGAGGGTGGTAATGTCACGATGGGGGCAGGCTTTGAGAGTCTCTTCCCCCATGTGCTCACCCACCTATCCACTCTCTCTTTCCCCATGTGCTGACTTCTCCCGTCTGTGCTCTCTTCTTTGACCTGTCTACCCTATGTGCTATGCGCTCTTCCTGTACAAAGATGGCGGCGGTCAGTGAATCATTCGACTGATCCCGGCAGCAGCGTGTTTGCGACGGTGTTCCGCTGGTAGTACCGCGCAAGAGGCTGCGTACGGCGCATACAGTGTGTGTGGTGCCTACGGCGTATACCATGTGTGTGTGTGGTGCGACGGTGTTCCACTGGTGGTACCGCGCAAGATGCTGGTACCACCAGCAGTTTCCATATTGAAACACCCATTAATTGGGTATCCCAATATGGAGGTCGGTGAACTTCCCCCTCTTGGAATTCTGGGATCCGGACCAGGGCTGTGGAGTCAGAGTCGTGGAGTCGGAGCCCATTTTCGTGGAGTCGGAGTTGGAATCGGTATAAAATGGACCGACTGACTCCTAAAATATATAATAAATTGGGTACAGTAGTTCAATACAGTTTGCGGGGAATATATTTTCATAACAATTTGTGAAAGTTATGAAATGTCCTATAAATATCTGTCCTATTCCTGATCCAAGGTATACACTTTCAGCTGAGATGAATCTGTGCTGCAGTTTATGTTCATGATAAATAGTGAAGCACCTCCTCTACAGATAAGGGGAAAAAATAAACACACAGGGAAGGAAAACCTACATTCATCTCAGAATCTCTGGAGTGAACAGAAAAGCAGAATTAAAGAAGGTAAGTACTTCCTAAAGCATATCTAAACTTTCAATAAACTGTGCATAACTCAATAGTTCAGTATATGTTGTCTCTGTATGCTTGATGTTTTAGTTTGCTTTTCCTCTTAGCTCATGTTTGGAGAAATTAGCTGCTGTGATGGCTTATATACACTATATATAGAATATAAGGGGAAAAATTGTTTTCTAACATCTCAAATTCAGAAATACAGTAACAGGATCGATGAGGACATTGAGTGAATGTGTGTGTTCTAGAATGTGTTTCAGCACAAACATGCTCCCTCCCTCCTCCCTTCTTCATAGACTGTGAAGAAATATGATGTGAAGCATTTAGTGAGCTGTACCCTGCTAAGACAAGCCTTGACATTGAAAGTTCAGAGTAAAGCTATTTAACAACACATTTTATAAACTTTATACTTATCTGTCCTATTGATTTATGCAAAGACTGTTTTATTACTATCCCAAATTATACAGTGCATGATTCCCTATTCTTGCAAGAATTACAATATACTTTATTTTTTTTACAGGACAAAATTATTTTGAGAGCAAATTTACATAATTACAAACTGTCTAAGAAGCATCTTATGAAGTCAGCTGTATTTGAGCATTTCACAGTGACTCAAGATAAAAAACATTTTGAGTGTCAGTGTATAAGTGACCCAGATGAAAAAAATGTTGTGCTTCCAAAATCAGTGCATACTCAGGCAGAGGTAAAAATGCTCCTTCAAGAGCTTCCAATCTAAAAAGACATTTACAATGTTGCCACCCAGAAGTTTACAAAGCTGTGACTGAAAAAGATCACAGCAGCACCAAGAAACCAGAGACCAGCAGTTCCCCCAGGCAAAGGACGAGGAAAGAGTGTCTCAAACGTCAGTTACAAGATATTTTGTAAAGGCTGAGTCACACATAACGATATCGTTAACGATATCGTTGCAACGTCACGCTTTTGGTGACGTAGCAACAATCCCGCTAACGATCTCGTTATGTGTGACAGCGACCAACGATCAGGCCCCTGCTGGGAGATCGTTGGTCGATGGGAATGATCAGGACCATTTTTTGTGTCAGCGCCGGCCGTAAAGCAGAGCACAGTGGTGACGTCACCGCTGTTACTGCCGGCGCTGACACATTCAGTGCAGGGAAGCTCTCGGCAGCAGCGCGTGCATTATAGCAGCGCTCTTGCCGAAAGCAGTTTTAACCCTGTGGACGCCGGCGGGGGACGTGACAGACATCAGAATGTGAGTATGTAGTGTTTTGGTTTTTTTTACTTTTACAATGGTAACCAGGGTAAATATCGGGTTACTAAGCGCGGCCCTGCACTTAGTAACCCGATGTTTACCCTGGTTACCCGGGTGCTGCAGGGGAACTTCGGCATAGTTGAAGACAGTTTCAACGATGCCGAAGTCGTTCCCCTGATCGTTGGTTGCTGGAGAGAGCTGTCTGTGTGACAGCTCCCCAGCGACCACACAACGACTTACCTACGATCACGGCCAGGTCGTATCGCTGGTCGTGATCGTTGGTAAGTCGTTTAGTGTAAAGGTACCTTAAGTGACAAAGTTACTGTAACAATTACAGCAGATGTGTTTAAAAGACAGCTCATCGAGCTTGTTGTGAAGGACTGTGTACCATTACCATTATTTGCACGACCAGCTTTTACAGCTCTTAATGGAGAAATGGCTAGCATACTTGGTGTTTCTCTGGAAAGGGAAAGTATTAGAAAATTACTGATTGAAGAAGCCCTTAACCAAAAGGAAGATCTTAAAAAGACTCTCAAGAGACACTTTGTATTTCTTAAAATGGATGCCTGCATATGTCACAGAGTGAACTATTTTCCTATCAACATTCAATATGTTTGTGACAACAAAAAAATTGTTACTAAGACACTGGCAGTAAAAGATACTAAAGCTCATCACAGCAGCCAGTTTCTCCAGACCTTAGTGGAAAAAGCTATGCAAGATTATCAACTCAAAAAAGAACAGGTTCTTGCTATTGCAGCTGATAATGTTTCAAACATAAGTACAATTAGGGCTCATTTCCACTTGCGAGAAACATGTCCGTGTCTCGCATGTGGAAACCAAGCTGTGGCGCCGGCACTTTGGAGCGGAGTGTGCAACTCCATGTGTTCCTATGCGGCCGCACGCTCCGCTCCGGAGTGCCGGTGCCACAGCTTGGTTTTCACATGCGAGACACGGACATGTTTCTCGCAAGTGGAAATGAGCCCTTAACCCCTTTCTGACATCTGACGTACTATCCCGTCGAGGTGGGGTGGGCCCGTATGACCACCGACGGGATAGTACGTCATACGCGATCGGCCGTGCTCACGGGGGGAGCGCGGCCGATCGCGGCCGGGTGTCAGCTGCATATCGCAGCTGACATCCGGCACTATGTGCCAGGAGCGGTCACGGACCGCCCCCGGCACATTAACCCCCGGCACACCGCGATCAAACATGATCGCGGTGTACCGGCGGTATAGGGAAGCATCGCGCAGGGAGGGGGCTCCCTGCGGGCTTCCCTGAGACCCCCGGAGCAACGCGATGTGATCGCGTTGCTCCGAGGGTCTCCTACCTCCCTCCTCGCCGCAGGACCCGGATCCAAGATGGCCGCGGCATCCGGGTCCTGCAGGGAGGGAGGTGGCTTACCGAGTGCCTGCTCAGAGCAGGCGCTGGTAAGCCTGCAGCCCTGCACAGCAGATCGCAGATCTGATAGCGTGCTGTGCACACTGTCAGATCAACGATCTGTGATGTCCCCTCCTGGGACAAAGTAAAAAAGTAAAAAAAAAAATTCCCCACGTGTGTAAAAAAAAAAAAAAAAAATCCTAAATAAATTAAAAAAATATAATTTATTATTCCCATAAATACATTTCTTTAGCTAAATAAAAAAAAAAACAATAAAAGTACACATATTTAGCATCGCCGCGTCCGTAACGACCCAACCTATAAAACTGCCCCACTAGTTAACCCCTTCAGTAAACACCGTAAGAAAAAAAAAAAAAAAACAAGGCAAAAAACAACGCTTTATTATCATACCGCCAAACAAAAAGTGGAATAACACGCGATCAAAAAGACTGATATAAATAACCATGGTACCACTGAAAACATCATCTTGTCCCGCAAAAAACGAGCCGCCAAAAGGCATGATCAGCAAAAAAATAAAAAAGTTATAGTCCTGAGAATAAAGCGATACCAAAATAATTATTTTTTCTATAAAATAGTTTTTATCGTATAAAAGCGCCAAACCATAAAAAAAATGATATAAATGAGATATCGCTGTAATCGTACTGACCCGACGAATAAAACTGCTTTATCAATTTTACCAAACGCGGAACGGTATAAACGCCTCCCCCAAAAGAAATTCATGAATAGCTGGTTTTTGATCACTCTGCCTCACAAAAATCGGAATAAAAAGCGATCAAAAAATGTCACGTGTCCGAAAATGTTACCAATAAAAACGTCAACTCGTCCCACAAAAAACAAGATCTCACATGACTCTGTGGACTCAAATATGGAATTATAGCTCTCAAAATGTGGTAACGCAAAAAATATTTTTTGCAATGAAAAGCGTCTTTCAGTGTGTGACGGCTGCCAATCATAAAAATCCGCTAAAAAACCCGCTATAAAAGTAAATCAAACCCCCCTTCATCACCCCCTTAGTTAGGGAAAAATAAAAAAAATAAAAAATGTATTTATTTCCATTTTCCCATTAGGGTTAGGGTTAGGGCTAGAGTTAGGGCTAGGGTTAGGGTGAGGGCAAGGGTTAGGGCTAGGGTTAGGGTTGGGGCTAGGGTTAGGGCTAGGGTTGGGGCTAGGGTTACGGCTAGTGTTACGGCTAGTGATAGGGCTAGGGTTATTGCTAGGGTTAGGGCTAGGGTTAGGGCTAGGGTTGGGGCTAGGGTTGGGGCTAGGGTTGGGGCTACAATTAGGGTTGGGGCTAAAGATAGGGTTAGGGTTTGGATTACATTTACGGTTGGGAATAGGGTTGGGTGTGTCTGGGTTAGAGGAGTGGTTAGGGTTACTGTTGGGATTAGGGTATGGGGTGTGTTTGGATTAGGGTTTCAGTTATAATTGGGGGGTTTCCACTGGTTAGGCACATCAGGGGCTCTCCAAACGGGACATGGCATCTGATCTGAATTCCAGCCAATTCTGCGTTGAAAAAGGAAAACAGTGCTCCTTCCCTTCAGAGCTCTCCCGTGTGCCCAAACAGGGGTTTACGCCAACATATGGGGTATCAGCGTACTCAGGACAAATTGGACATCATCTTTTGGGGTCCAATTTCTCCTGCTACCCTTGGGAAAATACAAAACTGGGGGCCAAAAAATAAGATTTGTGGGAAAAAAAAGATTTTTTATTTTCACGGCTCTGCGTTATAAACTGTAGTGAAACACTTGGGGGTTCAAAGTTCTCAAAACACATCTAGATAAGTTCCTTGGGGGGTCTAGTTTCCAATATGGGGTCACTTGTGGGGGGTTTGTACTGTTTGGGTACATCAGGGGCTCTGCAAATGCAACGTGACGTCTGCAGACCAATCCATTTAAGTCTGCATTCCAAATGGCGCTCCTTCCCTTCCGAGCTCTGTCATGCGCCCAAACAGTGGTTCCCCACCACATATGGGGTATCAGCGTACTCAGGACAAATTGGACAACAACTTTTGGGGTCCAATTTATCCTGATACCCTTGTGAAAATTGGGGGCTAAAAAATCATTTTTGTGAAGAAAAAAAAAAGAATTTTTATTTTCACGGCTCTGCGTTATAAACTGTAGTGAAACACTTGGGGGTTCAAAGCTCTCAAAACACATCTAGATAAGTTCCTTAGGGGGTCTACTTTCCAAAATGGTGTCACTTGTGGGGTTTTTTAATGTTTAGGCACATCAAGGGCTCTCCAAACGCAACATGGCATCCCATCTTAATTCCAGTCAATTTTGCATTGAAAAGTAAAATAGCGCTCCTTCCCTTCCGAGCTCTGCTATGCGCCCAAACAGTGGTTTACCCCCACATATGGGGTATCGTCGTACTCAGGACAAATTGCACAACAACTTTTGTGGTCTAATTTCTTCTCTTACCCTTGGGGAAATAAAAAAAATGGGGGCGAAAAGATCATTGTGAAAAAATATGATTTTTTATTTTTACGGCTCTGCATTATAAACTTCTGTGAAGCACTTGTTGGGTCAAAGTGCTCAACACACATCTAGATAAGTTCCTTAAGGGGTCTACTTTCCAAAATGGTGTCACTTGTGGGGGGTTTCAATGTTTAGGCACATCAGGGGCTCTCCAAACGCAACATGGCGTCCCATCTCAATTCCAGTCAATTTTGCATTGAAAAGTCAAATGGCGCTCCTTTCCTTCCGAGCTCTGCCATGCGCCCAAACAGTGGTTTACCCCCACATATGGGGTATCAGCGTACTCAAGACAAATTGTACAACAAATTTTGGGGTCTATTTTCTCCTGTTACCCTTGGTAAAATAAAACAAATTGGAGCTGAAATAAATTTTGTGTGAAAAAAAGTTAAATGTTCATTTTTATTTAAACATTCCAAAAATTCCTGTGAAACACCTGAAGGGTTAATAAACTTCTTGAAAGTGGTTTTGAGTACCTTGAGGGGTGCAGTTTTTAGAATGGTGTCACACTTGGGTATTTTCTATCATATAGACCCCTCAAAATGACTTCAAATGAGATGTGGTCCCTAAAAAAAAATGGTGTTGTAAAAATGAGAAATTGCTGGTCAACTTTTAACCCTTATAACTCCGTCACAAAAAAAAATTTTGGTTCCAAATTTGTGCTGATGTAAAGTAGACATGTGGGAAATGTTACTTATTAAGTATTTTGCGTGACATATGTCTGATTTAAGGGCATAAAAATTCAAAGTTGGAAAATTGCGAAATTTTCAAAATTTTCGCCAAATATTCATTTTTTTCACAAATAAACGCAAGTTATATCGAAGAAAGTTTACCACTATCATGAAGTACAATATGTCACGAGAAAACAATGTCAGAATCGCCAAGATCCGTTGAAGCGTTCCAGAGTTATAACCTCATAAAGGGACAGTGGTCAGAATTGTAAAAATTGGCCCGGTCATTAACATGCAAACCACCCTTGGGGGTGAAGGGGTTAAACTGATGATTGAGAATAATGAAGGTGAACAGCAGCTAGAAGAACATTTCACATTCAGTATGTTGAAGATGGAAGGCCACAGTCCTGTTCCCATAACGGAGGAACAGATATTACTACAGAAGAACAGCAAAATGATTCTTTACAATTAGATGATCTTGTTGAAGCTCCTTCACACCTCTTTCCTATTCATCACAGGCGCTGTATTGTGCACACACTGCAGCTAGCAATAAGAGATAGTCTGCAAGAGGAACATGCTGGAACTCTCATTAGGAAAGTGAGGAAATTGGCTATTGCTGCCAGAACCCCTAAAATTGATTCCATCTTGAAGAGACGTGCTGGAAAAGGGGCAATTGTGGATCAAGCCACTCGGTGGGGCAGTGCCTATTTAATGATTGAGCGATTGCTTCAGCTGGAAACCCTTCCTTGTAGATATGGCCAACCCTCAGGTAACACTACATGAAGGTCAATGGACACAGCTGAATTGAAGGAATTGCTTCATCATCCATTTACAGTGACTAAAAAGTTACAAGCTGAGGATTTAACTCCAGGAATTTTTATAAAGGAGTGGAAGAACTTGTTGTTTTGCCTATCCCAAAATGGAGGTTTAATCGCAGATGGCATTGCTGCTTCAATGAAAAGGAGAGAGACACTGCTATTAGAAAATAAAATTCTTCTGGCAGCTGTTTATGTGGACCCGAGTCATCGTATATTTCTAGATGATCAACAGCTTACTAAAGGAAAAGAAGCTTTGATTGAGGTAACAGTTAGGATGAGTGGGCTACAGGATGGCCAAGAGCAAGAGAACTCGGGTCCTGCCAGTGCTGCTGCTGCGGTTCCTTCATCCTCATAAGATGAGGAGTTTGATTTCGACAAGTATTTGGACCACATGGATCAGGCAAAGCGTCGCCGCAGGGAAAAAGATTCCACTCCCATAGAAAACAGATTGACCATATTTCAGCAACATTTTTCACTTGCTCTCAAAGAAGTAGAAGAGTTCAATTGTTCATCAAAACTGACTGTGCAAGAGGCAATTCCTTTATACCCTGAAATTATTAGAGATGTTGCCCATGTGGTTACTGCTTTGCCACCAACCAAAGTTAGTGCAGAGAGGTTGTTCTCTAGCTTTAAAATAATTACATCAGCTGTGAGGCCATCTATGAAGGAGCATCTGATGGAAGCGATACTATTTCTCAGAACAAATTCATAGACTGCACAAATTTTTTTTACGTTTTTATTGAAAACTGATTTTTTTTCCCACTTACTGCATAGTGTATAACAAATTGTAAATATGCAAAGTTTTTTTTTTCTCAAGTTGTATTCCAATATATATATTTTATGTTCTATCTAAATGGCTTGATTATTGTATCATAATAAAGATTAAAAGCCTGATGTTACCATTTTACTATAGTAAATTTATCACTTAAACATGAGCCATGTACGAGGGTGTCTGAGTCGGAGTCGTGGAGTCGGTGTCACGGGAATTGAGGAGTCGGAGTCGGAAGTTTGGCTTACCGACTCCACAGCCCTGATCCAGACACATCTGGACGGAACAGGATGTGAAGACATTACAAAGTATATATATATATATATGTATATATATACACACACACACACACACACACTAGATGGTGGCCCGATTCTAACGCATCGGTATTCTAGAATATGTACCGTATATACTCGAGTATAAGCCGAGATTTTCAGCCCAAATTTTTGGGCTGAAAGTGCCCCTCTCGGCTTATACTCGAGTCACGGTCTGTGGCAGGGTCGGCGGGTGAGGGGGAGAGAGCGCTGAGGCATACTTACCTAGTCCCGGCGATCCTGACGCTCCCCTGCCCGTCACACTGTCTCCGGGTGCCGCAGCTCTTCCCCTGTACAGCGGTCACGTGGGACCGCTCATTAGAGAAATGAATATTCATTTCTCTAATCAGCGGTGCCGGTGACCGCTGATAGAGGAAGAGGCTGCGGCACCCGGAGACCAGCTGTCCGGGGGAAGGAGCGGGACGCCGGGAGCAGGTAAGTATCGCATATTTACCTGTCCACGATCCACACGCCGGGCGCCGCTCTGTCTTCCCGGCGTCTCTCCGCTCTGACTGTGCAGGTCAGAGGGCGCGATGACGCATATAGTGTGCGCGGCGCCCTCTGCCTGATCAGTCAGTGCGGAGAGACGCCAGGACGGGACGCTGGGGAGCTGCAAGCAAGAGAGGTATGTGTTTTTTTTTTTTATTGCAGCAGCAGCAGTGTTATATATGGCACAGATTTATGTGGAGCATCTATGGGGCCAAACTGAACGTTGCAGAGCATTATATATGGGGCAGCTTTATAATGAGCATCTATGGGGCCAAACTGAACGGTGCAGAGCATATAGGGCACAGCTTTATAAGGAGCATCTATGGGGCCAAACTGAACGGTGCAGAGCATATAGGGCACAGCTATATAAGGAGCATCTATAGGGCCAAACTGAACGGTGCAGAGCATATAGGGCACAGCTTTATAAGGAGCATCTATGGGGCCAAACTGAACGGTGCAGAGCATATAGGGCACAGATTTATAATGAGCATCTATGGGGCCAAACTGAACGGTGCAGAGCATATAGGGCACAGATTTATAAGGAGCATCTATGGGGCTAAACTGAACGGTGCAGAGCATATAGGGCACAGCTTTATAAGGAGCATCTATGGGGCCAAACTGAACGGTGCAGAGCATATAGGGCACAGCTTTATAATGAGCATCTATGGGGCCAAACTGAACGGTGCAGAGCATATATGGCACAGCTTTATATGGAGCATCTATAGGGCCATAATGAACGGTGTAGAGCATTGTATATGGGGCACAGCTTTATATGGAGCATCTATGGGGCCATAATGAACGGTGCAGAGCATTCTATATGGCACAGCTATATATGATAATATATGGGGGAATAATCAATGGTATGGAGCATTATATATGGCACAGCTTTATATGGAGCATCTATGGGGCAATAATGAATGGTATGGAGCATCTATTTTTATTTTTGAAATTCACCGGTAGCTGCTGCATTTTCCACCCTAGGCTTATACTCGAGTCAATAAGTTTTCCCAGTTTTTTGTGGCAAAATTAGGGGGGTCGGCTTATACTCGGGTCGGCTTATACTCGAGTATATACGGTATGTATGTACGTCGCGATTAGTACAGCCACGTAGTATTTAGCACGGCCTCGTAGTATATAACACAGCCACGTAGTATATAGCACAGCCTCGTAGTATATAGCACAGCCACGTAGTATATAGCACAGCCACATAGTATATAGCACAGCCACATAGTATATAGCACAGCCACACAGTATATAGCACAGCCCACGTAACACAGACAGCCACGTAGTATATAGTACAGCCACGTAGTATATAGCACAGCCACGTAGTATATAGCACAGTCACGTAGTATATAGCAGCCACATAGTATACAACACAGCCTATGTAATATATAGCACAGCCCACATAATATATAGCACAGCCCACGCAGTATATAAACACAGCCCACGCAGTATAACACTGCCCACGTAGTATATAGCAGCCACACAGTACATAACACAGCCCACACAGTATATAACACAGCCCACATAGTATATAGCTGTGTGGGCACCATATCCCTGTTAAAAAAAAAAATTATATAGCAGCCACATAGTATATAACACAGCCCACGTAATATATAGCACAGCCCACGTAAAATATATAGCACAGCCCACTTAATATATAGCACAGCCCATGCAGTATATAACACTGCCCACGTCACGTAGTATATAGCAGCCACGCAGTATATAACACAGCCCACGTAGTATATAGCAGTGTGGGCACCAGATCCTTATTAAAAAAAAAAATTAAAATAAAAAATAGTTATATACTCACCCTCTGGCGTCCACCAAAGCTGTCCCGATGCGCGCGATGCTGCCGCCAGCTTCCGTTCCCAGTGATGCATAGGTAGCATCAATAGTGAAAAGTTGGTCCGGAATGGGGCGACACACTGGCACTGACTGGAGGGGAGTAGGGAGGGGGCACTGATTGGAGGGGAGTAGGGAAGGGCGAATTTGCGGCCGGACTGTGCCCATCGCTGATTGGTCGCGGCCGGCCGCTACCAATCAGTGATGCGGGATTTCCGTGACAGACAAACAGATGGAAGTACCCCTTAGACAATTATATATATATGTTTTTTTTTTTTTGCTTTTAAAGTAGTGAGAGCAGGAAAATGCAGCCAAATTGGCTTGGTAAAATTAAGTGGGCTACTCCGCAATGTGGTGCCGGTACGTTTGGCGGTGAAATGTCAAGATATTGATCAATGCACTTGTAGGTCAGGTATAAACAAAAAAAAAATAAACGTTTACCTTACATTTACTGCAATTCTCCTTCAAACTAATGTCATTTCCATTGTTCATCATGCACCCTCAGTGTCCTTGTTATTGTACGTGTTCTCCTAAGAATGGCACATGACTACATTTCTACCCTAATACACAAGCTTCTTGTTATTTATGAGTGGTTATCGAAAAAATCAAGTAGGCTCCATTTAACAAAAATTCCATTACAACTACTTAATATTTAGATAATATTTACAACTCACAACTCTTGAGCACAAGACATATGGTCATTAACTTTTTTCTGACGTAGACCACCAGGGCAATGGATATGAACCCTTTTTCTTCCATCCATTACCAAGAATAATGATATTTACCCCATCACAAACTAAACCTTTATAATGTCTTCACTGCCTTATACGATTCAAGACGCTGATTATACCACCTTCTCTGCTTTATGCCACAGCCACCATGGATTCTGGATTCAACCTCTCGTTTGCCCTATACTACAGTGCATAAGATGTAGAAAATAACCCTTTCCCTGTCCAAGATCACCACGTATGGGGTCATTACCCTCTTATCTGCCCTACACCACAAAAGATGCCGATAACCACCTTCTAAAGGTAAGTTGGCCGAATCCCCAAAATTAGCAGGTTCATCCAACATTTAAATACATCCCTGATACTTCCTGCCCTTCTCCATCTATGGGAAACAACCCTGAGGGAACCAGATGCATTTGCTAACGAATCACTGAGAAAATGTAAACCTGAGGGTGGTACTATCTTAGATGAACCGTGGCACACAGTGTTTTGTGGTTATTGGGGTTCAGTAGTCTGTTGATTGAAGAGAATTAGGTTGGTGATGATCTGGAATGGGTCTTTACAGAACAAATCTGAAAATATTTTATTAGCATACAGTATTTCCCAGAGCTAATAACCAACGTAACTGAGATTCTGGGCTGGTTACTACCAAGCTTTCCATAAATGCTGATGTATGCCTCTACCATGACAATGGTAAATGATGTGTGGGCATCAGGAAAACAAATGGAGAAAGCAAGGAAATGTGCAGAATGATCGGCTATTTTCCAGCTAACACATATGAATACCATAAGGCAAAGCTTAGAGTTTGCCTTCAGCAGTTTCTTTAGATCCTCTTGATTTGGGTCTGTATAACTCTCTGAGCTGTCTGAATGTGGACTGATCAAAGTGATAAGAGTGCAAAGGGTTCACACATAATTCACTTCTGTCAGCTACCTGCACACACCGAATATTTCTGAGTAGCTGCTTCATTTTCTTTGAAATACACCCTATACTTAAGTCAATCGAATATATGACTTATTAGTCAAATACCAGCAAGAGTTTAATCCTACAGATGAGACCAATTAGTGCCATGGTAGTTAAGGTTGAAGGCAGACAAGTCCATCGAGTTCAAACTATAATCCTTACATGTGGATCCAGAAGGAAGCAAAAAAAAAAAACCGATGAGGGAGAAGATTATTGTTACATATTAGGGTCAAAAATTCCTTTCCCGACTTCACATATGGAAATCAGACTAGTTTCCTGGATCAAGGTCCATCCCATCTCCTAAATCTGGTACCCCTAATATGTAATATTATATTTATCAAGAAAGATATAAAGGCCCTCCTTGTGCTTCTTAGGCTACTTTCACACTAGCGTCGTGCACTGCACGTCGCTATGCGTCGTTTTGGAGAAAAAACGCATCCTGCAAAAGTGCTTTTATTAGACTTTTATTAACGACGCAGTGCGACGCATTGCCACACGTCGCAACCGTCGTGCGACGGTTGCATCGTGTTGCGTCGGACCGTCGCCACCAAAAAACGTTGCTTCTAACGTTTTTTGGTGCGTCATTCCCGTCTTTTCCGACCGCGCATGCGCGGCCGGAACTCCGCCCCCGCCTCCCTGCACCTCACAATGGGGCAGCGGATGCGTTGAAAAACAGCATCCGCTGCCCCCGTTGTGCGGCGCTTCCACAGCTAGCGTCGGTGCGCCGCAACGTCACATAGCGAAGTGCAGCGCATGACGCTAGTGTGAAAGTAGCCTTAGTGAATCAACCATTACATCATGTGTCAGAAAGGTCTATAGACTCAATGCTCTTACAGTAAAGAATTGTCATGTGTCATGTTGACTAAACTTTAATTTCAACTAGACGTAGAGGATGCCCCATTGTCATAACAACCCAAGCCTAAATTATATATATATATACAGTATATATAGTATAAATTCATTTACTGTATGTCAGAGATGAGCTCCAGCTACTGGACCTATAAGGTTTTTTTTGTTTGTTTTCTTAAATCTGTCCAGGTGGCCTATAGCAAACAGCTACAATAGTGTCCTGTTCTTCTCTCTTTGTATTCTTACTCAAACAGTGTCTACAGAGCTACCAGTCTTTGAAGCTTGGATCTCTGTGAAGATATACGTTTTGTTACACCGCCGCTGTCCCGGGTGCCTCCTCGTACTTACCACCCTATGGCATTCCGGCGCCCTTCTTTTCCTTCTCCTGCTTCCGCTCCTCTGCTCGTTCGTCCGTCTTCTGTTCCTCCTCGGGTGCGTGCGTGCACCAGGTCCCACTGCGCACGCGCACACAGCGCTCTTTGATTCAGCCGCTCCTTCCGCTCCTCTCTATGCCTCTGGAGGACCCTGACCCGGACAATACGCTGCTGCTCTGCATATCAGGCCGCCTCTTCCTTTTGGCGGTGCCTGATTATCATTTGTTTCTTGCAAGTGACTCTGGCCCCCATGTTCCACTGCCTTCTGTCTGCAGCTAGCCCTCCATTCCGGTTCTCCTTAGCTAGCCTGTTTCTGACTGACCATTGTCCTTCTCTTTGTTTCCTTCCAGCTCCGGTCTGCCTGTGTCTCCGTCTCGTCAGTGTACCCGTGTATCTGCGTTGCCTTCCTGCTGGTATCTTCTCCTTGCCTGCTTGTTTGTTTCCCACCTTTCCTTGGACTCCCGTCTCCTTACCAGGGCTGTGGAGTCGGAGTCGTGGAGTCAGAGTTAGTTTTGGTTGGAGTCGGAATCGGTAGAAATGTACCGACTCCGACTCCAGCTTTAAAAAAAATGTATTAATATTTCATAATTGAACTTTCATATGAATTTTATAAATGTTACTCAAATATATATGTTCTATCAAACTATGAACAACAGTGATAAGCAGTTCTGCTGCAGATAGAGACATTTCTTACTTCTTGTGTGTCACTGTTCTCCACTGCCCTTATCTAATCTTATACCTGGTTAACCTCATGCTGCCCCAACCCCCCTACTTACAATGTATGAAACTGAAAGTTAAAATGTGTTGCAAATTCTTAGTAGTAAAGCTCCTCCTCTAGACTAGATGTTTACTAGGTGTGCATCTTCCAAGCATCTCACAGCTGCTACTCAGAAGAGGAAGACTGTGAGAAGTATTATCATTTCAACAAACTTTGCATCAGTTAACTGTGAGTACATGAGGAATAACAGTATTACTGACCACTATATCAGTTGTACGACCTGGCAATAATTTTGTAAAATTGTTTTTAGGAAAAACAATTGTCATTTGGATTGTGAATGCAGAATTAAAAACCTGAGAATGTCAAAGAAGTGTCACATTAAATCAGCTGTATTTGAACATTTCACCATCATTCAAGATAGAAAACATTATGTATGTCAGTGTATGACAAATGATTCAGAAGAAAACAAATGCTGTGAAGCCAAGATCAGTGCATAGTCAGGCAAAGATAAAAATGCTCCTACCAGAGCTTCTAATCTAAAGAGACATTTACAGCGCTTTCATCCAGAAGTACTGAAAGCAGTGGATGAGAAAGACTGCATCCAAACCAATTAACCAGTGCCCAGCTCTTCCAGCCAAACAAAGGAGCAGAGAACTTTGCAGCCATCAGTTAGAAGATATTTTGTCAGTGACAAAGTTACTGTGACAATGACAGTAGATACATTTAAAAAACAGATCATAGAGCTTGTTGTAAAGGATAGTGTGCCTATTTCATTATTTTCACGACCAGCTTTTACGTGTCTGAATGGGGAAATGGCCAGCAAGCTTGGTGTTTCTCTGGAGAGAGTATTAGAAAATTAGTAATCGAAGAAGCTTTTAAACAAAAGGAAGAACTTAAAAAAACTCTCAAGGGACGCTTTCTGTTTCTTAAAATGGATGCCTGCACACGTCACAGAGTGAACTATTTTGCCATCAATGTCCGATTTGTTTGTCACAAAAATGAAATAGTTACCAAGACATTGGCAGTAAAAGACACCAAAGCTCATCACACCAGTGAGTTTCTCCAGGTTTTGGTGGAAAAGGTTCTGCAAGACTATGAACTTAAAAAAGAGCAAGTTCTTTCTGTCGTAACTGACAATGCTTCAAATATGATAAGTACTATTAAGCTAATGAATGAGAGTAATGATGGTGACCAGCAGCTAGAAGAACATTCTGGGTCCACAGACACAGAAATGTTTGAAATAGAGGAACACAGTATTGTAACTGAGGAGCAAACTGAAGTTGCTTCAGATGAACAGCAACATGATAGTTTAGATGATCTTGTTGAAACTGTGTCAATACGTTCTTTCATTCATCACATGCGCTGTGTTGTGCATACGCTACAGCTGGCTATAAGAGACAGTCTGCAAGAAAGACATGCTGCTGCACTGATTGGCAAGGTGAGAAAATTGGCTACTGTTGCCAGAACCCCTAAAGTTGACTCAATTTTGAAGAGACGTGCTGGAAAAGGGGAAATTATTGATCAAGCCACACGATGGGGCAGTACTTAATGATTCAGCGCTTGGTTGAACTGAAAACCTTTCTTGTAGACATGGCTAACCCTCAACTGACGCTAAATGAAAGTCAGTGGAATCAGGTGACTGAGCTGGAAAAATTGCTATAGCACCCATTTACAGTGACTAAAAAATTACAAGCAGAGGACTTAACTCCAGGTATTTTCTTAAAGGAGTGGAAGAACCTGATGTTTCGCCTGTCCCAAAGAGGAGGGTTAATTTCAAGTGGCATTGCTACATCAATGAAACGGAGAGAGGAGCTACTATTACAAAATAACATTCTTTTGGCAGCTGTTTATGTAGACCCAATGCATCGGATTCTTCTAGATGATCAACAGCTAACTAAAGGAAAAGAAGCTCTGTTTGAAATAGCAGTAAGAATGAAAGGGTTGCAGAACAGTCAGGAGGAACAAGAAGAATTTGGTCGTCCTGCCACATCTTCACCCTCATCAACTGATGAAGAATTTAATTTCGAAAAATATTTGGATCACAAGGACCGTGCAAAGCGTTCCCGCATAGAAGAAGAGTCATCCCCATCAAAGAACACAGCCAGTACATTTCAGCAGAATTTTTCATGTGCACTAAAAGAAATTGAGAAATTTGACCGTTCATCAAAAATAACAGTGCAACAAGCGATTCCTCTGTATCCTGACATTGTCAGAGATGTTGCCCGAGTGGTTTCTGCTTTGCCACCAACCCAAGTTAGTGTAGAGAGGTTGTTCTCTGCTCTCAAAATAATTAGATCAGATTTGAGGGCATCCATGAAGGAGGATCTGACAGAGGCAATACTTTTTCTGAGGACAAATTTAGATTTCTTCTTATTAACTGCATAACAGTGTTTATTGCATATTTACTTACAAGAGTTTAGCAAAGTTTATAAAAGTTATTTGCTATATTCTAATTGTATTCTAATAAATATAGTTTTTGCTCTAAGTGGTCTGATTACTTATATGATGGTGAGAAACTGAATAAGCATGATGCTAATATTTTACAACAGTAAATTTATTGTTCCGAATTGGCCATTTATGAAGGAGCCGAAGTCGGAGCCGGAGTCAGAGCCTTGCGTCTAAAACTCCGTACGAGTTTTCCTGCGTCTCTGCCTAGCCGTTCTCCAAACCTTGTCTCTCCTGTCTCCCGCTGTTAGTCCAGTTCTCTTTCCTTGTGCCATTGCAGTAGTCTCCCCTGGGCCAGCTCCTAACGCTCCCCGTATAGGGGGTGGTCCATCTGGTCCCCTCACCCTGGGGAGGTTCGCTGTTGCAGTCCAGTGGGTTCACCCTGTGTAGTTTTCCTAGCTTAAACTGCATAATACGTTTTCCTAACATACAATGCAACACCTCCTCCCCTCTTGTTAATCCTGTTTTTAATAAATAAGTTGTAGCCTTCAAGGTTTGTATTCCAATCATGTGTATCATCCCACCAAGATTCAATGATGCCTATGACATCATATCTCTTCCTGTGTTAGCAGCTCCAATTCTCCTTGTTTCTTTCCCATGTTCTGTGCATTTGGATAGACATATTTATGGTGCTTGAACCCCCTAGGTTCAAGCATTGTAATCCAATTTCTTATATTTTATTCTTCTTCTTCTCTGCGTTTTCCGCAGCCCGAACCACTCGGAGCAGAGACCCCGTTCAGGCGGCGTTTCAAAGCCCTCGGTGGGGACAGGTGTGCTATGTATTTTTGGAGTCGATCCGATTTGTAGTTTTTTTAAAAAATCGCATTTAAAAAAAAAAAGAAGTCCCATAGGAATTGATGGCGACCTTTCCATTACCCCCAACTTGACCTTCCAAAGATGGCAGCTATGCAAATGTACGGTGTCCATTTTAGAACATGATCATTTATCAAAGTCAAACATCAGAATAAAGTGACTATGACACCCGACACCCTCCGATCCCGTGTGTGAAAGTAAGTGCTCCCCGGTCCCGTGTGTGCAAAATTAAGTGCACCCCTGGCCCCATGTGTGCAAAAGTAAGTGCACCCCCGGCCCCGTGTGCAAAAGTAAGTGCACCCCCGTGTGTGCAAAAGTAAGTGCACCCCCCATGTGTGCAAAAGTAAGTGCACCCCCGGCCCCGTGTGTGCAAAAGTAAGTGCACCCCAGCCCCGTGTGTGCAAAAGTGAGTGCATCCCCGGCCCCGTGTGTGTAAAAGTAAGCGCACCCCCGGCCCCGTGTGTGCAAAAGTAAGTGCACCCCCGGCCCCGTGTGTGCAAAAGGATTTTATGCAGAAATTTCCTGAAAAGAAAACTGACTTTTTCCGCAGGAAATCTGCATGCGGTTTTCGCGTGTTTTGCTCGCGGTTTTTTCACGTTTTTTTGTGCGGATTTTTCGCGTTTTTTCCTGAGCTTCAAAATGCAATAAATAGCGGGAAATCCGCAAAATTAATGAACATGCTGGGATTTTTTCCGCAATGTGTTTTTATCGTTGAAAAACACGCAACATGTGCATAAAAATTGCGGAATGCATTAAAAATGATGGTATGCTTAATGTATGCGGTTTTTAAGCGTTTTTGCCAAGGAAAACAGCCGACAAAACGCGAAAAATCCGGAACGTTTGCACATACCCTAAGGGGAGATTTTAAATCTAAAGGTACCGTCACACTCAGCGACGCTGCAGCGATATAGACAACGAGCCGATCGCTGCAGCGTCGCTGATTAGGTCGCTGGGGAGCTGTCACACAGACCGCTCTCTCCAGTGACCAACGATCAGGGGAACGACTTCGGCATCGTTGAAACTGTCTTCAACGATGCCGAAGTCCCCCTGCAGCACCCGGGTAACCAGGGTAAATATCGGGTTACTAAGCGCAGGGCCGCACTTAGTAACCTGATATTTACCCTGGTTACCATTGTAAAAGTAAAAAAAAAACAGTACATACTCACCTTCTGATGTCTGTCACGTCCCCCGGCGTCCACAGGGTTACGCTCTGCTGCTCAGAGCTTCCTGCACTGAATGTGTCAGCGCCGGCAGTAAAGCAGAGCACAGCGGTGACGTCACCGCTGTTACTGCCGGCCTGACGCATTCAGTGACAGCGGGTGATCAAGCGACGAAATAAAGTTCTGGACTTCTAGCTCCGACCAGCGATATCAGAGCGGGATCCAGATCGCTGCTGCGTGTCAAACACAACGAGATCGCTATCCAGGACGCTGCAACGTCACGGACCGTCGTCGTTCTCGCTGCAAAGTCGCTTAGTGTGAAGGTACCTTAAGCTGCAGGGGAGTGAGGGTGGGAAAGGGCATTTAGTTTTTCCAAAATTCACTAAATCAAGTCCTGACAGACATTCCACAGATATGAAATGCCTAGAGATTTCAGCTCTGAAGCCTTCAGAATTGTGAATGCGGCACTAAAGTATAATAAAGGCTGCAATTCGGCATTATACATATGTAACCTTTTCATACTGACTTTGGCTACAACAGTCTACTTATCAGACTCCCTATAAAAGGTCAAAGTTGAAATGACAAAGTATTACATTGCACATTCCTTATTAAGGTCCCAGGGTCGCACTATTGACCCTTAAAATAAATCATTTTCCCACCCCCTTAAGTAATTATCTTTCCCATCAATGTCTTCCACTGATTTACATAAATGTAAACACAAATACATCATCTACAGCAGACACTCCCAACATAGGGGGAGCACAATGGTCTGAAGAGGCTCCTATAAAAACCAGAACAAACTTCTCTGGAAATTTTCACACCTTGGGACAAGAAAGTTAAAACATGAAGATTGATTGGGTTCCTGAGTGCATGAAAGGACATGTTTAGTCTGAGGAGCTGTGTCAGACATGGAAAGAAGGGGAACAACTTTTGAAGTGAAATTGCTTGAGGGAGCTCCTGATGTTTACCATTTGTTACTCTGAGGAGACCAGTATGGACAAGTCCCAACACACTTATTAATATGCTCATTACCACTTTTATGATAAGATGGGAAGATGATAATTTATATTACTCATTGTGCAAGATGGGGGTCATTGACAAAGCACAAAGATTAGGAGACCAGCCATGTGTACCCCTAAAATCAAATATTAGTGCTGGGTCCTAGTGCCTCAGGGGACCTAACAGCCCCTCTGCCACGTAAGACACAAGTATTATAAAACACACATGGAGGAGGGCATTTTGATTTGGGGACCAGTGACAAAGTTATACCTCTGAGGTATTCTAATCTAGAAAACAGCATCTAGGGGAGAACATCTCCATTACAGTGCTGAATGGAGATCCAAGATGCCAGCAGTGGGACAACTTCCACTAGAGTGTCTCTGACACCGTTCAGTCCAGTTAGAACAAACTTTATGTCTTTACTTGTTATCATGATGTACAAATAGTTCTTAATGGGCAATATATGGCATATTAGTTCTCAATGGAATATATAATCCACAACAATAAAACATGAACAGTCATGAACTAGAAGGCTTCTACTGTGGTGTCTTCAGCTCTGAAAATAGATGAGGCAGGTGGCAGTGGTGATCTTCTCCTTAAAGGGAACCTGTCACCCCCAAAATCGAAGGTGAGCTAAGAACGATGACGTTCTCTTCTTGTCTTCCTGCCGCGGCTACGGCGCAGGTGTACTTTGTCTGGCCTGTTGAGGGCAGAGCAAAGTACTGCAGTGAGCAGGCACCGGGAAAGGTCAGAGAGGCGCAGCGCCTGCGCACTGCAGTACTCTGCAATGCCCTCAACAGGGCAGACAAAGTACGCCTGCGCCAGAGCAGCAGCGTGAAGAGAAGAGGAGGACGTCATCGTAAGAAGATGGGAGGCCCCGGGCCGGACCGCGATGCCCATCGGACCAGAACCGGACTGGGACCGCCCCTGGGTGAGTGTAATCTAACCTCTTTTTCTCATCTTTCAGGATACATCGGGGGCTTATATACAGCATTACAGAATGCTGTAGATAAGCCCCTGATGATGGTGGGCTTAGCTCACCTTCGATTTTGGGGGTGACAGGTTCCCTTTAATTAAAAAAGAAAAAGAAGGAGCAGCATCCATTCCAGGTGAAGAATATTCACAAAAGTCTTTATTCTGCCATCACAAAAGTACGTTTCGGCCAAAATGGCCTTTGTCAAGTATACACTATATCACATATGGCCACCTTAAATAGTGTGGAGCCTATACGGGCACCAATCACCACTAAGGGGCGGCCTTTATTAAATATACTAGCTGTACTACCCGGCTTCGCCCGGGTTAATGACTGCTGTTAGCAAAATAGAATGTGTTAACAAAAATTTATTCTGCACACAAAAACCACAAAACAAATAGATAGAAATGTAATTATTAAAAGGCAAAAACTAAGCTAATAGAAGAATTTCACAACATATATTAGCTTTGTTATACTGAGAATGTCTTTGTTGCCTATATTAACCAATCAGAGCTCAGGTTAATTAACTGTAGCAAAATAGAAGCTGAGCTGTGATTGGTTGCTATTGGCAGCCTGATAAATCCCCAGCCAACTGGAAGCCCTCCCCCCTGGCAGTATATATTAGCTCACACATACACATAATAGACAGGCCATGTGACTGACAGCTGCCGTATTTCCTATATGGTACATTTGTTGCTCTTGTAGTTTGTCTGCTTATTAATCAGATTTTTATTTTTGAAGGACAATACCAGACTTGTGTGTGTTTTAGGGTGAGTTTCATGTGTCAAGTTGTGTGTGTTGAGTTGCGTGTGGCGACATGCATGTAGCGACTTTTGTGAGATGAGTTTTGTGTGGTGACATGCGTGTAGCAACATTTTGTGTGTCGAGTTGCATGTGACAGGTTAGTGTAGCAAGTTGTGTGCAGCAAGATTTGTGCATGGCGAGTTTTGCGCGTGGCGAGTTTTATGTGTGGTGCGTTTTGAGTATGTGCAAGTTTTATGTGAGGCAACTTTTGCATGTGGTGCAACTTTTGTACATGTGGCAATTTTTCTGTGTGTGCAAGTTTTGCATGAGGTGAGTTTTCCATGAGGTGAGTTTTGCACGTGTGGCGAGTTTTGCGTGAGCCTAGTTTTGCATATGGCGAGTTTTGCATGTAGCGAGTTTTGCGCGTTGCGAGTTTTGAGTGGTGACTTTTGTGTTTCGACTTTTATGTGGTGAGGTTGGTGTATGTGTGGTGAAATGTGCGCTGAGGGTGGTATATGTGTTCGAGCACGTGGTAGTGTGTGGCGCATTTTGTGTGTGTGTTCATATCCCCGTGGTGGTGTGGTGATTATCCCATGTCGGGGCCCCACCTTAGCAACTGTACAGTATATACTCTTTGGCGCCATCACTCTCATTCTTTAAGTCCCCCTTGTTCACATCTGGCAGCTGTTAATTTGCCTCCAACACTTTTCCTTTCATATTTTCCCCATTATGTAGATAGGGGCAAAAATGTTTGGTGAATTGGAAAGCGCGGGGTTAAAATTTCACCTCACAACATAGCCTATGACGCTCTCGGGGTCCAGACGTGTGACTGTGCAAATTTTTGTGCCTGTAGCTGCGACGCCTCCAACACTTTTCCTTTCACTTTTTCCCCATTATGTAGATAGGGGCAAAATTGTTTGGTGAATTGGAAAGCGCGGGGTTAAAATTTCACCTCACAACATAGCCTATGACGCTCTCGGGGTCCAGACGTGTGACTGTGCAAAATTTTGTGGCTGTAGCTGCGACGGTTCAGATGCCAATCCCGGACATACATACATACATACATACATACACACACACACACATTCAGCTTTATATATTAGATTAAAAAACAACACAATATATGCTTATACCAAATCTAAAGTAAGACACAAATAAAGTAACACTTAATCACATATACATCATATAAATCACTATGTACTGTACATTGTGGTATAGGCTGTGGGTGGTTTGTTGCCATGGAAGTGGCTGGGTCCGCGTTCCCCCTGTGAGCGCACATCCGGGATGTCACGTGGGCTTTCCAGGTGCGGGGCGTTCATTCGCCCCCTGGTGGCTCACGTGTCTGCCCGGCCTGACGCTTTCAGTGATGACGCTTGGGTGGTGACGATCGGCGCGTGCGCTCTACGCATCTTTGTGATGGTCATGTGATCATCTGCATTGTGTGTGTGTGCGCAGGCGCCGGCGTTCGCTGCCTTATGGACACCATCTCATAGGTATGTGAGGATTGGCTGGCAATAGTTTAAGCGCTTCTTTTCGGAGCAGCCTGCAATTGGATAGTGGGTTTGTTTACAAAATCAACAGCTAGGGATTGGTGGTAGCAATACCATGGTAACGGAATAGCTATGCTACGATTGAGGCAATGATGTGGTTATGTTGTCGACATGTTCCTCTTTTGCATTTTAAACATAGTATTTATATGATGTATATGTGATTAAGTGTTACTTTATTTGTGTCTTACTTTAGATTTGGTATAAGCATATATTGTGTTGTTTTTTAATATATTTAATAAAGGCCGCCCCTTAGTGGTGATTGGTGCCCGTATAGGCTCCACACTATTTAAGGTGGCCATATGTGATATAGTGTATACTTGACAAAGGCCATTTTGGCCGAAACGTTGTACTTTTGTGATGGCAGAATAAAGACTTTTGTGAATATTCTTCACCTGGAATGGATGCTGCTCCTTCTTTTTCTTTTGTGAGTATTGGTCCTATTGGATCCTTGGACTGTGGAGCGTGCAGCCTTCATCTGTGTGCTGTTGGTTACCTTTTTATACAAGAGGTTCCCTTTAATTGTCTCCAGGGTACACAAGCTAAACTTATTCAGTCTGAGACAACCCAGTGTATATGTACTTCAAGCTCAGTACTTCTAATTCGCCCTCTAAATATTTATCTCTGCATCGGCCTCTTTATCCACAACATAGAAGACTATCCTGTCCACCCACTTCACAAAGAAACTTCATTCTTCACCTTATTGGCCAAGGCCATCCAACTACTCTCGGCTGCCTCTTAGGCTATGTTCCCAAGATGAGCTTTTATCGTGTTTTTGATGCTGCATGTTGTCCTTGCATCAAAAACACAACTTCTTACAGTTCCAACAAGGTTCATGGGATTTCTAGAGATCTCATGCCCATTGTGATTATTTGCGCTGCGTAAACTGACCTGAGGTGCATATCTCAAATGCTCAGCATGCCAATTATCCTGTAGGTACGCAGAGTTTTATGTGCAGATTTTCCCATAGACCTGATGCTTAAAATCTGCAGGTTAAAACGAATATGCGTTTTTAGTGTGTTTCTGAGATGACATGCATAAAAAAGCATGTAATCAGCACCAAAGTATATCACTAAGTTTCTAGATAAATACCAGGAAGTTTCAAAAACAAAGTAGCTTTATTAAAAGAATAACACACCAAACAGAAACAAAAACCGCAGTGCCAAAAAATGCATGCTACAATACCCACACAAAAACGAAATGAAAAAGCGAAGATAAAAAAAATAGGTGCAGAAATTCTGCAACATCAAATACTCACCAAAAGCTCATGGTGGAAATGTAGCCTTACTTTCAGGCTCACTAGAACCTCTGCTGCAACTCAAGATTGCTCCTCTACACCACGGGAATAACGTCACCTGTCAGGGAAACATCCAACTTAAAGTGAACATGACAGCTAATACCTGCTGCCCAATTCACACACAGCATGTATGAGGCAGTGGCTGTATAAACTCAGCCAGGTATTGTTTGATTTGACAGAGAAGCCTGTCTACTGAGCCTCTTTGAACAAGCCGCTCAGTAAACTAGACAAGCAGGTAGGTCCCGGAGTCTTCTCCCCGCTTGCTGCCCTGGATTAACAGGTCTCTGCCCATAAGAGCACATAGGGAGACACTTATCAATTCAGGGCAGTGAGTCAGGAGAAGCAAACTGTCTAGCAAGTCTACAGAGTGGCTTGGCCCTTTGCGGCTTTTAAAATATGTTTTTGCCTAAAATGTCATAACACAGTGATCACCATAAAATAGAACAATGCTTTTATTGGTACAAAAAAGAGCCACAAAACATCTAAAAACAATTAAAAGTCACAAACACATGACCCAGCTGCCCACAACAGAGCGGTATACCTAGTATAGAAATATAGCATGTGATAACATATCAAACAAGGTTAAATGGGACAAATTTCATGGGTATAATACCTATATGATAAGAACCTGGTGTATACTCCATCAAGACCAAAAATCACACTTGAATTAGCAATCTGATAAGCACACTATGAGATGATATAGTGGAGTTACATATGTGTGTATAAACTTACAACATTCATTTGATGGAAACAGTTACAATTAGCTTACATGCGGTACTATCAGGGGCGTAACTACAACAGGTGCAGGGATTGCAATCGCGCCTGGGCCCTGGAGCCTAGGGGGCTCTAAAAGTCCCTTTGGCCTATAGAAAAAGACTATTGCTATTAAGATTTAAAATATTTGGGGGCCCCGTTGGAGCTTTCGCATCGGGGCCCATGAGTTTCAAGTTACGCCATTGGGTACTATACATGTAACAACCCAGGTAAAATATGTATAGCCACCTTAAAAACCTATGGAGATGTGTAGCCAAAGCCGCATTATAGACCCTGCAATGGTCAGTGATGAATCTCACCAATAAAACAAGGTACAAACGGTTGATGTAATCCCACAAATCCTACAGAAGTCAGAAGAAGAGGGCAAGGCAAAGTGCTCGATGCATGTCACCACAAAAGTGGCTTCATAAGGGACATGTGGTATGACTCCAAGTACTTAGTGCATATACAGTATATATGTGTGTGTTTATATATATCGTGTGTATATATACACTGTGTGCAGAATTATAAGGCAAGTTGTATTTTGATCACATGATACTTTTTATACATGTTGTCCTACTCCAAGCTTTTGAGGCTTGAGAGCCAACTACCAATTAAGTAAATCGTGTGATGTGCATCTCTGTAATGAGGAGGGGTGTTGTCTAATGACATCAAAACCCTACATAAGGTGTGCTTAATTATTAGGCAACTTCCTTTCCTTTGGCAAAATGGGTCAGAAGAGAGATTTGACGGGCTCTGAAAAGTCCAAAATTGTGAGATGTCTTGCAGAGGGATGCAGCAGTCTTGAAATTGCCAAACTTTTGAAGCCTGATCACCGAACAATCAAGCGTTTCATGGCAAATAGCCAACAGGGTCGCAAGAAGCGTGTTGGGCAAAAAAGGCGCAAAATAACTGCCCATGAATTGAGGGAAATCAAGCATGAAGCTGCCAAGATGCTATTTGCCTCCGGTTTTGCCATATTTCAGAGCTGCAACGTTACTGGAGTAACGAAAAGCACAAGGAGTGTGATACTCAGGGACATGGCCAAGGTAAGGAAGGCTGAAAAACGACCACCTTTGAACAAGAAACATAAGATAAAATGTCAAGACTGGGCCAAGAAATATGTTAAGACTGACTTTCCAAAGGTTTTATGGACTCATGAAATGAAAGTGACTCTTGATGGGCCAGAGGCTGGATCAGTAAAGGGCAGAGAGCTCCACTCCGACTCAGACGCCAGCAGGGTGGAGGTGGGGTACTGGTATGGGCTGGTATCACCAAAGATGAACTTGTGGGACCTTTTCGGGTTGAGGATGGAGTGAAGCTCAACTCCCACACCTACTGCCAGTTTCTGGAAGACAACTTCTTCAAGCAGTGGTACAGGAAGAAGTCGGTATCGTTCAAGAAAAACATAATTTTCATGCAGGACAATGCTCCATCACATGCCTCCAACTACTCCACAGTGTGGCTGGCCACTAATGGTCTCAAAGAAGAAATAATAATGACATGGCCCCCTGGTTCACCTGATCTGAACCCCATAGAGAACCTGTGGTACCTCATAAAATGAGAGATCTACAGGGAGGGAAAACAGTCCACCTCGCGGAACAGTGTCTGGGAGGCTGTGGTGGCTGCTGCACGCAATGTTGATCGTAAACAGATCAAGCAGCTGACAGAATCTATGGATGGAAGGCTGTTGAGTGTCATCATAAAGAAAGGTGGCTATATTGGTCAATAATTTTTTGGTGTTTTGTTCTTGCATGTCAGAAATGTTTATTTCTAAATTTTGTGCAGAAATATTGGTTTACCTAGTGAAAATAAACAAGTGAGATGGGTTTTATTAAGTTGCCTAATAATACTGCACAGTAATAGTTACCTGTACAAACAGATATCCTCCTAAGATAGCCAAATCTAAAAAAAAAAACACTCCAACTTCCAAAACTATTAAGCTTTGATATTTATGAGTCTTTTGGGTTGATTGGGAACATAGTTGTTGATCAATAATAAAAATAATCCTCTAAAATACAACTTGCCTAATAATTCTGCACACAGCGTATATTGTGACAGGGTCACTGTTGTCGTACATGAGGGGAGATATGTGTCACGAAGATTGCTTTCCTGCATGATGTGAAAGCCATAAGTGTTTTCTCCAGCATGACATGTGCTGAGAGCAATCCAGTTGCAATATGGGCCTGGCTTTTATGATGGGTAGGTGAGAGATGGGCGGGACACCTACCTACCATATCTCCCCCTCCAGGGAGTGGATAGAAGGAGCGAAATGTCCAGATAGTATTTTTTTCCCCATGGTCTGTGTGTGGAGGAGTGAAGCCTCCAAAGGGCTTTACGGCATCTCTCTTATACCAGGTCCTACGCTTTCCTTTCCTCGCTGAGAATAAACGTCTCCATCTGAATGGGTACCTATGAAAACCTCTTCTTAGACAACATTCTCTCTCTCTGTGGAGGGGTACTGGACCTGCTGCAATTAAAACACCTGTGATTAGGAGGCGGAGTGCTCGGTCAGAAGGCTAAATAATACATTTGAAAGGACCTGGTATAAGAGAGATGCCGTAAAGTGGCTACCAGGTATACATAAAATTGGCCTTTTTTATGCGCTAAACGCTCTCATTTTTCATATTTCTAGTGCAGTAATGCAGTTCAATTTCCGTGTTTCATGTTTGCATGTGTTAGCGCTGCAGTGTGCTGCCTTTTTTGCTTGACTGTATAAGAGTTGGTGACTCTAAGGTTCAGCACCTGTTCACACTTAAAGGGCCACTGTCACCCCCTCCAGCCGTTCTAAACTAAAAGAGCCACCTTGTGCAGCAGTAATGCTGCAGTCTAACAAGGTGGCTCTTTTAGTTTTTGATTCAGTTATTACCTCAATAAAGCGTTTTAAAAATTGGCCACAAATACCTGATTTTGTACCTGGAGGCAGTCCGAATCGTCCTCTATGAATCTCCCAACTGCTGTCACTCTTCTCTTCTGCGGCGCTGGTCGCCGCCCCCTGAGCGCTGTTTCTTCTTAAATCCGGCGCCTGCGCTGTGCGTGCCTGCCTGGGGCCTGCGCAGTCTTCATTGTCAGTCACAGCTCAGATGCAGGGTGCCTGACTGCGCCTGTGCGGGCAGTGCGGCCACCCTGTTGCTGAATCCCCGACCCGCACTGTGTTATTCATTATGCACAGTGCGGGGCTGGGGTTGCGTCTGAGCTGGGGAGCGTCTGAGCTGGGGGAGCGTCTGAGCTGGGGGAGCGTCTGAGCTGGGGAGCGTCTAAACAGCGCACTGCGCATGCCCAGGAACCCCAGCCCCGCACTGTGCATAATGAATAACAGTGCGGGGCGGGGATTCAGCAACAGGGTGGCCGCACTGCCCGCACAGGCGCAGTCAGGCACCCTGCATCTGAGCTGTGACTGACAATGAAGACTGCGCAGGCCCCAGGCAGGCACGCACAGCGCAGGCGCCGGATTTAAGAAGAAACAGCGCTCAGGGGGCGGCGACCAGCGCCGCAGAAGAGAAGAGTGACGGCAGTTGGGAGATTCATAGAGGACGATTCGGACCGCCTCCAGGTACAAAATCTGGTATTTGTGGCCAATTTTTAAAACGCTTTATTGAGGTAATAACTGAATCAAAAACTAAAAGAGCCGGGGGCGTGGCGATGTAACGGAGCTGAACAGATGCATCAGGCTGGAGCTCCCATAATCCTGCAGAATCCTGCATTATATACTCACCCCGGAGGGATTCGGTGAGCACCGCTGGAATCCTCTGGGTGCCTGGGGGTCCCCGGCTTCAGAGAGGGCGCGAGGTGCGGCTTCGGTCGGGTGAGATCCCCGAGGCGCGCGGACGGAGGACAGAGAGGACAGGAGGCGGCGGCCATTTTCCTTGCAGCACGCGGCTCAGGAGGGAGCCGGCTGAAACTTGCCACAACTAACGGAGGTACTGAGGGGAATTGTGCGGTGTGAGTCCTGGAAGACGGACCCCGTACTCCCCCTTGTTGCAGCCGCACTATATTATACAGAGCCGGCTGGCTCCGGTGCCGCCCATAACATTAAAACCTCTCCCCTGCACGGCTACCCAGACAGGAGTCATAAATCTCCCGTGATCCCCGGACGGCCGACCCTATAACTTGCGCTCTGGGAGACAGAGCCTACAACTAATATAAGAAACTGAGCCTTATCTGTGGTGGGGGCTGCTCCTGGGACTCTCCCCTCCTTTGCATTCATAGTGGTGAACTCTGCACTATACTGCTGCTTTGGCGAGGTTGCACAGGGAAGACCCTGCAGGCTGTGCATTGTGACTTGGTGGCTTGTTAACTAAGTCATATTCTACTGCAGTGATATTCTAATCCTTAACACTCATTATGAGCCGCTCTAAAAACTCGGGCACAGCTGATAAACTTAAAAAGTTTGCACGAATGGATCCACCTGATAGTATACGTTCAAAAAAAACTTCTCCTTCGCCTGTGAGTAAACTTGAAAACCAATCAAAAAACTATGCCTCTGATGGTGAGGAGAATGGAGATCAGGAGGACTTGACACTGAAACAGGCGTCCGAGCAATTGATGCAAGCTATATCACTGACGAGGACATCACTATCGGGGAAGATAGAGGAGGTGCACTCTGAAGTGGGGCGCCTCAGACAGGACATGCAGACCATGGGAGGACGTATTACAGAGGTTGAATCACGTGTATCTTGCTTGGAAGATAATTATTGGCCTATGGAGACTAAATTGACAAAGGTAGCTGGCTCTATAAATGCATGGAAACAGAAGGCGGACGATCTTGAAAACAGACTACGACGGAATAATATTCGCATCATTGGCCTGCCGGAGCGGTCGGAGGGTCAACACCCCGAAACATTCCTGGAGGATTGGCTTAAGGATACTTTGGGAGATGGATTCTCCGCCACCTTTTCTGTGGAAAGAGCCCATAGAGTGCCGACAAAGCCTCCCATTCCCGGCGCTCCACCGAGACCCTTTCTGGCACGTCTTCTTAATTGCAAGGACAGAGACACTGTCCTTCGCTTGGCTAGACAAAAAAGCCCTATCAAGTATAACAATGCCACTATCTCTGTGTTTCCAGATTTCTCCATGGAATTGCAAAAACAACGCTCTCAATTTATGGAGATTAAAAAACGGCTCAGAGAGAAAAATATCTTATATTCAATGCTCTACCCTGCCAGGCTCAGAGTGGTATACCAAGGCTCTTCTTCCTTTTTTTGCAACTCCAACCGAGGCTGAGGAGTGGATGCGGTCGTGTGTGGGGGCGGGCGGGGGAGGAGAGAAATCCTAAGAGGACCGCTGTCTTCATTTATCTAGAATTTGGAACTCTCTCGCCGGATTTTCCTTAACGGTGAGGGGAGCTCCTTTGCCAGCGTCCTGGGAAACAACTTTACCGAACTCTGCGTTCAGAGATGGTATCCCCTTTTTTGAACTGGGTTATGTGGAGCATGGATTTTTGCTCCCTTATGAAGCACTTCTTGCTTTTCAATGTTTTGGTTTTGTTTATTGTTAGCTACTTAGAAATTACTGCCATGTTTTTCTCCACAACAGGTGTAGCAGAAGTTCGACGTGACACTATACATTCTAGTCTGATGAGATATGGCGTCTGACATAACATGCATGACGTGGAATGTAAGGGGCCTTGGGTCGCCTCGTAAGAGAGTCAAAGTATTTTCTCAGATACGGCGTTATCACCCTCATATAGTAGCTTTGGTCGAAACACATCTGACTAGGGACTCAGCCCGCTATGTGCAAAAACCTTGGGTACAATGGTCTGTGCATGCGTTCCACACTAGTTACTCTAGAGGAGTATCTCTGTTAATTCATAAGGATATCAGATGGGAGGTCAGAGAGGTTCGGAGAGATCCGGAAGGTCGTTTTGTGTTTGTGTACGCGAATGTGAATTCAGAGGACTATGTTATAATATGTATATATAACCCTCCCCCTGCTAAGATGTCGGTTGTCAAGAAGGCGGTTGACTTTGCCTTAAATTATCCAGATGCGCATGTTTTGTGTATGGGAGACTTCAATATGCTAATGGATGAATGTATGGATAGACTTCGGCTTGATGGGAAGGCCACAGATGTAAATCCTTCACCATCTCGATTGTCAATATTCATGGAAGGTACCGGTTGGTTAGATCTCTGGAGAACATGCCACGCCGACGTAAGGGAGTTTACTTGTCACTCATCTGTCAGACGCACTTTATCTCGCTTAGACTATATATTTGGCTCTAGTAGCCTGGCGGTACGGGTGGGAGAGGTGTGTCATGGGAATAGAGGTGTCTCAGACCATAGTCCAGTGATTCTTAAACTTAAGCTGAGTCGGGTGAGGAACATTATAAATTGGAAAGTGAATCCATTCTGGCTGAAGTTAATAGGCCCGGAAGACCGGACTGTTGACCAACTGGACTGTTTCATTACATCCCACCCTATGCCGCAAAATATTACTATTCTTTGGGATACCCTCAAAGCATATCTGAGGGGTTGTTTGTCTTCTACCATCTCGTATATTAAGCGACAGACCTCAAAGGAAGACGATGACATGGATAGGCGTTTGAGAGACTCGGAGGCGGCCTATATAGCTAATCAGACAAGTGAGCACAGGACGGAGTGGTTACACTTGCACAGACTTCATAGTCAATATACGGACACTAAATCCAAGCGTAAATTATTTTTTACTAAGCAGACTTACTTTGAACTGGGAAACCAGTCCAGTAAACTCCTAGCATATATGGTACGTCAGCACAATACATCCAACACCATACTTAAAATCCGGAAGTCAGACGACTCTGTAGTGACCTCGACAGATGACATACTCCAATGTTTTTGTGATTATTATAAAAAACTATATAGTTCCAAAGGAGATTCTGATATCTTGGAATGCCTAAATTATCTACCAGACTTAGTATTCCCTACGTTGAATGCTGCACAGCAAGCCTTTTTAGACGCAGACTTTACTCTTGACGAGGTAAACAGGGCCATAACAGATATGGCTTCTGGCAAGGCACCGGGCCCGGATGGCTTCCCTATAGAAGTATATAGAAAATATAGAGATGCTCTAGTTCCAATTCTTTTGAAAGTGTTTCAGGGGATTTGGGAGGGTGGTTCCTTGCCGGATTCTTATTATGAAGCAAATATCATAGTCTTAAAAAAGGAAGGGAAGGACCCCCTAGACTGTGGATCTTATCGCCCTATTTCATTAGTTAATGTGGACTATAAGATATTCACTAAAATTCTAGCTACTAGGTTAAATACGGTAATATTAGATATAATACATCCGGACCAGACGGGTTTTATGCCGGGCAAGAGTACTTCTATTAACATCAGGAGGGTTCAGTCAATAGCTCAATATAGTACGTTGGTACCTGAGAATAAATGGGCCATGGCCTCGCTGGACGCGGCTAAGGCATTTGATTCTCTTGAATGGCCCTTCCTATCTGCATGTTTACAACGATTTCAATTTGGTCCTAAATTCCAAAAATGGATTGCAGCACTATATTTGAAGCCAAGAGCTCGGATAATTATTAATAATTCTATTTCTGAATCATTCCCCTTAGAGAGAGGGACTCGCCAGGGATGTCCTCTATCTCCGGCCTTGTTTGCCCTAGCGATAGAGGCGTTGGCGATTCGGATGAGGTCCTCCCCACTTATTAGGGGAATTACGATAGCAGACCGCACGGATACTATTGGTCTATATGCGGATGATATGGTGGTATTTCTTGATGAGGTGGAGGAGACCCTGCCACATGTGATTAACACCATAGAGGGATTCGGTAGGCGTTCAGGATTATATATTAATTGGGACAAATCTGCCTTGATGCCTCTTTTTCAAGGCTCGGTGACACACCTCAATACTTTATCCCCATTACCGGTTGTTACTAGCTTTAAATACCTAGGAATAATTATACCAAGATATAGTAGACTTGATCTACAGCTTAATGTCTTCCCGTTGCTGGAGCTTGTTAAACATAAATTTGCAATATGGAGTAAACTACCTTTATCTGTCTCGGGCCGCATAAATTTGATAAAAATGATACTTCTCCCGAAGCTTAATTATTCTCTCCAACATAGTGCAGTACCGGTCCCCAAATCCTTTTTTGCCAACTTGAACTCATTAACTACATCTTTTATTTGGGGAAGGGCTAGACCCAAACTTAAATTATCCACCTTGCATAGATCTAAACAGATGGGAGGGGCGGCGTTGCCAGATTTCTTCTTATACTACTTAGCTGGACAACTTAGAGCTCTGGGAAAATGGATGCCGGGGGGGGATTTACCGAACTCAGAACACCATCTGGCTCAGGCTGCCAAGATCAACTGCCCGTTGGGTTTCTTGGAGGTGAACAAACCCTCTGTATCTAGATTACTGCCATTGCTTCGGCTGGCAAGATTGATTTGGCGACAAGTGAAAAGGGTAATTCATTTTGATGGCATTGTAGCTGAACTGCCATTATGGGATAATGAATATTTCCCGAGCTTGCTGAATCACCCCTCCGCTCAATTCTGGACATTGCATGGTGTTTCGTCGCTTAATGATCTTTATGAACAAGGAACCCTAATGTCCTTTGAACAAATGCAGCATAAATATGATATACCGAGACCTCAGTTCTTCCGATATCTTCAACTCAGATCAGCGATTCAGTCACAGTTTCGTAGCGTGGAAATGGCACAAATAATGTCCTCTTTCCCATTGATAGGGATCTTCAAGTCACAGGGACCCCGGGGTCTTATCTCCGTACTGTATACTTATATGTTGTCCGTAGGTGCTGATGCTACCTTACTGCCGATAAGGGAAAAGTGGAGGGTCCTGATACCCGATCTGCAGGGTGAGGACTGGGAGATGGCCCTTGAGTCCCCAACCAGGGTGTCACCCTCGGCTAACAATAAAATGATACAGTTATATATTTTGCATCAATCATATCTAACCCCTCTGCGACTATTTAAAATTGGGTTGTCCCGGTCTTCAGAATGTATTAGATGTCATATGGAGGAGGCGGATTTTATACACATGATATGGGAATGTCCAGTTATTATGACATATTGGACAGAGGTGACCTCGTTGTTGACTTCCCTTGTACAAATTCCTGTTCCCCTGACCCCATCAGTGTGTTTGTTTGGGATACTGGAGGAGGAGATGTGGGGTCACCATGTTCAAATTTGTTTGAGAGAGACACTTTTTCTGGCAAGAAAATTGATTGCCTTGCGTTGGATGGGCACTTCACATCCGTCTCTTAGGGCCTGGATAGAGTTGGTAAATCTAGTCGTGCCATATGAACGCACCTTATACCAAAATAGAGGCTGTTTGGATAAATTTAATAAAATCTGGGACTTGTGGAACTCGTCATACCTCACTGTGTCATCACGTAGTTAAGAGCCTAGATTATGTATAGTAAAGACTTGAGAAACAGAGTGTCTCACGCTGAGCTTTAAAACTGCTGTGCTAAGGTGATGGAGACTGTTTTGTTTTGTTTAGGCAGTAAGATAGTTTGAGTTTTAGGATTTTCAGTATATGTGACATACTATTATATTTCAAATTTGCATGACTCGATCGGTGTATAAAGTATTATGTTGATGAATCTATCTGTATGCTGTACCTGCACTGACATGGAAATATGTAAATTGTGTATGTTCATGTGAATTTAGTGTTTTAATAAACGAATTTAAAAAAAAAAAAAACTAAAAGAGCCACCTTGTTAGACTGCAGCATTACTGCTGCACAAGGTGGCTCTTTTAGTTTAGAACGGCTGGAGGGGGTGACAGTGGCCCTTTAATCTATGTTTGGATGTGACGGTCAGTTTTTTCAAATGTATTAGTAGAATCTCCACATAGGCTCGGGGATTGGTGGATTGTTAGAACGCCCCTGTATCTACCTGGATTATTTCCTACAACCGTTTGTTCTCTCTTTAGGTTCTTTTGTTAGAGAGACTGCACATCTGATACAACATCTGGACTGTTTGATCATACCTATCGATACCATCTTAGCATCTTTAGATTTCGAATGGTTGTATACGAGTATTGATCATGATCTTGGTATTTAGGCAATTTCCTATTTTGTAGACACACATTATACTGATGACAGGAAGCATGACTCATTCATCTTGAAACTATTATACTTTCTGCCGGATAAGAACTACTTCATCTTTGACAGAACATTTTTCAGGCAAGTATCTGGAACTGCAATGGGTGCTCGTTGTGCACTTTCATATGCAAACTTATTTTTAGGACGGTGGGAGACGACCAGGTTCTGCACACTTGAAGCATACCATACACATGTCCTTGGATGGTTTCGTTTTATTGACGATGTCCTATTACTTTGGACAGGTACTTTGGAGGAATGTAGGTTTTTTGCTGAAGAACTCAACAGGAACTCTCTGAGCACCACCCTTACTTCCAATATTTCATCAAAATCTGCTGATTTTTTGCATCCGAGACTGGCGATTAAAGGTTCCCGTATCTCTATTATACTGTTTCACAAACCAACAGCAACCAACAGTGAATTGCATTGCTCAAGTTTCCATCCCTGTCATTTAAAAAATAGGATCCTGAAGGGACAATTTGTACGCCTAAGAAGAAATCACAGCACTCCAACAGAGTTCCAAACACAGGTTAATATTTAGGCCACGTTCACACTTTGCGGCGTCCCTCTGCGGGTTCTCCCGCAGCAGAATTGATAAATCTGCAGGGAAAAACCGCTGCGGTTATCCCTGCAGATTTATCGCGGTTTGTTCCGCGGTTTCCGCTGCGGGATTACTCCTATACTATTGATGCTGCATATGCAGCAATATGCAGCATCAATAGTAATGGTAAAAATAATAAAAATTGGTTATACTCACCCTCCGATGTCCAGATCTCCTCGGCGCTGCACGCGGCGCTCCGGTTCCAAAGATGCTGTGCCGAGAAGGACCTTCGTGACGTCACGGTCATGTGACCGCGGCGTCATCACGGTCATGTGACCGCGACGTCACCGCAGGTCCTGTTCGCACAGCAACTGAGACCGGACGCCCGCGTGCAGCGCTTAGAGGTGAGTATAGCATCATTTTTTATTTTAATTCTTTTTTTTTTTTACACTATTTATGCTTCCCAGGGCCTGGAGGAGAGTCTCCTCTCCTCCACCCCGGGTAGCAACCGCATGCGGGAAGTAAGCGGTTCAATGCTTTCCTATGGGTGCAGAATCGCAGCGATTCTGCACAAAGAAGTGACATGCTGCGAGTTTTAAACCGCTGCGTTTCTGCGTGGTTTTTCCCGCAGCATGTGCACTGCGGTTTGCGGTTTCCATAGGGTTTACATGTTAATGTAAACGCTATGGAAACTGCTGCGGACCTGCAGCATCAAAATCGCCGCGGATCCGCGGGAAAAAACGCAAAGTGTGAACGTGGCCTTAGAACTGATAGTCCTCACAGTGGTTGATACCTTTTAATGGCTAACTGAAAAGATGGTAACAAATTGCAAGTTTTCTCGAAAGCTTGCAATTTGTTACCATCTTTTCAGTTAGCCATTAAAAGGTATCAACCACTGAGGACTCTCAATTCTAAATATTTTTCTATCTACTGGCTAACACGGTACAAAGATATTTATCTTTCCTGTATCAAAACACAGGTGAAAGATTTAACATCCAGTGTAGGAATAGCGGATACCTGTGGAGAGTGATTTCTAGTGTTTTCTGGTTTGCCAAGAATTATGACTGTCAAGATCTACTTCAAAACGTGTGTCCGTGAATCTACAAGACCTCTGAGCCTCATAACTACCATTAGTGGCATGATGTCTGTGAGATTCTTACAAAGAAATTGGGGAATATTGCTTAGTGATTTTGCTGACTCCCCATGTATCTATGCATCCCAATATTGTTGCTAGGTGAGATAGGAATCTCAAAGACAACCTGATCCACAGTTATTATAAACGACCATCTAACAGACTCAACAGGGGCAACAGACTCATTGGTTCATACCCGTGTGAGGGGTGTAACATTTGCCTTTTTACTACCGCACAAGATGGTATTTCCATTTTGATTTTTCCTTTCCAGGTTCGTCCCAGAGCTTTTTTCAGCTGTACGTCTCGTAACGTTGTTTATGCCATCATTTGTGACTGTAATGTAGATTATCTCTAGAAGCGTTTTGCATTTTACTATGTGCACATAGTTTGTATTATTCACTATTGTTTGTTATTATTTATTTTGTTTGTATATTTTCCATGATATGTTTGGGTAGGACTTACCGTATTTTCTGGTGTATAAGACGACTGGGCTTATAAGACGACCCCCAACTTTTCCATATAAAATATGGAATTTGGGATATGCCCGCCGTATAAGACGGGGGTCATCTTATACGCCCAGTCATCTTATACGGCGTGTGGTTCCCAGGGTCTGGAGGAGAGGAAACTCTCCTTCAGGCCCTGGGATCCATATTCATGTAAAAAATAAAGAATAAAAATAAAAAATATGGATATACTCACCCCACCGACGAACCCTGGCTGTCACCGCTGCAATCGTCTGCCTCCGTTCCTAAGAATGCAGTTTGTAGGACCTGCGATGACGTCGCGGCTTGTGATTGGTCGCGTGAGCGGTCACATGAGCGGTCACGCGACCAATCACAAGCCGCGACGTCATGGAAGGTCCTTCACTCTGCATTCTTAGGAACGGAGGCAGATGCTTGCAGCGGTGACAGCCAGGGGCCGTCCGAGGGTGAGTATATCCATATTTTTTATTTTTATTCTTTATTTTTTACATGAATATGGATCCCAGGGCCTGAAGGAGAGTCTCCTCTCCTTCAGACCCTGGGAACATCCAGGATCGCTCCCTGCACATGCCGTACCCGGCGTATAAGATGACCCCCGACTTTTGGGACATTTTTTAGGGGTTAAAAAGTCATCTTATACGCCAGAAAATACGGTACTTGATATTTGACCAAGAGTCAGTCTTTTTTATATATTTTATACAATTGTATTAACTTCATATTTTTTGGTGCCTATGGCTCATCCTAAGTGGCTTACCCTCTTTGACTAGAATGAAGCGCTTGTGCCTCTGTATGGGTAAGTTACCACAGGGCGGTTTTTTATGCTTTTTTATGCTTATTTTCAGCTGCTTCTTACAGTACCAGTAATTGGTAAACATTGGTTTTTTTGTCATCAGGATTTTGTGCTTTGCAGTTTTGTTTTGTTTTTGTTTTTTTACATAGAGCATGTCACTTTCAGCGTTTTTGCAGCATTTTTCACCCATTGACTTGAATGGATGGTGAAAAAAATGCTGCAAATACGCAGGTTGACTTTCTTTACAGCGTATTTGCTGCAGGAAAGTCAAGGAGAGCCGGATCTGACGTCACAATCAGCTCCACTACATATAGATGGCAGGCTGTATGATGCGTCCATGCAGCCTGTCATCGAGCAGAGCGGACAAGAACCCCATTCACTCGAATAGGGGGCCCGACAATACAGTATTTGACACGCTGTCATATGCATGACTGTGTGGCAAACACCTCTTCTGATCAGCGGGGAAACCATCCCGGCCGCTCAGAGAGCGCTCAGCTGTGATCGGAGGTATACAGTTTACCTCCGGTCACTGGTGTCAGCTGATGGGACTACTGCTCCCATCATCCGACACCTGCTGCCACTAACAGTGAGAGCAGGAGCGGATGATGGGTGTATTTATCAGCCGCTCCTGCACTGGAAATAAATAGTAAAAAAAAAATCTCCGGGGTTCCCACCTATTTCTGATAACCAGCCAGGCAAAGCTTACAGCTGGGGGTTGCAACCCTCCGCTGTCAGCTTCAGCAAGGCTTGTTATCAAGAATAGAGGGGTCCTCACGCTATATTTTTAAAATTATTTAAATAAATAATTTTAAAAAAAGGCGTGGGGTCCCCCCCATTTTTCACAACCAGCCTAAATGACAACCTAAATGACATTTTTGACAACCAGAATAAAAACTTAAAAAATTTAAAAATAAAAAACACAGTTCTACTCACCTAACACCTATTCCACCGTAGACCTCGTTCTCCTGTAATAAAACAAAAACAAGAATATCCCTCACCTATCAGTCATTCTATCCCACGCTGTAATCCATGTCTGGGGAGAAATAGTTTTCAACCTGGACGGTGCCAAGATGCGACTGTCCAGCCTGAGAACCTCTGGTGACTGAACTGCTGTGAGCACAGCCTCAGTGGCGTCATAGAGGTTACCTCCGGTCACAGAGGCTCCTTTCCCAGCAGGGCTGAACTGCGGTGACCTCGGTGAGATCCCCACTAGCACCGTGAGAAAGTCGCACTGTACAGAGGAAAGTTCACCAGGAGAATTTCACAAAGAGAGCCCCAAAAACACATGAAAGAAACACACCAAAATCGCAACAAAAACGCAACAAAAACATGCGTTTTTGCCGCAGCTTCTTCCCTGCCAAGAAACCAGGCTTTGCTGCAGAAAAAAAGCAGCAAAAACGCCCAGTGTGAACTTACCACAATCATTATTCGCTGTTTTTTGGTACAATGAGAAGCTGACATCTGTATTATGGAACGTGCAGGCGCGTTTAATTTGTGAACCTGCTCAATCGCAAACTCATTCGTTCACTTGTAGCACAGAGCATTTATGCATCTGATATGTGCTTCTTCGACTCTGCGCATGCGCTATTTTTATCATCATCTTGGGCCCAGCTTTTTCTCAACTTCCAATTTGTCTTTTAATCACGCATGCGCATAGCTCGCATACCTCTGGCGTGATTTAGTGTGCATGCTGCATCTTTATGAATTAATCAACAGCTGATAACATCTCGTGCCGCGCATGCTCTTTGTAAATATACTTGTTTTCGGTTTGCCGGTGGGCGCATGTGTATATACTCTCTGACAGCACCTCAACTTCCATTGGTAAGACTCTCAGATGTTAATTATCCTCTTTGATCATATATACTAGGTATTTGGAGCCATACCACAGGCCCCTGAGGAAGCCACTTTTGTGGCGACACACGTCTGGCACATTGCCTTGCACTATTCTTCTGACCATCACAGAGTTTGTGGGATTGCATCAGCCAGTTGTATTTTGTTTTACTGGTGTTATTCATCACTGTTTATGGACTTTTGCAAGGTCTCTAACACGGCTTTGGGTACACATCTCCATAGATGATAAAGGTGGCTGTACATACTTTGCCTGGGTCGTTACAGGTATAGGACCGCATTTGAGCTAATTGGTTCCATCATACGCATGTCCTATATTAAGTTTAAACACAAATATCATCTCAAATACCAATAATCTTAAGTCTGCATATAAAAAGCAGTAAAACAGTCAGCAAACATTTAATAAAGTGATTTGAAAACACCAGAACCCAAACAGTTTATGCCCCTAATTGCACTCTCACCAAGGCAACCCATGGTGCCACATGATGTGCCTAAATAACAGTACCACACTTGGCCTACTGATATATTCACAGGCACTGCTTGACTATGAAAGTAGACATCATCATCATAAGAGAGAGTTGAGTGGACATCATAATGGAGGACACCTCACCTGTCTTCAATGTGTGTGGAGTAAAATACCCAAAAAAAACATGAGAACTTAAAGGGAACCTGTCACCAGTTTTGTCCTGTGTCAACTAAAACTATGACCTTAATCAGGGCCTGTGCTGCAGTGCATCAATGGTTATCTAACACCCCAAACCCCTCTGTATACCACACGAAAACACTTTTGAAGTTCTCCCGGTATTGTATGTTAATTCGGTCGGTCCAGTCTGATGGGCATGGTATCTGCAGTCTCCATCCCTCCTCCCGGCTGCTGATAGCCGTAATCCTGCCTGCGCAGCGAAATTGCCGGCTCGCACCTGCACACTATGCTCTGCCCTATTGTGGACAGAGCCGAAAACATAAGTGCGCAGAAATCGTTAGGATTTAGGCTCTGCCCACAATAGGGCAGAACATAGTGCGCAGGCACTAGATTTTGCCCGCCTTTGTGGATGATGCAGAAGGTGTCAACCACGACAATTACAGAAGATGTACAGATGTCGGGAGGAGGGATACAGAAGCCGGCAGAAGGGATGGATACCGCAGAAACCACACCCATCGGACCAGACTGACTGGATTAACAAACAGAGTGGGAGAACATCAAAAGGATTTTTAGCGGGTGTACAGAGGGTTACATAACCACTGATGGACTGCAGCACAGGTGCTGATTAAGGTCATAGTTTTAGTTGACACAGGATAAAACTGGTGACAGGTTCCCTTTAATAAATCATTACGACCCACTTTATTTAGTAAAATTACTATAGATTAGTTAGAAAGAACCTCTTAATTGTCTTCACCTATGTATTTCTATCCAAAATCCTCTTACAAAATAGAGTAGTCAATGACATGAAAGACCTGATACAAGATGGCGATTCTTACATTTTCAGATCATGATTTGAATCTGGTGGGAATTTTTTTAGCCTCATGTGTCAGCCAGAAAATAAAAACCACACTGAAATCGGGAGGCTATATAACAATCCACAGACCAGGGCAAAATAACACATTAATCAATGTGCTCTCACCGGCTGTAATTATACGAGCAGTGATCCATCTTTCGTCTGTTTACCACCTCATTCTACTGACACTTTTGCTTCAATCCAGATTTTAAATTACCCTCCAGCTGGTAAAAACTGAAAACGTTTTTTATTTTTCAGCAGAAAATTACTCCAGAATTTTAACAAATGGCAAAACAACAGTGTAAACACCAATTTTCACACACGGGACCCTTGATTATTGGAACAAATGCTATGTGAATATAACTTTCAGGGTATTTTTGCAGCGCTTTTTTCTGCACCTGCTATTTATATTTGTTAGTGTTGGCTTTTATTCTTGATCAACAAAGGGTTGACTGTATTTTTTAATTGGCAAACTAAGGCAGTCTGAAAATCCCCTATGGCTCCTGCTTCCCTCTGTAAGAAGGAGGAGCGGGCCGTGGGTACCTGCTCTGCACCAGGTCCGGAACTGTCGGGGCTGTCACCTCTGTTATCTTGGGGAAAGCTTAGGGGACCGGACCTACACTTGCATCTGGGAGCAGGGGGTGTGGCTAAGCTACAAAAAAGCCACAGTGTGCGCGAAAGCGGTCAGACTTGGGGGGAAGAGACAGCGTGCAGCAGAGAAGTGAGTGCTCCGTCCCTTGAGCATGGCAGCAGCGCAAGCCCGCACACCAAGCATCCCCGCTGCCACCCGCAGAGACTGTGCATAGAAACGTAGTGTGTCCGCTGACCCTGACAGAGCAATGTGCCAAACGTTTCGGGCCCGTGAGTACCGCGTGCAGGCCTCCTGAGAGACACCAGGTGTGTGACCGTTATCTGCGCCCTGACCCCTCGGGTGTATATTTGCCGAGCCACGTTAGGCTCAAACAGTGCTGTGGCCCGTACCTTCTCTACCGCATCAGTATATGGACTAGGGGCTCAGAAGAGGGTAACAGAGACTAAACGCTGCCGCCAGAAGACGGATCATAGTTATCTTCAGGACTCCACTGGACCAACCCCGTGCCAGCCATTGTTGATGCCATCGCTTGCCTTGTAACCCCCACAGTCTGAAAACCGACTGACTGGATAAGTTAATCCTATCAGAACTATTACTGCTACTATATCCGTTACTTCAACCAATATATCCTTTCATATCTAAACTGCTTATTTTTCCCATTTAACTGTTTACCTCCCGGCATGGAGTATCCCTGTTTTCAGTAAAATTGTTAACCCTTGCTTGGTCTTTTGTCCTTCACTGCATCCCGCAACCTGCTCACACCGTCATGGCTTATACTGCATCTCCTGATGTGACTGCTCTATAGGGGAGATCGTCGTGGGACAGTTGTTATTAAATGGACTGCATCGGTCCAGGGAGTATTTGTGTTGATTTATAATTTTTTTTCCTTTTTGCAGGAGATCGAGGGCGTCGCATGGATTGGCAGAACAATAAAGATGAAAAAAACTGTGTTGTGTTTTATTTCATTAACATATTTTATTCTGGCTGTGTGTTTATTTAACCTTTTCACAACTATAGGATTAGTAATGGATGGGTATCTTATTGACACCTCTCCATGACTACGCTGGCTTGATGTCACCTAACAATTCAAAGGTGACATCAACCCCACAAATATTACCCCATATGCTACTGCTACAGGACAGTGGAAAGAGAGAGGCTAAGTGTCGGAAGTGGCACATCTTAGAGTTGAGCCATTTCTGGGGCGGCTGTGAGCTGGTGTTTGTAACGGGGGGCAATATCCATGGCTATTAATTATAGGGGGACCCAAAATGATTTTTTGGGGGGGTCCCCCTATTTTAATAGCCAGTAAAGGCTAAATATACAGCTGTGGGCTGATATTCATAGCTTGGGAAGATCCATTGGTATTAACCTCTTCCTAGGATATAAACATCGGCCCCCAGTCGCTGGCTTTCCCTCTCTGGCGCAGAAAATTGTGCGGGAGCCCACGCCATTTTTTTCAAATATTTTTAAAATTAAAACAGATATTGCGTTAAGCCGGGGTCACACTTGCGAGAAACTCACACCTCAATACCCAACACTGCCGCTGACACTCAGGACCAGAGTGCGCGGCTGCATGTATTTCTGCAGCTGACCGTTCCAGTCCCAGTGCCGATGGCAGTGCCAGGTACTGACAAAAAAAAGAAGAAAAAGAAGAAGAAAAAGATCATGCCCACATATGTGGGAGCACCTCAACATATAGAAAACGCATAATTTTATTGATGAGCATTCAAAAATACAAAAAACATATACAAGAGCATTTCACACACAAAAAGATTAAAAACATTTAAAAGTGCAACATGCAGCACAAGCCTATGCATAAGTCATACCCTAATATGGGGGAAATGACATCCCACATCCATATCCCCAGAAAGATAATCATAAGATACAATAGACCAGGATATATCCATATACGATTCCTATAGTCAGTATAACACCATGTAGAGTTTTCAAACCAAAGCAAAAAATGCAGTATACATGCGTAACCTTACCAGTATCACAGTACTATATGGGCCTAAGAGAGGGACCAAAATAAGTCCTAGCAAAAAACAAATATTCAATCACTAAAAGACTAGAAGGATTAGAACCTTAAGGATCAAAAAGCTGGATATGATAAGGTCCATGCGTACCCAGGTCCAAAATTCACATGCGCCTTTAAGCTCCAAGTACTGGTATTAGGCTAAGGCCATATGCGCAATGGTAGAAAAAGAAGGGGGAAGAAGGAGAGGATGTGGGATAGGCTCCCACACGTATCGGCGCGGAAGTCACGGCTTCCTCTTGCTTTGGCCGCGCGTGCGCAGAAGCGGCGCTCTGCTGGCCGCGGCTTCAGGAAAATGGCCGCGGGCATCCGCAGAGTTCGCATCTCGGCTTCACGAAAATGGCCGCCGCGATAGCCATCTGCGCACGCGCGGATGCCCGCGGCCACCGACCACCAATGGAATAACGGACATCGCTGCTATTTTCACACCCCTGTGCAGGATTCGGGACCTTGGACATGCGCACACCACTACGCCACCAACGGAAAACTACGCAAGATCTGGGGGAAGACACCACGCCCATCCGACCTGACCAGCCTGATTGACAGGCGAAAACGACTACTTTGGTAACGTATTTCGGCAGCATAGGTGGGGAATCAGGGTCCACAAACTACACTATTGTAATGCACAGCTCAGTCCCTATTTAACAGTATTTTTATCTCATACCGAAAAAACGAGGTGACAGGTTCCCTTTAATACCAGAAGAAGTTTGCGGCTCTGCAGTTAACGAATCAGCAGTGTTGGTTTTATGCCCTCTGCTCCTCTCTCTGTAATTTTACATCATCTCCACTTTTTTGGCTGAGTTGCTGTGGTTCCTTAATCTTTCCATTTTCTATAGTACCACTTACAGTTGATGGTGGAATATTTATGAGGGAAGAAATGTCATGAACCAACTTGCTACAATGCAATGGTTGCACATAGACCATGCTCAAAATAATTGTCCTATTTAGAACAAGTCATCTTTTCATAAACATTAGTAAGGGCAGACTCCACGGGCAAGGGTCTGGATATTACACTGGTAATGGCACAGAAAAGAAAACCTGAATTCAATTATTAAACGGCATATCTTAATACTTTTATCCATACAGTACATATTAGGATTTGATTGACATTTGCATCACAGATTTTGGCACATTAGACATAATAATAAATCTCCATGCAGTCGTCTTTTTCCTATAAAAACAATGGACACTCTGGAGGAACCTGATAGACTCTCATTCATTGATCTGGTAGAGGGTTATAGCTTGGGTTAAATCAATTGGATTTAATGACAGCCCACAATTATGGTGTTTTTTGTGCAATGACATTTCAGAAAAAAGTGACGTGTCTTTAAGGATTGTAAACAGGGCTGTGGAGTCAGAGTTGTGGAGCCGGAGCCCATTTTGGTGGAGTCGGTGTCATGGAAATTGAGTCGGAGTCGGAGGTTTGGCTTACTGACTCCACAGCCCTGATTGAAAAGTTAACCTAGTTGACGTTTTGACTTTCCACTATAGAAAATACCTCAAAATAGATGATAGAAGGCCTACATAGCCATTTTTAAGTTGAGTTTGGATATAATCTTCTTTTGGACCTAGCAGTCAATTAGGTCATCAACTATTTATTAGTAAATGATGAAGAAGATCTAGTGAAGAGTTAAATTTTTTATGCTTTCATCTTTTGTGTTCATTACATATGTTTTTTTAAATACACTTCCTCCATACTTGGAACCATAAAGAAAAGGATACCATGGAAGTCTTCAAAGATGAATACAAAATTGTTTCTGTTTGGACGTGGATAAAAAGGAAGACTATAATCCAAAGTTTTATTGCAAGCTTCAAAAAGGACGGAGAATTTAATATATAAAGCTGAATGTGTGTATGTGTGTATGTATGTATGTATGTATGTCCGGGATTGGCATCTGAACCGTCGCAGCTACAGCCACCAAATTTTGCACAGTCACACGTCTGGACCCCGAGAGCGTCAAAGCTATGTTGTGAGGTGAAATTTTAACCCCGCGCTTTCCAATTCACCAAACAATTTTGCCCCTATCTACATAATGGGGAAAAAGTGAAAGGAAAAGTGTTGGAGGCAAATTAACAGCTGCCAGATGTGAACAAGGGAGACTTAAAGAATGACAGCGATGGCGCCAAAGAGTATATACTGTACAGTTGCTAAGGTGGGGCCCCGACATGGGATAATCACCACACCACCACGGGGATATGAACACACACACAAAATGCGCCACACACTACCACGTGCTCGAACACATATACCACCCTCAGCACACATTTCACCACACATACACCAACCTCGCCACATAAAAGTCGAAACACAAGTTGCCGCTCAAAACTCGCCACGTGCAAAACTCGCCACATGGAAAACTCGCCACACGCAAAACTTGCACACGCGGAAAAATTGCCACATGCACAAAAGTTGCAACACATGCAAAAGTTGCCTCACACAAAACTTGCACATACTCAAAAGGCACCACACATAAAACTCGCCACGCGCAAAACTCACCATGCGCAAAACTTGCTGCACACAACTTGCTACACTAACCTGTCACATGCAACTCGACACACAAAAAGTTGCTACACGCATGTCGCCACACAAAACTCATCTCACAAAAGTCGCTACATGCATGTCGCCACACGCAACTCAACACACACAACTTGACACACGAAACTCGCCCTAAAACACACACAAGTCTGGTATTATCCTTCAAAAATAAAAATCTGATTAATAAGCAGACAAACTACAAGAGCAACAAATGTACCATATAGGAATCCGGCAGCTGTCAGTCACATGACCAGTCTATTATGTGTATGTGTGAGCTAAAATATACTGCCAGGGGGTGGACTTCCTGTAGGCTGGGGATTTATCAGGCTGCCAATTTAGCTTACAAATACTGAGGTAAAAATACTGACCAAATAACGTGTGAACGAGGTCTAAAACAGGAGGAGATGACATACAGATATATACTATATACAGGAGGAGATGACATACAGGTATATACTATATACAGGAGGAGATGACACACAGGTATATACTATATACAGGAGGAGATGACACACAGATATATACTATATACAGAAGAGATGACACACAGGTATATACTATATACAGGGGAGATGACACAGGCATATACTATATACAGGAGAGATGACACACAGGTATAAAGTATATACAGGAGGAGATGACATACAGGTATATACTATATACAGGAGGAGATGACACACAGGTATATACTATTTACAGGGGAGATGACACAGGTATATACTATATACAGGAGGAGATAACACACAGATATATACTATATACAGGAGAGATGACACACAGGTATATACTATATAGAGGAGGAGATGACATACAGGTACATACAGGAGGAGATGACATACAGGTATATACTATATACAGGAGGAGATGACACACAGGTATATACTATATACAGGAGCAGATTACCTACAGGTATATAGTATATACAAGAGGAGATGACATACAGGTATATGCTATGTATAGGAGGAGATAACATACAGGTATATACTATATACAGGAGGAGATGAACACAGATATATACTATATATAGCTGAGATGACACACAGGTATATACTATATACAGGGGATTACATACAGGTATATCTAATATATAAAGCTAAATATGTGTATGTATGTATGTATGTATGTGTGTATGTCCGGGATTGGCATCTGCACCGTCGCAGCTACAGCCACAAAATTTTGCACAGTCACACGTCTGGACCCCGAGAGCGTCATAGGCTATGTTGTGAGGTGAAATTTTAACCCCGCGCGTTCAAATTCACCAAACAATTTTGCCCCTATCTACATAATGGGGAAAAAGTGAAGGGAAAAGTGTTGGAGGAAAATTGACAGCTGCCAGATGTGAACAAGGGGGACTTAAAGAGTGAGAGCGATGGCGCCAAAGAGTATATACCGTACAGTTGCTAAGGTGGGGCCCCGACATGGGATACTCACCACACACGGGGATATGAACACACACACAAAATGCGCCACACACTACCACGTGCTTGAACACATACCACCCTCAGCACACATTTCACCACACACACACCAACCTCGCCACATCACAGCTCAGCTTCTATTTTGCTACAGTTAATTAATCTGAGCTCTGATTGGTTAATATAGGCAACAAAGACATTCTCAGTATAACAAAGCTAATATATGTTAAGAAATGCTTCTATTAGCTTAGTTTTTGCCCTTTAATAATTACATTTCTATCTATTTGTTTTGTGGTTTTTGTGTGCAGAATAAATTTTTGTTAACACATTCTATTTTGCTAACAGCAGTCATTAACCCGGGCGAAGCCGGGTAGTACAGCTAGTATAAAATATAAATGAGTAATGGTCTTGAAAGAAGAAACAATATAGAAAGTTTAAGCTGTGCGTTAAAGTTTTACCAAGTGTAGCTGCACTGAAAACTGCCTTACCTGCCAAAAACATTAGGACAGACATTTTCCCAGTCTAGCTTTGAAGTGATGTCTTTTTACATCAACTAAAAAAATATTTAGAATTGAGAGTCCTCAGTGGTTGATACCTTTTAATGGCTAACTGAAAAGATGGTAACAAATTGCAAGCTTTCGAGAATACATATGTCTCTTCATCAGGCAAAGACTAAAACAAATTCTGAAGAATCACATATTTATGCACAACATACAGTCATGGCCAAAAGTATTGATACCCCTGCAATTCTGTCAGATAATACTCAGTTTCTTCCTGAAAATGATTGCAAACACAAATTCTTTGGTATTATTATCTTCATTTAATTTGTCTTAAATGAAAAAACACAAAAAGAATTGTCCTAAAGCCAAATTGGATATAATTCCACACCAATCATAAAAAAGGGGTTGGGCAAAAGTATTGGCACTGTTCGAAAAACCATGTGATGCTTCTCTAATTTGTGTAATTAACAGCACCTGTAACTTACCTGTAGCACCTAACAGGTGTTGGCAATAACTAAATCACACCTTCAGCCAGTTGACATGGATTCAAGTTGACTCAACCTCTGTCCTGTGTCCTTGTGTGTACCACATTGAGCATGGAGAAAAGAAAGAAGACCAAAGAACTGTCTGAGGACTTGAGAAACCAAATTGTGAGGAAGCATGAGCAATCTCAAGACAAAGTAAATGAAGATAATAATAACAAAGAATTTGTGTTTGCAATCATTTTCAGGAAGAAACGGAGTATTATCTGACAGAATTGCAGGGGGTGTGAATACTTTTGGCCATGACTGTAGTATAGAAAAAAAAAAAAAGAGGGGAAAAAAACCATGGATAAGCCAGGTGACATGAAGCAGAATTATCATGAGTGATAAACAGTTATGTCCATAAATATTGGACCAGTTATTAGATAAGGAATGTTTTATTGTCCTCTGATTGGGGTCTGGTTCTGTTGTGATGACCCCACATGGTCTGAGGGGCAAGTTCCTTAGTTGATGTAAAAAGACATAAATCCATGCAACACATTTTTTCCTGCACTGAGTGTGTCAAAGGTCGTCATCAGTTTATATTCCCATACTCTTCTGTCTCTCTTAGATTTGAAGCTACCTTTTAAAACAAGTAATTTCATGTCCATATTGTTATGATTTGGGAGACAAAAAAATGTATTGCCACAGGTAGATCCATTCTTTTTTCTCTTATTGTGTGGCGGTGAGAATTCATTCTTGTTCTAAGCTTTTGCCCTGTCTCCCCCACATACAGACCCCCAGTTGGACATTTAGTACAAATAATTAGGTACACCACATTAGAAGTGACGCAGCTGAAAGTACCTGGTATCTTGTAGTCCTGATGTGAATTGGGGATCTTTATCTTCGTGGTCATTATAAATGGTCATTATAAATGTACATCAACTAAGGAACTTGCCCCTCAGACTATGAGGGGTCATCACAACAGAGACCCCAATCAGAGGACAATAAAACATTCCTTATCTAAGAACTGGCCCGAAATTTATGGACATAACTGTTTATCACTCATGGTAATTCTGCTTCATGCCACCTGTCTTATCCATGGCTTTTTTTTTTTCTGTGCTATGCTGTGCATAAATATGTGATTCTTCAGAATTTGTATTAGTCTATGCCTGATGAAGAGACCTGTGTAGTCTCGAAAGCTTGCAATTTGTTACCATCTTTTCAGTTAGCCATTAAAAGGTATCAACCACTGAGGACTCTCAATTCTAAGCATTGTTCTCAAACCAGTGACTGTACAGCTATTGTAAAACTATTACTTCAGTGTGCACACAATTATTAGGCAACTGAGTATTTTGACCATATAAGGCCACGTTCACACGCTGCGGGTTCCTCTGCGGGTTAATCCCGCAGCGGAATTGAAAATCTGCAGGGCAAAACCGCTGCGGTTATCCCTGCAGATTTATCGCGGTTTGTTCCGCGGTTTCCGCTGCGGGATTACTGCTGTACTATTCATGCTGCATATGCAGCAATATGCAGCATCAATAGTAATGTAAAAAATAATAAAAATTGGCTATACTCACCCTCTGACGTCGCGATCTCCCCGGCGCTGCAAGCGGCTGTGCCGACAAAGACCTTCGTGACGTCACGGTCATGTGACCGCGGCGTCATCACGGTCATGTGACCGCGACGTCACCACAGGTCCTGTTCGGCACAGCAACTGAGACCGGACGCCGTGGGCAGCGCAGAGAGGTGAGTATAGCATCATTTTTTATTTTAATTCTTTTTTTTTTACACCCAAATATGGTTCCCAGGGCCTGGAGGAGAGTCTCCTCTCCTCCACTCCGGGTACCACCCGCACATTATCCGCTTAACTTCCCGCAACGTGGGCACAGCCCCATGCGGGAAGTTAGCGGTTCAATGCATTTCTATGGGTGCAGAATCGCTGCGATTCTGCACCAAGAAGTGACATGGTCCTTCTTTTTTTCTGCAGAAAATCCGTGCGGATTTTCCACAGAAAAAAAGGATCGTCGGCACAGCGGGTTTTGTTTTCCATTAGGTTACATTGTACTGTAACCTACATGGAAAAAGGATGCGGACCCGCAGCTGCAAAACAGCTGCGGGTCCGCAGCAAAACCCGCAGCGTGTGAACATAGCCTAATCATTTTTATGCAGATTTTCCAAATTCTAGCTGTGTAAACTTGAATGTTTATTGAACGAAGCAGATCAGATGATGTAAATCTGTGTAATGAGGGAGGTGTGGACTAAGGATATCAATGCCCTTTATCAAGGTGTTTAGAATTAAAATTCCTCAGGCTAAAACAGGCCAAAAAAAGAGATTTAGCCAATTCTGAAAAGATAAACGTTGTTACAACTCTTACCAAGGGCTGCAGCACTCTTAAATTGCTAAGATATTGTGGTGTAAGTACAGAACCATCAAATGTTGTGTTACAAATAGTCAACCAACAGGGTCGCCAAACAGGCATTGGGAAAAAAGAATGACACCCATTAACTGCAAGGATAGAATGTGAAACGACCAGGAATCTGTTGTGCTGTCATATTCCAGAGCTACAACCTCCCCCTGGAGTTCCCAGAAGTACAACGTGTTCAATGCACAGAGACATGGCCAAGGCAGGGCAGGCTGAAACTCGATCACCACTAAAAAAAAGACACAGAAGGGGAAACGGCAAAACTGGGTTAAGAAATATTTGAAGACAAATTTTCAAAGGTTCTATGAACTGATGAAATGACAGTAACTCTTCATGGAGCAGATGAGTTGGATCAGTATTGGGCACAGACCTCCACTTCGACTCACATGCTAGCAAGGTGGAGGTGGAGTGTTTCTATAGACCAGTATTATTAAAGACTAGATGGTGGCCCGATTCTAACGTATCTGGTATTCTAGAATATGCATGTCCACGTAGTATATTGCACAGCCCACGTAGTATATTGTCCAGCCCACGTAGTATATTGCCCAGTAACGTAGTATATTGCCCAGCGACGTAGCATATTGGCCAGTCACGTAGTATATTGCCCAACCACGTAGTATATTGCACAGCGACGTAGTATACAGCACAGAGCCACGTAGTATATTGGCCAGCCACGTAGCAAATTGGCCAGCCACGTGGTATATTGTCAAGTTACGTAGTATATTGCCCAGCCAAGTAGTATATTGCCCAGCCAAGTAGTATATTGCCCAGTTACGTAGTATATTGCCCAGTGATGGTAGTATACAGAACAGCCACGTAGTATATTGCCCAGCCACGTAGCATATTGCCCAGCCACGTAGTATATTGCCCAGTTACGTAGTATATTGCCCAGCCAAGTAGTATATTGCCCAGTTACGTAGTATATTGCCCAGTGATGTAGTATACAGCACAGAGCCACGTAGTATATTGCCCAGTTACGTAGTATATTGCCCAGTTACGTAGTATATTGCTCAGTAACGTAGTATACAGCACAGAGCCACGTAGTATATTGCACAGCGACGTAGTATACAGCACAGAGCCACGTAGTATATTGCCCAGCCACGTAGTATATTGGCCAGTCACGTAGTATATTGCCCAGCCACGTATGTCACAGGTTAAAAAAAAAACAAACAAAAAAAACCATATACTCACCTTCCAGGGACCCTTGTAGTCCTGTCGCCTCCTTTTCGCGCAGGCGCGCAGGACCTGTGATGACGTCGCGGTCACATGACCGTGACGTCATGGCAGGTCCTTCTCGCGCAGGCCCTGTGATGACGTCACGGTCACATGACCGTGACGTCACGGCAGGTCCTTCTCGCATACCATCCTTGGCACCGGAACTTGCCGCTTGCATGGAACGGTCACCGGAGCGTCGCGAGGAGCGGGAAGGGTGAGTATATAATGATTTTTTATTTTTTTAATTATTTTTAAGCATTAGATGTTTTTACTATTGACGCTGCATAGGCAGCATCAATAGTAAAAACTTGGTCACACAGGGTTAATAGCGGCGGTAACGGAGTGAGTTACCCGCGGCATAACGCGGTTCGTTACCGCTGGCATTAACCCTGTGTGAGCGGTGACTGGAGGGGAGTATGGAGCGGGTGCCGGGCACTGACTGCAGGGGAGTAGGGAGGGACTAATCGGACTGTGGCCGTCGCTGATTGGTCGCAGCAGCCATGACAGGCAGCTGGCGAGACCAATCAGCGACTTGGATTCTATGACAGACAGAGGCCGCGACCAATGAATATCCGTGACAGAAAGACAGACAGACAGAAGGACAGACAGAAAGACAGAAGTGACCCTTAGACAATTATACAATTATATAGTAGATGAGCTATTTGGGCCTTTTGGGGATGAAAATGGACTTATAATCAACTACCAAACCTACGGTCACTTTTTAGAAGACAGTTTCTTTAAGCAGAGGTAAGGGAATAAGTCTGCATCACGAAAGCAATGATTGTTATGCTGGACAATGCTCCATCACATGCATCAAAGTCCTCAGCTGCTTGGCTGCTAGTAGCCTTACGGATGAAAGAATAATGACATGGCCCCTTCCTCACCTGACCTAAACCCTATTGAGAACTTGTGGGCCCTTCTTAAACAGGAGATTTATAGTGAAGGAAAACAATCACCTCTCTGATCAATGTCTGGGAGGCTGGGGTAAGTGCTGCCCAAAAAAAATGATCGTCTACAGATTAAAAACATACAGACTCCATGAATAGATGGCTTATGGCTGCTATTAAAAAGAACGGTGGATATTGTACATTTTGAGGTGTTTGGGTATTATTTACACTTTAACAGATAAAAATAAACAATTCTGTTGCCAGCCTCCCACGAATAGTTGACCAATAATTCAGCATGCATAGAAATTCTCCCAAGAAAGACAAAACTTTACTTTTCATTTCTTAAATATTCATGTTTCAAGTGTATTAACTTTTTGCAATGACTCAAAATTGTTCAGTAATAAAATTATGAAAAATAAAAATTGCCCAATAATTATTAACATGGTGTATAACAAGGAGATCTCTAACTGCTCAAGTGAGGTGAGAAGTATAAAGATTCTAATTTTTCCATCTCAGAATCCCTGCAAGAAAGAATAGTCTTTAAAGTCTTTCCAGGTCGAATTCCCAAATCACAGTCTTCTGAGTAGTCACCTGCTGGCGGCAGGTATAATGTGGAAATGATTAGTGTGGTGCATATGAGCAGTGGCGTATCCAAAGGGGGCAGCTGGGGCATGTGCCCCGGGCGCAGCCGACAGGGGGGCGCCAGCGGGCCGCCTGATAATGCGGCGGTCCAAGGAGGCTCCTCGTCGAGTCATACCCAGGGGTTGGCAGGGCCAGGGAGCGGGGGCTGTCTAATTATACTCACCTGCTCCTGGCGCGGTCCCTGCAGGTCCCTGGCTGCACGGCGCCCCAGCTTCTTCCTGTAATGAGCGGTCACATGGTACCGCTAATTACAGTAATGAATATGCGGCTCCACCTCCCATAGGGGTAGAGCCACATATTCATTACTGTAATGAGCGGTAACGGTGACCGCTCAGTACAGGAAGCAGCAGCGCCAGGGAAGCAGGGACTGCACCGCGCCAGGAGCAGGTGAGTATAACAGGGAGGGGGAGCGCAGCGCTGCGTGATATTCACATGCTCCTCGTTCAAGCCGCCGCTCCGTCTTCTGCAGTGATGCTGAGGTCAGAGAGCGCGGTGACGTAGTTAGTGCGCGCCCTCTGCCTGAACGAGGAGCGGTGAATATTGAAAGTGCCGGGGGCCTGGACGACGGAGAGGTGAGTATGTGATTTTTTTTTATCACTGCAACAGCAAATGGGGCAAGTGTCTGTATGAAGCTTCTATGGGGCCATAACATTTGTGCAGCATTATATGGGGCAAGTGCCTGTATGGAGCATCTATGGGGCCATAACATTTGTGCAGCACTATATGGGGCAAGTGTCTGTATGGAGCATCTATGGGGTCATAACATTTGTGCAGCACTAAATGGGGCAAGTGCCTGTGTGGAGCATCTATGGGGCCATAACGTTTGTGCAGCACTATATGGGGCAAGTGTCTGTATAGAGCATCTTATGGGGCCATAACGTTTGTGCCGCACTATATGGGGCAAATGTCTCTATGGAGCATCTTATGGGGCCATAATCAACGTTTCTGCAGCACTATATGGGCCAAATATCTTTATGGAGCATCTTATGGGGCCATAATCAACATTTCTGCAGCACTATATTGGGCAAATGTGTCTACGGAGCATCTTATGGGGCCATTATTAACCTTTATGCAGGATTATATGGGGCTCCTGATTCAATATGGATATTCAAAAACACTTAACCTACTGTTGTCTCAATTAATTTTACTTTTATTGGTATCTATTTTAACACTATGGGGATTCAGGAATGTACCTTGGCTTGGTCATACAGTTTCAATAGAGTTAAGGTTCAAATGGGGGAGGTTTGGGGGGCGCCAAACTGATCCTTTGCCCCGGGTGCGGGAAAGGCTAGATAAACCTCTGCATATGAGTCGCCCATCAGGGTAGTGGGGTACTCAGTACCGGGTCCGTTACTTAAGGGGATGTGTCACGGAGGCGGCGACCTAGTCCGTGGCCCTGGGCGCCCATGTTAAAGGGATAGTTTTTAAAGGGATTGTAAAATAATGTTAGTGATGCCACCTGTGATATTCGGTCAGGGATGACCAACGCTGCTTAAAGGGGTCCTTTGGGGTGATGTTATGGCAGCCAGATGGTATAACTTCCCACAGGTGAAGTAGGTCCCCAGAGCTCCCGGTGAATAGATGGAAGATGGTGAGTGGTGCAATAAAGAATGAAGGACGCAGTTGTGCAGTCTTTTTACCAGGTTTACTGATGGTAGCAGGCAGCCACAGTCCAGGGCACCAGATCACAGGTACAGGCAGGGTCCGGCCGGCTTGGAAGTGGGTTCAGAGTCTAGCTTTACCAGGTAGAATTAAAAGCCTTCCTCTTACCGCCGTGGTATTATAGTCCCTTACTGCCTATAGCTTCTTAGCAAGGTCCTCTATTATCTCTGTCCTTTATTAAAGTGGGACACAAACCCGTATGACAGGTGACTCAAGCTGTTGTGAATTCTGCTCTTGGGCTCCCTTCGGTGGTTGTAAGTGGTAGCGCTGCTGTCTCTGAATCTCAGCATTTATCAGGTGTGTTCACTTTTTGCAATTCTGACTGGGCTATTTAGTCTTGCCTGACCCTTTAGTCAGTGCCAGTTGTCCATTGTTCCTGGAGGATTCACATCCCTGCCTAGTCTCTCCTGCTTTGCTGTTCATTTCAACAAATATAAGTTCTGGCCTTGATTTTTTGCTGTCCACATGCTGTGGCCTTATTGTTCAGTTCTTTTCCATGTTTTTGTCTTGTCCAGCTTGGTCAGTATAAGGATTTGTTTAGCCAAGCTGGTATCTCTGGAGATGCAGATATACCCTCCATATCTTTAGTTAGCTGTGGAGATTTTGTATTTTCTGTGGTGGATATTTTCTAGTGTTTTAATACTGACCGCATAGTACTCTGTCCTATCCTTTCTATTTAGCTAGAAGTGGCCTCCTTTGCTAAATTCTGATTTCAGTCTGTGTATGTTTTTTCCCTCTCCTCTCACAGTCAATATTTGTGGGGGGCTGTCTATCCTTTGGGGATTTTCTCTGAGGCAAGATAGAAAAGGGAAAACTATCTCTAGGGGTAATTAGTCCTCCGGCTGTGTCGAGATGTCTAGGGAGTGATAGGTACATTCCACGGCTACTTCTAGTTGCGGTGTTAAGTTCAGGGTCTGCGGTCAGTACAGGTACCACCTTCTCCAGAGTACGTCTCATGCTGCTCTTAGGCCACCAGATCATAACAGTACAACTGGCCAACAATGAGTTAACCGCATCTCAGAAGAAGGGAAGCCATTTTTTTTTCTGTAGTCTGTTGTGTTTTTTTTTTTTTTTCTTCCCTCTTTACCTCTGGGTGGCTCAGGAGTTCGGCGCTGGTATGGATGTTCAGGGATTGGCTTCTCGTGTGGATCAACTTGCTGCTAGAGTACAGGGTATTTCCGATTATATCATTCAGACTCCGGTTTTAGAGCCTAGAATTCCAACCCCTGATTTGTTTTTTGGGGACAGGTCAAAATTTCTGAGCTTTAAAAATAACTATAAACTGTTTTTTGCTCTGAAACGCCGTTCCTCTGGTGATTCCATCCAGCAGGTTAAAATTGTTATATCTCTGCTGCGTGGTGACCCCCAGGATTGGGCATTTGCCCTGGAACCTGGGAATCCGGCGTTGCTTAATGTAGACACCTTTTTTCAGGCGCTTGGGTTATTGTATGATGAACCTAATTCAGTGGATCATGCTGAGAAGACCTTGTTGGCCCTGTGTCAGGGTCAAGAAGTGGCAGAATCATATTGCCAGAAATTTAGAAAATGGTCTGTACTGACTAAATGGAATGAGGATGCCTTGACGGCAATTTTCAGAAAGGGTCTTTCTGAATCCGTTAAAGATGTTATGGTGGGGTTCCCCACGCCTGCTGGTCTGAGTGATTCTATGTCTCTGGCCATTCAGATTGATCGGCGCTTGCGCGAGCGCAGCGTTGTGCACTCTATGGCATTGTCTTCCGAGCGGAGTCCTGAGCCTATGCAGTGTGATAGGATTGTGTCTAGAGCTGAACGACAAGGATTCAGACGTCAGAATAGGTTGTGTTTTTACTGCGGCGATTCTGCTCATGTTATTTCTGATTTCCCTAAGCGTACCAAGAGAATCGCTAGTTCTGTTACCATCAGTACTGTACAACCTAAATTTCTGTTATCTGTGACCCTGATCTGCTCATTATCGTCATTTTCTGCCATGGCATTTGTGGATTCAGGCGCCGCTCTAAACTTAATGGACTTAGAATTTGCCAGACATTGTGGTTTCCCCTTGCAGCCTTTGCAGAGTCCTATTCCTTTGAGGGGCATTGATGCTACACCGTTGGCTAAAAATAAACCTCAGTTTTGGACACAGCTGACCATGTGCATGGCGCCAGCCCATCAGGAAGATTGTCGTTTTCTGGTGTTGCATAACTTGCATGATGCTATTGTGCTGGGTTTCCCATGGTTACAGGTGCATAATCCGGTATTAGATTGGAAATCTAGGTCTGTGACTAGTTGGGGTTGTCAGGGGGTTCATGGTGACGCTCCTTTGATGTCAATTACCTCCTCCCCCTCTTCTGAAATTCCTGAGTTTTTGTCAGATTTCCAGGATGTATTCAATGAGCCCAAGTCCAGTTCCCTTCCACCGCATAGGGACTGTGATTGTGCTATTGACTTGATTCCAGGCTGTAAGTTCCCTAAGGGCCGACTTTTCAACCTGTCTGTGCCAGAACATACCGCCATTCGGAGCTATGTTAAGGAGTCCTTGGAGAAGGGGCATAATCGACCATCTTCTTCACCATTGGGAGCAGGTTTTTTTTTGTTGCCAAAAAAGATGGCTCCTTGAGACCCTGTATTGATTATCGCCTCTTGAATAAGATCACGGTCAAATTCCAATACCCTTTGCCTTTGCTTTCTGATCTGTTTGCTAGGATTAAGGGGGCTAGTTAGTTTACTAAGATTGACCTTCGAGGGGCATATAATCTTGTTCGTATTAAGCAGGGTGACGAATGGAAAACTGCGTTTATTACGCCCGAAGGCCATTTTGAATACCTTGTGATGCCATTCGGACTCTCTAATGCTCCATCTGTGTTTCAGTCCTTCATGCATGATATATTTCGGAATTATCTTGATAAATTCATGATTGTATATTTGGATGATATTTTGATTTTTTCAGATGATCGGGAGTCTCATGTGAAACAAGTCAGGATGGTATTTCAGATCCTTCGTGATAATGCCTTGTTTGTGAAGGGGTCTAAGTGCCTCTTTGGAGTACAGAAGATTTATTTTTTGGGTTTGGCTTACTGACTCCACAGCCCTGATTGAAAAGTTAACCTAGTTGACGTTTTGACTTTCCACTATAGAAAATACCTCAAAATAGATGATAGAAGGCCTACATAGCCATTTTTAAGTTGAATTGGATATAATCTTCTTTTGGACCTAACAGTCAATTAGGTCATCAACTATTTATTAGTAAATGATAAAGAAAATCTAGTGAAGAGTTAAATTTTTTATGCTTTCATCTTTTGTGTTCATTACATATGTTTTCTTAAATACACTTCCTCCATACTTGGAACCATAAAGAAAAGGATACCATGGAAGTCTTCAAAGATGAATACAAAATTGTTTCTTTTTGGACGTGGATATAAAGAGGAAGACTATAATCCAAAGTTTTATTGCAAGCTTCAAAAGGACGGAGAATATAAAATATAAATGAGTAATGGTCTTGAAAGAAGACAAATATAGAAAACAATACAGAAAAACAATATAGAAAGTTTAAGCTGTGCGTTAAAGTTTTACCAAGTGTAGCTGCACTGAAAACTGCCTTACCTGCCAAAAACATTAGAACAGACATTTTCCCAGTCTAGCTTTGAAGTGATGTCTTTTTACATCAACTAAAAAAATATTTAGAATTGAGAGTCCTCAGTGGTTGATACCTTTTAATGGCTAACTGAAAAGATGGTAAATTGCAAGCTTTCGAGACTACACAGGTCTCTTCATCAGGCATAGACTAATACAAATTCTGAAGAATCACATATTTATGCACAACATCGCACAGAGAAAAAAAAACATGGATAAGACAGGTGGCATGAAGCAGAATTACCATGAGTGATAAACAGTTATGTCCATAAATTTCGGGCCAGTTCTTAGATAAGGAATGTTTTATTGTCCTCTGATTGGGGTCTCTGTTGTGATGACCCCTCATAGTCTGAGGGGCAAGTTCCTTAGTTGATGTACATTTATAATGACCATTTATAATGACCACGAACAAGATAAAGATCCCCAATTCACATCAGGACTACAAGATACCAGGTACTTTCAGCTGCGTCACTTCTAATGTGGTGTCCCTAATTATTTGTACTAAATGTCCAACTGGGGGTCTGTATGTGGGGGAGACAGGGCAGAAATTGAGAACAAGGATGAACGCTCACCACCATACCATAAGAGAAAAAAGAATGGATCTACCTGTGGCAATACATTTCTGTCTCCCAAATCATAACATTATGGACATGAAATTACTTGTACTTAAAGGTAACTTCAAATCGCAGAAAGACAGGGGAGTCTGGGAATATAAACTGATGACGACCTTTGACACTAACTGCAGGAATGAATGTGTCACACGGATTTATGTCTTTTTACATTAACTAAGGAACTTGCCCATCAGACCATGTGGGGTCATCACAACAGAACCAGACCCTAATCACAGGACAATAAAACAATCCTGGTTTGTTAATACTGACCAGTTACGGATGCCACTGCCCCGCACACACCACTTCATTTCAACAAAGATAAGTTCTGGCCTTGATTTTTTGCTGTCCACATGCTGTGGCCTTATTGTTCAGTTCTTTTCCATGTTTTTGTCTTGTCCAGCTTGGTCAGTATAAGGATTTGTTTAGCCAAGCTGGTATCTCTGGAGATGCAGATATACCCTCCATATCTTTAGTTAGCTGTGGAGATTTTGTATTTTCTGTGGTGGATATTTTCTAGTGTTTTAATACTGACCGCATAGTACTCTGTCCTATCCTTTCTATTTAGCTAGAAGTGGCCTCCTTTGCTAAATTCTGATTTCAGTCTGTGTATGTTTTTTCCCTCTCCTCTCACAGTCAATATTTGTGGGGGGCTGTCTATCCTTTGGGGATTTTCTCTGAGGCAAGATAGAAAAGGGAAAACTATCTCTAGGGGTAATTAGTCCTCCGGCTGTGTCGAGATGTCTAGGGAGTGATAGGTACATTCCACGGCTACTTCTAGTTGCGGTGTTAAGTTCAGGGTCTGCGGTCAGTACAGGTACCACCTTCTCCAGAGTACGTCTCATGCTGCTCTTAGGCCACCAGATCATAACAGTACAACTGGCTAACAATGAGTTAACCGCATCTCAGAAGAAGGGAAGCCATTTTTTTTTCTGTAGTCTGTTGTGTTTTTTTTTTTTTCTTCCCTCTTTACCTCTGGGTGGCTCAGGAGTTCGGCGCTGGTATGGATGTTCAGGGATTGGCTTCTCCTGTGGATCAACTTGCTGCTAGAGTACAGGGTATTTCCGATTATATCATTCAGACTCCGGTTTTAGAGCCTAGAATTCCAACTCCTGATTAGTTTTTTGGGGACAGGTCAACATTTTTGAGCTTTAAAAATAACTGTAAACTGTTTTTTGCTCTGAAACCCCGTTCCTCTGGTGATTCCATCCAGCAGGTTAAAATTGTTATATCTCTGCTGCGTGGTGACCCCCAGGATTGGGCATTTGCCCTGGAACCTGGGAATCCGGCGTTGCTTAATGTAGACACCTTTTTTCAGGCGCTTGGGTTATTGTATGATGAACCTAATTCAGTGGATCATGCTAAGACCTTGTTGGCCCTGTGTCAGGGTCAAGAAGCGGCAGAATCATATTGCCAGAAATTTAGAAAATGGTCTGTACTGACTAAATGGAATGAGGATGCCTTGACGGCAATTTTCAGAAAGGGTCTTTCTGAATCCGTTAAAGATGTTATGGTGGGGTTCCCCACGCCTGCTGGTCTGAGTGATTCTATGTCTCTGGCCATTCAGATTGATCGGCGCTTGCGCGAGCGCAGCGTTGTGCAATCTATGGCATTGTCTTCCGAGCGGAGTCCTGAGCCTATGCAGTGTGATAGGATTGTGTCTAGAGCTGAACGACAAGGATTCAGACGTCAGAATAGGTTGTGTTTTTACTGCGGCGATTCTGCTCATGTTATTTCTGATTTCCCTAAGCGTACCAAGAGAATCGCTAGTTCTGTTACCATCAGTACTGTACAACCTAAATTTCTGTTATCTGTGACCCTGATCTGCTCATTATCGTCATTTTCTGTCATGGCATTTGTGGATTCAGGCGCCGCTCTAAACTTAATGGACTTAGAATTTGCCAGACGTTGTGGTTTCCCCTTGCAGCCTTTGCAGAGTCCTATTCCTTTGAGGGGCATTGATGCTACACCGTTGGCTAAAAATAAACCTCAGTTTTGGACACAGCTGACCATGTGCATGGCGCCAGCCCATCAGGAAGATTGTCGTTTTCTGGTGTTGCATAACTTGCATGATGCTATTGTGCTGGGTTTCCCATGGTTACAGGTGCATAATCCGGTATTAGATTGGAAATCTATGTCTGTGACTAGTTGGGGTTGTCAGGGGGTTCATGGTGACGTTCCTTTGATGTCAATTACCTCCTCCCCCTCTTCTGAAATTCCTGAGTTTTTGTCAGATTTCCAGGATGTATTCAATGAGCCCAAGTCCAGTTCCCTTCCACCGGATAGGGACTGTGATTGTGCTATTGACTTGATTCCAGGCTGTAAGTTCCCTAAGGGCCGACTTTTCAACCTGTCTGTGCCAGAACATACCGCCATGCGGAGCTATGTTAAGGAGTCCTTGGAGAAGGGGCATATTCGGCCATCTTCTTCACCATTGGGAGCAGGTTTTTTTTTTTTTTGCCAAAAAAGATGGCTCCTTGAGACCCTGTATTGATTATCGCCTCTTGAATAAGATCACGGTCAAATTCCAATACCCTTTGCCTTTGCTTTCTGATCTGTTTGCTAGGATTAAGGGGGCTAGTTGGTTTACTAAGATTGACCTTCGAGGGGCATATAATCTTTTACGTATTAAGCAGGGTGACGAATGGAAAACTGCGTTTAATACGCCCGAAGGCCATTTTGAATACCTTGTGATGCCATTCGGACTCTCTAATGCTCCATCTGTGTTTCAGTCCTTCATGCATGATATCTTTCGGAATTATCTTGATAAATTCATGATTGTATATTTGGATGATATTTTGATTTTTTCAGATGATTGGGAGTCTCATGTGAAACAGGACAGGATGGTATTTCAGATCCTTCGTGATAATGCTTTGTTTGTGAAGGGGTCTAAGTGCCTCTTTGGAGTACAGAAGATTTATTTTTTGGGCTTCAATTTTTCTCCCTCATCTATAGAAATGGATCCGGTTAAGGTTCAGGCCATTCATGATTGGATCCAGCCCACATCCGTGAAGAGCCTTCAGAAATTTTTGGGCTTTGCTAATTTTTATCGCCATTTCATTGCCAACTTCTCCAGTGTGGTTAAACCCCTGACCGATTTGACGAAGAAAGGCGCTGATGTGACGAATTGGTCCTCTGCGGCTGTTTCTGCCTTTCAGGAGCTTAAACGCCGATTTACTTCTGCCCCTGTGTTGCCCCTGTGTCAGCCGGATGTTTCTCTTCCTTTTCAGGTTGAGGTTGACGCTTCTGAGATTGGGGCAGGGGCCGTTTTGTCTCAGAGGAATTCTGATGGTTCCTTGATGAAACCGTGTGCCTTCTTTTCTCGAAAGTTTTCGCCTGCGGAACGCAATTATGATGTCGGCAATCGTGAGTTGTTGGCTATGAAGTGGGCATTTGAGGAGTGGAGACATTGGCTTGAGGGGGCCAAGAACCGTATTGTGGTCTTGACCGATCATAAGAATCTGATTTACCTCGAGTCTGCCAAACGGCTGAATCCTAGACAGGCCCGATGGTCCCTGATTTGGTTGCTAGGTCCTTTTGGTGGCCTTCTTTGTCACGGGATGTGCGTTCTTTTGTGCAGTCCTGTGGGACTTGTGCGCGGGCCAAGCCTTGTTCCCGTGCTAGTGGGTTACTTTTGCCATTGCCGGTCCCTGAGAGGCCTTGGAAGCATATTTCTATGGATTTTATTTCGGATCTTCCGGTTTCCCAGAGGATGTCAGTTATCTGGGTGGTTTGTGACCGGTTTTCTAAGATAGTTCATTTGGTACCTTTGCCTAAGTTGCCTTCCTCTTCTGATTTGGTTCCGTTGTTTTTTCAGCATGTGGTTCGTTTGCATGGCATTACGGAGAATATTGTGTCCGACAGAGGTTCCCAGTTTGTTTCTAGATTTTGGCGGGCCTTTTGTGCTAGGCTGGGCATTGATTTGTCTTTTTCTTCCGCATTTCATCCTCAGACAAATGGCCAAACCGAGCGAACTAATCAGACTTTGGAAACTTATTTGAGATGCTTTGTGTCTGCTGATCAGGATGATTGGGTGGCTTTCTTGCCATTGGCCGAGTTTGCCCTTAATAATCGGGCTAGTTCTGCTACCTTGGTTTCACCCTTCTTTTGTAACTCTGGTTTTCATCCTCGTTTTTCTTCGGGGCACGTTGAGCCTTCTGGTTGTCCTGGGGTGGACTCTGTGGTTGACAGGTTGCAGCAAATTTGGGCTCATGTTGTTGACAATTTGGTGTTGTCTCAGGAGGGGGCTCAGCGTTTTGCTAACCGTCGTCGGTGTGTTGGTTCCCGGCTTCGGGTTGGGGATTTGGTCTGGTTGTCTTCCCGTCATGTTCCTATGAAGGTTTCTTCCCCTAAGTTTAAGCCTCGGTTTATTGGCCCTTATAGGATTTCTGAGATTATCAATCCAGTGTCTTTTCGTTTGGCCCTTCCAGCCTCTTTTTCCATCCATAATGTTTTTCATAGATCTTTGTTGCGGAAATATGTGGTGCCCGTTGTTCCCTCTGTTGATCCTCCTGCCCCGGTGTTGATTGATGGGGAGTTGGAGTATGTGGTTGAGAAGATTTTGGATTCTCGTTTTTCGAGGCGGAAACTTCAGTATCTTGTCAAATGGAAGGGTTATGGCCAGGAGGATAATTCTTGGGTTGTTGCCTCCGATGTTCATGCTGAGGATTTGGTTCGTGCCTTTCATTTGGCTCGTCCAGATCGGCCTGGGGGCTCTGGTGAGGGTTCGGTGACCCCTCCTCAAGGGGGGGGTACTGTTGTGAATTCTGCTCTTGGGCTCCCTCCGGTGGTTGTAAGTGGTAGCGCTGCTGTCTCTGAATCTCAGCATTTATCAGGTGTGTTCACTTTTTGCAATTCTGACTGGGCTATTTAGTCTTGTCTGACCCTTTAGTCAGTGCCAGTTGTCCATTGTTCCTGGAGGATTCACATCCCTGCCTAGTCTCTCCTGCTTTGCTGTTCATTTCAACAAAGATAAGTTCTGGCCTTGATTTTTTGCTGTCCACATGCTGTGGCCTTATTGTTCAGTTCTTTTTCATGTTTTTGTCTTGTCCAGCTTGGTCAGTATAAGGATTTGTTTAGCCAAGCTGGTATCTCTGGAGATGCAGATATACCCTCCATATCTTTAGTTAGCTGTGGAGATTTTGTATTTTCTGTGGTGGATATTTTCTAGTGTTTTAATACTGACCGCATAGTACTCTGTCCTATCCTTTCTATTTAGCTAGAAGTGGCCTCCTTTGCTAAATTCTGATTTCAGTCTGTGTATGTTTTTTCCCTCTCCTCTCACAGTCAATATTTGTGGGGGGCTGTCTATCCTTTGGGGATTTTCTCTGAGGCAAGATAGTTTTCCCTTTTCTATCTCTAGGGGTAATTAGTCCTCCGGCTGTGTCGAGATGTCTAGGGAGTGATAGGTACATTCCACGGCTACTTCTAGTTGCGGTGTTAAGTTCAGGGTCTGCGGTCAGTACAGGTACCACCTTCTCCAGAGTACGTCTCATGCTGCTCTTAGGCCACCAGATCATAACATCAAGCCTTTTTACAGGGTCACTATCATGACCCGGGCTCTATGTGTCACTGTGCCTCCTGGGCATTAGGGAGGACAGGTTACGTGTAGTCTAGCTGTCCTACCGGTTTCTGCTGTGCCTCCTAGAGTATGACACAACCTCAGTCTTCCGGTTACCGGTGTCTGCACTCTATCAGGGAGGTAGCCCAGTCTCAGCTATTCTCCCTTGTTGTCACTCTCTTGTGCTTTGCTCTCTGGCATGTTAGCTAAAGGTTGTTCTTCCTTCTGTATCTCGCTATCTAGGAGCTACAGCACCTCAGGCTGTACGGCCCCTCACCCGTCCTTCTGCCTCAGACTGCTCCAGTCTGCTGTCCGGTACCAACTGTCTAACTCTTCCTAACTGCCTAGCAACTAACTCCTCCTCCCGACCAGAGAGAGCAGCTCCCCTGAAGTTGGGTGTAGAGCTCCCCCTTCTCGCCTGGAGTCAGAACGGTGTTGTATGTGCTAATTACCTGTCAAAAGGAATCCTCCATCGCTTCCAAGTGTGACATCACTCTCCCCGTGAGGAAAGCAATGCCACTGTGACAACCAGGACCCTGGGGCGTCACACATAGTCAAAGTTATCATGAGGATGATCAGGGACAATCACCAAGAGGGCAGTCAGGCTGGAATAAACCAGAGGATGAGAAAGAAATAACTGGAAAAAGGGCCAGGGGTACAAAGAAAAGTGTTGAAGAATAAGTAAATCCAAAAAATAAGACTAAGGAAAATCCAGAGATAAAGTGAAGATCAGTGTTAAATCAATTATCTAAACAGAATAAAGCTAGCTAAGGAAAACTGCACCTCATACACAAGCAAGAATTTTTAACATGTCGTTATCAGAGCAGGTCAGTCAATATAGAATATACAGTAGATATATCATACAAATGGTGGGTGTCCCAATTAAGAATTCACTTAAATTCATTTCCAGATTCCATAACTTCATGTGTAGCATAAAGAGAAATTACCCAAGTCTATTGCACTGTTTATAGCATGTCACTTTGGCACATGTCCTGAAATGGGGGTCATACAGTCAAGTCATTACTAGGCAACCAAAACATTAAGCTGAGAATTGGCCATAGAAAGTTACGTTTTCTCTTCAATTACAGCTGCACTGTCCATTAACTCAATGCAGGGGGACCTAGTGGTTTTCTGGCTCCACAGCAAAAAGTTTCAGATTGGCGGTCAAATTTGGAATCATGTTTGCTAAAAATTGTGGAATCTTTTCCAGAACTTCAAAGGCCATTGCAATATGGAATGAGGTTATGCTGTGCAGGAACCTCACAGTTTCATGGGCTGTATTGATTTCACTTGAAGCCAACAACTGTTTGATCCACAGTAGTGTCTATGGTCTAAGTCTAACATCCCCTATACGAATCTAAACCAAACCTCCCACTTCGAGCTGCACTAGTTCTCTGGAATGCATTACCCCAGACAATCCGGTTAATTTCCTGAGTCCTTGATATTAAGCGCACACTGAAAACATCTCTTTAGGCAGGACTATCACAGTACCTCACCAATCTAACTGTTCTCAGTTATCCTGTCCTACATTTTGCTCATAATCTGGTGTTTTTATCATCTGTTCCCACACACTCTATGCACTCAGTAACTTTGTATCTGTATATATACAGATACTGGCTGATGACTGGTTCATGTAGCTTTACATGAATACAATTATTTATTATAAAATATGATTGGATGATACAACACGAGCACTTTTTACCTTTTGTGTCACCCCTATTTATTTATAGATTGTAACCTGTTGTAAGCTATACTCTCACTTCTCTTGAATTGCTGAATTATTATGTTTCTTTTTGTAATTTCTGATATTAGTTGTCCTTGTATCTATAGAATTGTAAAGTGCTGTGGAATACGCTGAACTATACATGGAAAATTACTATTGTTATTGCCACCTTAAAAGCAGGGATGGGGAACCTTTGGCCCGTGGGCCGTTCATAGTCTGTAAAGTCCTTTCCTCTGGCCCCCAGGCAGATTCTACAGACTATACAGATATTACAGCATGGAATCATAGCTGATTCTTTCTTTGAGCTAAACCTTGATTAAAAACAGGCAGTGAAATGCTTTACCTAACAAAAAGATTCCGCTGCGACCCCATGCTATCTGTATACTCTTTTGCTTCCTCCCCTGCCCAGGAGCTGTGGTATGATCAGACCATGTTCCTGTACGGTCAGACACGACCATTACACAGTGCACAGCAGGAATATGCACAAACAGAGAAAAAGAAAATGCTGAAAGGGAGATCACCGGAATTGTGAATAATGAGAACTTTATTGAAGTGTGCAAACAGACTAACAATACCTTAAAAACATTTGAAAACATACAAACAATTCTCTGATAGATGGTTGCCCCCCCCCGAAAAAAGACCACAGATGAAAACTAGTCGCACCCTTATATACAGGTCTGGTATGAATAACCCATGAACCTGTCAAAAATGAAAATAAATACTAAACCTGGAACCTGGTAGGGCAAGTTGCTGCTGAATCCTCTATACCAAAACCAACAAATATACCATACAGTGAATGGATGAATCTATAGAAAAATACAAAGGATTCACCCAAGTAACAAAAAGAGGAGAATACCTCTTGGAAGGTACAGCTGTAACTAGTATTAACTAAACCGTAATGATGAAGATGGTAATTAAAGTGCAAGATCAAACTAAGGTGTACTATATATACATACCGAAACCAGAAGATTTGAAACAGCTGTGGGAGCGCCGGGATAACCGGAAGTGAGGTAGCAAGATGGCGTCAGCTGAAAACAGTAATGCGCAGGCGCCGGTTGTATAACACAAGCAAGATCGAATGGCACCACAGTGCACGCGCTGCATAAACGACACAGAGTCACTATGGAAATAGCTGCGCATGCGCCAGTAATAAAGCGTAAAGAAAGTGCAGAAGCTACGGCGCGCAAATGATCAGGTACGCAGCCCACACCTATGTAAGCAATTGAGTAAAGACAGATGCCCCGGCTATATCATACAGATAAACAACTGCGCAGGCGCCGAATAGGATAGACGCAGTCATACGGCGCAGAAACGCAGAAACTAAGTGTGTACCACAAATGCAATCTGTAACCATAGAGACAGAGCCTGAGGTACGCAGGCGCAAGGTACAAAGCCCCAGCAAATACAAAGGGGCAAAGGATGCCACTGTGCGTGCGCCTAAAAAGAAGGAAACCCATAATAGTAGAGTCAAAATGCGCCTGTGGATCAGGCATATACTCTACAAACAGTAAATATGACGATATCGAATCACTCCGCAAAACATTCCCCAAAGGCATAGAAAAATAAATAAATAAATTCACCCCGGGTCTGTGTCAAAGTACAATTATACAAGGTTCATTTCGCATTGTGTGCACCGTCACGTATGCCACAGCTACAGCATCAAACTCATGCTCCCACACTCCTCACAACTATAAAAGTGAGAACACCTTATGAGGAAAAAATAGAGATCTTATCCTCTTATGGCATTGTTGAAAACAAAGAAAACACTACTGCACATCTCACCAAATACATGATTTTAAGAAGTGCCTGTATGGACGAAGAGAAACGCCAACATTGGTATTTAAAAAAAAAAAAGAAAGAACCACAAGGATGGAGTCATATACAATTTCTAATATAGAATAAGGCGAAAAAAAAAAAAAAAACAATACCAGCCTAAATAACCACTACTATGAGGGCCAATGAGCATAAGACATATAATAGTCCCTTACCAGGTGCCAACATAAAAAAGAAAACACAAGCAAACCCACACAACCCCACCCGACGATTATGCCACCATTCAAGGCATTAGGCTCAATGTATAGTAGCCAAAGAGAGTCAAAGCTGTTTGTAGAAGCCTGTGAATAATAGGTCCTCGTTCAGGCCTCGAGGAGACTGGCTATGAAGTTCAAATATCCATTTGGATTCACACCGAAGGAGGGCCTGGGTAACATTACCACCCCTAATATTTGTGTGAACACTCTCTAAGCCCATCACTTTGAAGCTGGTTGCCCTTCCTCCATGTACATCCAGAAAATGAGAAGCCACCGAAGAAAGTGTCTTATTCTTTTCACGGTCTTTGAATGCCGTTGAAATGTTGGATAGGTGCTGCTGCATCCTCCTCCTCATTTCCTGGGATTTTTGTCCTACGTAGATTTTGGGAGAACCACAAAAGATTGCATAAATGATATTTCGTGACCTGCATGTGAAAAATTCCCTTGGGCGGATCTGAAACGATAAAGATGGAATTGAGTAGCCATCCCGTGCTATCATGAACTGACAGATATTGCAGCTCCCACAGGGATACGAGCCATATGTTTTCATCCCCCGATTAAGTTTGAAGGTTGGTCGCTGGTAATGACTATGGCATAATTGTCCCTTAAATTTTTGGCTCTTCTTGCCACCATATTTGGAGACGTGGAGACAAAGGGGGAAATCTTCTTGTCATTAAGGAGAATATCCCAATTTTTTTATAAAATGTCCCGAACATCAGACCACTGGTTATTATACGTGGTTATCAAAGGTAAAGATTAGAGAGGTTCAAGTACCGTCTTAATCAATAAGCTCTGTCTCTCTGTACCACGGGCATGTTGATATGCTTGGGAAATCATTTTTCGGGGATAACTCCTGTTCTTGAAGCGGGTTGATAAGTCTTTTGCCTGTGTCTCAAAATCCAAATTCTAGCAGCAATTTCTCTTCAGACGGAGAAATTGCCCCCTCGGGATCCCATTCTTTAGGTGTTGTGGGTGGAAGCTGGTATAGTGCAGCAGGCTGTTGGTAGCCGTTACCTTCCGAAAAAGGCTACACACAACACGAGAATTGTCAATTGACAGTTTGAGGTCCAGAAAATCTATTACAGAGAGTCTGAAATGACAGATGTAAGTTTGATGTTAAAAGCATTGCAATTCAAGTCACTAACAAAATCTCTACACTCCTCAAGAGTCCTTGTCAAAAAAAAAAAAAAGACGATGTCATGAATATACCGTTGCCAGATTACGGTCTTAGCTGTAAATGCCATATGCTTGAATACCGTTAGCTCCTCCCACCATCCAAGAAACAGGTTAGCGTATGATGGTGCACAACGGGCCCCCATCGCCGTACCGGATGTTTGTCTGTAGTACTTCCTGTCAAAGACAAAACAGTTCTTGTCCAGAATAAAATATAACAGTTCCAACTAAAAACCATCATGAGCAACATCTCTGTTAGTGTCTTTATCAAGGAAGTATCTAACGACTTGCATGCCCAGACTGTGTGTGATGTTCGTATAGAGGGATTCCACATCCAGACTGACAATGTAAGTGTTGGGTGGCAAGTCACAACCATCGAGGAGCTGCATGAGATGTGACGAATCTCTAATATATGATTCCAGAGACAGGACCAATGGTTGTAAGAGATGGTCAACATAGGTGCATGGGCGTTCGAAGAGGCTGCTGATCCTGGAGAATATAGGCCTACCTGGTGGTTCGTTGAGAGACTTGTGCACTTTTGGAAGTGCATAAAAAGTCGGAATGATAGGCGATGGAGAAGTCAGAAAATCAGCTTCCTTTTTCGTCACAATGTTCTCCTGAACTGCCCTGTTAATAAGACAATCAATTTTGTCTTTAGAGAAATCCGTAGGGTCAGAGGGAAGTAAGATGTAACAATCACCCCTCTGCAACTGTCGCAATATTTCTGCTGTATACATTTCATGGGGCCATAGGACCACATTCCCCCCCTTATCGGCCTCACGGACCACAAAATCCTTGTTGTTTTTAAGATTCTGTAAGGCCCTTCTTTCCGCTGCACCAAAATTATTATGCCTGTTAGGATCCAATTTCAGACTATTGATATCAGTGCATACCTTATCGGAAAAAATCTGAACAGCAGGAAATAAGGAAAAAGATGGTGTTGCCTGTGAAGGCAATCGTCTGGAGAACTGGCGCCTGGAAGTCGCACCCTCATTTTCTTGCAGCAATTCAAGGAGATCCATAAAAACTTGTTTTTCACTGTCAGGGAAGGATTCTACGAGAGTTGGTTGATGATAGAGCAATTTGAAAGTTAACTGGCGACAGAAAAGATATAAATCTTTAATTAGAATGAATTTAAGTCTATTCATGGGCGAGAAGGACAAACACTCAGTTAGAACTTGGATCTCCACATCTGATAACTTGTACGATGAAAGGTTTATAATTTGTAAGTTGCCTTTGGAGATTGTATTAGGGCTAGTTAGTGTCTCTTGTTGTGAAGGGTTACCCTCCTGAACGTGGGGGACCAATTTCTCAGTGGGCGGCTCTTCCTTTTGTATATTTCTGTTCTTTCTTCTACCCCTCCTACGGCGCCCTCTGCGTCGCTGGGATCGGAAGACAAAAAAATCAATGGAAGAAATACAGTATCACCCGTTACCAAGGATACAGTCGCTTGTTGGGAATCTCTTGGGGATTAACGTCTATTTCCTTGCTGAGTCCATTTATAGGCTCGCCCCCTACTATAGTCCATTTTATCTCTCTGAAATTTCTTTTCCTTTGAATAATTTCCTTCTCAAATTGATCATTTACAGTTTTGAGTTGTTGTTGTTGTTGAAAAGGAATCACCATAGTTTCTTTGTTGAAATTACTGAGTTTGTTTTCACATTTTTTAATTTCCTCCTTAATCTGATTCAACAGGGCTTGGTCGTGTTCAATAAGAAATAAGAAACTATGGTGATTCCTTTTCAACAACAACTCAAAACTGTGATTGATCAATTTGAGAAGGAAATTATTCAAAGGAAAATAAATTTCAGAGAGATAAAATGGACTATAGTAGGGGGCGAGCCTATAAATGGACTCACCAAGAAAATAGATGTTACTCCCCAAGCGATTCCCAACAAGCGACTGTATCCTTGGTAAGGGGTGATATTTCTTCCAGTGATTTTTTGTCTTCTGACCCCAGTGACGCAGAGGGAGCTGTAGGAGGGGTAGAAGAAAGAACAGAAATATACAAAAGGAAGAGCCGCCCACTGAGAAATTGGTCCCCCACGTTCAGGAGGGTAACCAGTCACAACAAAAGACACTAACTTGCCCTAATACAATCTCCAAAGGCAACTTACAAATTATAAACCTTTCATCGTACAAGTTATCAGATGTGGAGATACAAGTTCTATCTAAGGGTTTGTCCTTCTCGCCCATGAATAGACTTAACAAATTCATTCTAATTAAAGATTTATATCTTTTCTGTCACCAGTTAACTTTCAAATTGCTCTATCAACCAACTCTCGTAGAATCCTTCCCTGACAGTGAAAAACAAGTTTTTATGGATCTCCTTGAATTGCTGCAAAAAAAGGAGGGTGCGACTTCCAGGAGCCAGTTCTCCAGACGATTGCCTTCACAGGCTACACCATCTTTTACCTTATTTCCTGCTGTTCAGATTTTTTTCTATAAGGTATGCACTGATATCAATAGTCTGAAATTAGATCCTAACAGGCATAATAATTTTGGTGCAGCAGAAAGAAGGGCCTTACAGAATCTTAAAAACAACAAGGATTTTGTGGTCCGTAAGGCCGATAAGGGGGGGAATGTGGTCCTATGGCCCCATGAAATGTATACAGGAGAAATATTGCGACAGTTGCAGAGGGGTGATTGTTACGTCTTGCTTCCCTCCGACCCCACGGATTTCTTTAAGGACAAAATTGATTGTCTTATTAACAGGGCACTTCAGGAGAACATTGTGATGAAAAAGGAAGCTGATTTTCTGACTACTCCATCACCTATCATTCCGACTTTTTATGCACTTCCAAAAGTGCACAAGTCTCTCAACGAACCACCAGGTAGGCCTATAGTCTCCGGGATCGGCAGCCTCTTCGAACGCCCATGCATCCATTTTGACCATTTCTTACAACCATTGGTCCTGTCTCTGGATTCATATATTAGAGATTCGTCACATCTCATGCAGCTCCTCGATGGTTGTCACTTGCCACCCAACACTTACATCGTCGGTCTGGATGTGGAATCGCTCTATACGAACATCACACACAGTCTGGGCAAGCAAGCCGTTAGATAATTCCTTGATAAATATACTAACAGAGATGTTGCTCATGATGGTTTTTTGTTGGAACTGTTATATTTTATTCTGGACAAGAACTATTTTGTCTTCGACAGGAAGTACTACAGACAAACATCCAGTACGGTGATGGGGGCCAGTTGTGCACCATCGTACGCTAACCTGTTTCTTGGATGGTGGGAGGAGCAAACGGTGTTCAAGCATATGGCATTTACAACTAAAACCGTAATCTGGCAACGGTATATTGACGACATCGTCTTTTTTTGGACAGGGACTCTTGAGGAGTGTAGAGATTTTGTTAGTGACTTGAATTGCAATGCTTTTAACATCAAACTTACATCTGTCATTTCAGACTCTGTAATAGATTTTCTGGACCTCAAACTGTCAATTGACAATTCTCGTGTCGTTTGTAGCCTTTTTCGGAAGGTAACGGCTACCAACAGCCTGCTGCACTATACCAGCTTCCACCCACAACACCTGAAGAATGGGATCCCGAGGGGGGCAATTTCTCCGTCTGAAGAGAAACTGCAGCTCCAATTTGGATTTTGAGACACAGGCAAAAGATTTATCAACCCGCTTCAAGAACAAGAGTTATACCCGAAAAATCATTTCCCAAGCATATCAACATGCCCGTGGTACAGAGAGACAGAGCTTATTGATTAAGACGGTACGTGAACCTCTCTAATCTTTACCTTTGATAACCACGTATAATAACCAGTGGTCTGATGTTCGGGACATTTTATCAAAAAATTGGGATATTCTCCTTAATGACAAGAATGTTTCCCCCTTTGTCTCCACATCTCCAAATATAGTGGCAAGAAGAGCCAAAAATTTAAGGGACAATTTATGCCATAGTCATTACCAGCGACCAACCTTCAAACTTAATCGGGGGATGAAAACATATGGCTCGTATCCCTGTGGGAGCTGCAATATCTGTCAGTTCATGATAGCACGGGATGGCTACTCAATTCCATCTTTATCGTTTCAGATCCGCCCAAGGGAATTTTTCACATGCAGGTCACGAAATATCATTTATGCAATCTTTTGTGGTTCTCCCAAAATCTACGTAGGACAAAAATCCCAGGAAATGAGGAGGAGGATGCAGCAGCACCTATCCAACATTTCAACGGCATTCAAAGACCGTGAAAAGAATAAGACACTTTCTTCGGTGGCTTCTCATTTTCTGGATGTACATGGAGGAAGGGCGACCGGCTTCAAAGTGATGGGCTTAGAGAGTGTTCACACAAATATTAGGGGTGGTAATGTTACCCAGGCCCTCCTTCGGTGTGAATCCAAATGGATATTTGAACTTCATAGCCAGTCTCCTCGAGGCCTGAACGAGGACCTATTATTCACAGGCTTCTACAAACAGCTTTGACTCTCTTTGGCTACTATACATTGAGCCTAATGCCTTGAATGGTGGCATAATCGTCGGGTGGGGTTGTGTGGGTTTGCTTGTGTTTTCTTTTTTTTGTTGGCACCTCGTAAGGGACTATTATATGTCCTATGCTCATTGGCCCTCAAAGTAGTGGTTATTTAGGTTGGTATTGTATCTTTTTTTGCCTTATTCTATATTAGAAATTGTATATGACTCCATCCTTGTGGTTCTTTCTTTTTTTTTTAAATACCAATGTTGCCGTTTCTCTTCGTCCATACAGGCACTTCTTAAAATCATGTATTTGGTGAGATGTGCAGTAGTGTTTTCTTTGTTTTCAACAATGCCATAAGAGGATAAGATCTCTCTTTTTTCCTCATAAGGTGTTCTCACTTTTATAGTTGTGAGGAGTGTGGGAGCATGAGTTTGATGCTGTAGCTGTGGCATACGTGACTGTGCACACAATGCAAAATGAACCTTGTATAATTGTACTTTGACACAGACCCGGGGTGAATTTATTTATTATTCTATGCCTATGGGGAATGTTTTATGGAGTGATTCGATATCGTCATATTTACTGTTCGTAGAGTATATGCCTGAACCACAGGCGCATTTTGACTCTACTATTATGGGTTTCCTTCTTTTTAGGCGCGCGCACAGTGGCATCCTTTGCCCCTTTGTATTTGCTGGGGCTTTGTACCTTGCACCTGCGTACCTCAGGCTCTGTCTCTATGGTTACAGATTGCATTTGTGGTACACACTTAGTTTGTGTGTTTCTGCGCCATATGACTGCGTCTATCCTATTCAGCACCTGCGCAGTTGTTTATCTGTATGATATAGCCGGGGCATCTGTCTTTACTCAATTGCTTACATAGGTGTGGGCTGCGTACCTGATCATTTGCGCGCCGTAGCTTCTGCACTTTGTTTACGCTTTATTACTGGCGCATGCGCAGCTATTTCCATAGTGACTGTGTCGTTTATGCAGCGCGTGCACTGTGGTGCCATTCGATCTTGCTTGTGTTATACAACCGGCGCCTGCGCATTACTGTTTTCAGCTGACGCCATCTTGCTACCGCACTTCCGTTTATCCCGGCGCTCCCACAGCTGTTTCAAATCTTCTGGTTTCGGTATGTATATATAGTTACTCGAGCGGTGCTTCAGACCTACCTTCTCTGCCCCTGACAAAGCCACCGCAAGTGGCGATACGCATTGGGCTCTTGCCCCCCCCCCCTTTTGGACCTCATCCTGGCTCCTGTGGCTCTGTTTGACCGCTTGGATTTCCCTGCAGTCTACCTGCCGTCTGCCGTAATGTATACCTTTTCCCCTGCGTCTGTGCCTGGGTTTGACGTGCTCAATGGTTAGTATATGTACTGGCATATGTTTGATATGATTGCCCTAATATGTGTGTGAATTAATAATGTCTTTTGTAGAGTATCTCGTATGCACATATAGTACACCTTAGTTTGATCTTGCACTTTAATTACCATCTTCATCATTACGGTTTAGTTAATACTAGTTACAGCTGTACCTTCCAAGAGGTATTCTCCTCTTTTTGTTACTTGGGTGAATCCTTTGTATTTTTCTATAGATTCATACATTCACTGTATGGTATATTTGTTGGTTTTGGTATAGAGGATTCAGCAGCAACTTGCCCTACCAGGTGCCAGGTTTAGTATTTATTTTCATTTTTGACAGGTTCATGGGTTATTCATACCAGACCTGTATATAAGGGTGCGACTAGTTTTCATCTGTGGTCTTTTTTCGGGGGCAGGGGGGGCACCATCTATCAGAGAATTGTTTGTATGTTTTCAAATGTTTTTAAGGTATTGTTGGTCTGTTTGCACACTTCAATAAAGTTCTCATTGTTCACAATTCCGGTGATCTCCCTTTCAGCGTGTTCTTTTTCTCTCTGTTTGTGCATATTCATTGTTTTTTGCACGTTGTGGGATTGATCCCGACTTTATACTAGGCGAGCTATTTCCAGACAGCTAACGCTCAGCACGCTCATTGCTATCTAATTAACGCTGCTGGTGATTAACCTAAAGTAAATAATGACAACATTCAATAGCGCTTACGCAGGTGGTAAATTAACTTAAAATGAAGTTAATAATAATCATCATTAAAAATCTGAATAATACTAATAATACATTTTATTCACAGTGTAAAATCAAAAACAAACTGGATTCAGTAAGATGTGTTTTTTATTCATTCCAGCATCTAAACAAATTTCAAAACAAAACAAATTGGTGGGGGTGGGATTAGGTGTCGTAATGGGCTGGGGGGCGGGATTATATGTGGTGATGTGTTGGGGGGCGGGATTGTGTGTGGTGATGTTTTGTGTGTGGTAATGTGGTGGGGGCGGGATTGTGTGTGGTAATGGGGTGGGGGGCGAGATTATGTGTGGTGATGTGGTGGGGCGGAGCTATTGTGCAGGGGGCGGGATTAGCGAGTAATCACGATGCCTCATTATGTGTCGTAATGGGCTGGGGGGCGGGATTATGTGTGGTGATGTGGTGGGGGGCAGAATTATGTGTGGTGATGTGGTGGGGGGTGGGATTATGTGTGGTGATGTGGTGGGGGGCGGGATTATGAGTGGTAATGTGGTGGGGGGCGGGATTATGAGTGGTAATGTGGTGGGGGGCGGGATTATGTGTGGTAATGTGGTGGGGGGCAGGATTATGTGTGGTAATGTGGTGGGGGGCGGGATTATGTTTGGTGATGTTTTGTGTGTGGTAATGGGGTGGGGGGCGGGATTGTGTGTGGTAATGGGGTGGGGGGCGGGATTGTGTGTGGTAATGGGGTGGGGGGCAGGATTGTGTGTGGTAATGGGGTGGGGGGGCGGGATTGTGTGTGGTAATGTGGTGGGGGTGGGATTGTGTGTGTAATGAGGTGGGGGGGCGAGATTATGTGTGGTGATGTGGTGGGGGCGGAGCTATTGTGCAGGGGGCAGGATTAGCGAGTAATCACGATGCCTCATATATATATAGACTAGATGTTTCCAGACAGCTAACGCTCGGCACGCTCACTGCTACCTAATTAACGCTGTTGGTGATTAAACTAAAGTAAATAATGACAACATTCAATAGCGCTTACGCAGGTGGTAAATTAACTTAAAATGAAGTTAATAAGAAAAGTGTGGTGATGTGGTGGGGGGCGGGATTATGTGTGGTAATGTGGTAGGGGGCGGGATTATGTGTGGTAATGTGGTGGGGGGCGGGATTATCTGTGGCAATGGGGTGGGGGGGCTGGATTATGTGTGGTGATGTGTTGGGGGGCAGGATTATGTGTGGTGATTTTTATGTGCGGTGATGTGGTGGGGGGCGGGATTATGTGTGGTGTTGTGGTGGGGGGGCGGGATTGTGTGTGGTGATGTGGTGGGGGGCGGGATTATGTGCGGTGATGTGGTGGGTGGGATTATGTGCAGTGATGTGGTGGGGTGGCGGGATTATGTGTGGTGATGTGGTGGGGGGCAGGATTGTGTGTGGTAATGTGGTGGGGGCGGGATTGTGTGTGGTAATGTGGTGGGGGGCGGGATTATCTGTAGTAATGTGGTGGGCGCGTGGGCATATGTGTAGTAATGTGGTGGGGTGGCGGGCTTATGTGTGGTGATGTGGTGGGATTGTGTGTGGTAATGGGGTGGGGGTCGGGATTATGAGTGGTGATGTGTTGGGGGCGGGATTATGTGTGCTGATGTGTTGGGGGCGGGATTATGTGTGGTGGGTGGGATTGTGTGTGGTGATGTGGTGGGGGGTGGGATTGTGTGTGGTGATGTGGTGGGGCGGGATTTGTGGGGGGCGGGATTGTGTGTGGTGATGTGGTGCGGATTGTGTGGTAATGTGGGGGGGCGGGATTGTGTGTGGCAATGGGGTGGGGGGGCGGGATTGTGTGTGGCAATGGGGTAGGGCGCAGCTACTGTGCAAGGGGCAGGATTAGCAAGTAATCACGATGCCTCATATATATAGATTTTGACCCATGGTGCCCTCCGGTTTTTGTGTATAAATACAGTGCACAACAGGGGCACATTTATAAGATTATCTCAGTACAGGAACATTACACTGTGTTCCAAATTATTATGCAAATTGGATTTAAGTGTCATAAAGATTTAATTGTTTTGTTTTTCAAATAAACTCGTGGATGGTATTGTGTCTCAGGGCTCAATGGATCACTGAAATCAATCTTAAACACATGTGATAATTGGTTTTCCAGGTGATTCTAATTAAAGGAAAACTACTCAAAAATGATGTTCCACATTATTAAGCAGGTCACAGTTTTCAAGTAACATGGGAAAGAAAAAGGATCTCTCTGCTGCTGAAAAGCATCAAATAGTGCAATGCCTTGGTGAAGGGATGAAAACATTAGAATTTTTCCAAAAACATAAGCGTGATCATCGTACTGTTAAGAGATTTGTGGCTGTATCTGAGCACAAATGTGTTTGTGCTGATAAAGGCATAATGAGGAATATTTCTGCCAGGCAAGTTCATCGGCTTAAGAGAGCAGCTGCCAAAAAGCTATTACAAAGCAGCAAACAGATATTTGAAGCTGCTGGTGCCTCTGGAGTCCCTCGAACCTCAAGGTGTAGGCTCCTTCAAAGGCTTGCTGTGGTGCATAAAACTACTATTCGGCCACCCTTAAACAGTGTTCACAAGCAGAAATGGTTGTATTGGGCCCACACATACATGAAGACTAATTTCCAAACAGTCTTGTTTACTGATAAGTGTTGAGCAACCCTGCATGGTCCAGATGGATGGAGTGGTGGATGGCCACCATGTCCCAACAAGGCTGCAACGTCAGCAAGAAGGTGGAGGAGTCATGTTTTGGGCCAGAATCATGGGAAACAGCTGGTAAGGCCCTTTAAGGTTCCTGAAGGTGTGAAAATGATCTCTGCAAAGTATATAGAGTTTCTGACTGACAACTTTCTTCTATGGTCTAAAAAGCAGAAACGTGCATTCAGGAGCAAAAATCATCTTCATGCTGACAATGCCCCATCTCATGCTGCAAAGAATACCTCTGAGTCATTGGCTGCTATGGGCATAAAAGGAGATAAACTCATGGTGTGGCCACCATCTTCCCCTGACCTCAACCCTATAGAGAACCTTTAGAGGATCATCAAGCAAAAGATCTATGAGGGTGGGAGGCAGTTCACATCCAAACAGCAGCTCTGGGAGGCTATTCCAACTTCATGCAAAGAAATACAAGCAGAAACTCTCCAAAACCTCACAAGTTCAATGGATGCAAGAATTGTGAAGGTGACATCAAAGAAGGGTCCTATGTTACCATGCAACTTTGCCTGTTGGGATGTTTTGGCGTTAAATAGCTTTTTTGTTCAGTGAATGTGACCTCCTAATGCTGCAAATTCCAAAAATGAGCATTTTCAGTTCTTTAAAACATATGAAATGTTTAGAAATTCTACTGTGCATAATAATTTGGAACAGTGTATTTTGAGTTTTTATTCATTTTGGAGAATATACTGTTATCATTGGGAGGTTTCTTCAATAAAATTCGATGTATAATCTAATGGGTGATTACTTTTATTAGACTGACTGTCATTTGCACCGACCATTTAGGAAAATCTGATAAAAATGTAATTTGCATAATAATTTGGAACATAGTGTATTGTTTTAACACAACAAATTGTGGAATTTCTTTTTATTCCAAGATCTATTAATTAAAATATACTTTGTTCATGGGAAAACCATTCCACCCCTTCACCACCCAAGCCTGTTTGCAACTTCATGACCAAGCCAATTTTACAATTCTGACCAGTGTCGCTTTATGAGGTAGTAATTCTGGAACGCTTCAATAGATCCCACTGATTCTGAGACTGTTTTCTCATGACATATTGCACTTAATGACAGTGGTAAAATTTATTCGATATGACTTGAAATTAATTCTGAAAAAAAAAACAGAAATTTGGCGAAAATGTTGTACATTTTACAATTTTCAAACTTTTGATATTTATGCCCTTGAATCGGAGAGTTGTGTCACACAAAATAGTTAATAAATAACATTTCCCACATTTCTACTTTACATCAGTACATTTTTTTAAAGATTTTTTTGTTAGGAAGTTAGAAGGGTTAAAAGTTAATCATAGAATCATAGAATGTTAGAGTTGGAAGGGACCTCCTGGGTCATCTGGTTCAACACCCTGCTCAAAGCAGTATTCACTAAATCATCCCAGACAGATGTCTGTCCAGCCACTGTTTGAAAACTTCCATTGAAGGAGAACTCACCACCTCTCGTGGCAGAATAAAGATGATCCTTCTACAATGTGACAGCCCTTGAGATATTTGTAGACAGCTATTAAAGTGAACCTGTCACCCCTAAAATCAAAGATGAGCTGCGGCCATCAGCATCAGGGGCTTATCTACAGCATTCTGTAATGCTGTAGATAAGCCCCAGATGTATCCTGAAAGATGAGAAAAAGAGGTTATATTATACTCACCCAGGGGCGGTCCCGTGCGGTCAGGGTCCAATGGGCGTCGCGGCCCGGGGCCAGCACCTCCCATTTTATTACGATGACGTCCTCTTCTTGTCTTCACGCCGCAGGCGTACTTTGTCTGGCGTTTCTGACCTTTCCCGGCGCCTGCGCACTGCAGTACGTTGCTCTGCCCTCAACAGGGCAGACAAAGTACGCCTGCGCCGGAGCTGCGGTATGAATACAAGAAGAAGACGTCATCGTAAGAAGATAGGAGGCCCTGGACCGGACCGCGGCCCCAATCGGACTCGGACCGCAGCGGGACCGCCCCTGGGTCAGTATAATATAACCTCTTTTTCTCATCTTTCAGGTTACATCGAGGGCTTAGCTATAGCATTTCAGAATGCTGTAGATAAGCCCCTGATGCCGGTGGCCGCAGATCATCTTTGATTTTTGGGGTGACAGGTTTCCTTTAAGTGCGTTCTCAGTCTCCTTTTTTGTAAGCTAAACATTCCCAGATTCTGTAAACGTTCCTCATAGGGCATGGTTTGCAGACCAGTCACCATTCTGGTCGCTCTTCAACAAACTGGAGCAAGTTCAGAGATGTCTTTTTTAAAATGTGGTGAAGAAAACTGGACACAGTATTCCAGATGAGGTCTGACCATAGAGGAGTAGAGGGCAATAATGACTTCACGTGATCTAGACTGTATGCTTCTGTTAATACATCTCAGAATTGTATTTGCCTTTTTTGCTGCTGCATCACACTGTTGACTCATGTTCAGTTTATGATCTATTAGTATACCCAAGTCTTTTTCACATGTGCTGTTGCTTTGCCCTATTCCTCCCATTCTGTATATACTTTTTTCATTTTTATTTCCCAGATGTAGTACTTTGCATTTTTCCCTGTTACAAATCATTCTGTTAGTTGCTGCCCACTGCTCCAGTTTATTTATATCTTTTTGAATCCTCTCTCTCTCTTCTCTGGTATTAGCTATCCCTCCTAGCTTTGTGTCATCAGCAAATTTAATCAGTTTACTCTCAATTCCTTCATCTAAATCATTGATAAAGATGTTGAGCAATACAGGGCCCAGGACAGAGCCCTGTGGTACCCCACTTGAGACATTCTTCCAACTGGATGTGCAGATGACCAGCAATTTTTCATTTTTTCAACACAAGTTACAAAACCATTTTTTTAGGGATCACATTACATTTTAAGTGACTTTAAGGGGCCTTTGTGACAGAAAATACCCAAAAGTGACACTATTCTAAAAACTGCACCACTCAAGGTGCTCAAAACCAGATTCAAAAAGATGATTAATCTTTCAGGTGCTTCACAGGAATTTTTAGAATGTGTAAAGAAAATATGAACATTTAATTATTTTTCACAAATATTTCACTTTAGACACCAATTTTTTTATTTTCACAAGGGTATCAGGAAAATAGGACCCCAAAATTTGTTCTACAATTTCTCCTGAGCATACCGATACCCCAACATGTGGGAGAAAAAGACTGTTTAGGCACATGGCAGGGCTCGGAAAGTAAAGAGCACCATTTGACTTTTTGAATGCAAAATTTGCTGGAATTAGCGGACACCATGTTGCATTTGGAAAGCCCCTGATGTGCCTAAGCAGTGGAAACTCCCTCAAAAGTGATACAATTTTGGAAACTAGACCCCTCAGGGAACTTTTCTAGATGTGTGGTGAGCACCTTGTACCCCCAGGTGCTTCTCAGAAGTTTATAACATTGAGATGTGAAAAAAAAAAAAAAGAAAAATCATTTTTCCCATAAAAATGTTATTTTAGCCCCAATTTTTTTCATTTTCATAAGGGTAACAGGAGAAATGTCACCATCCAAATTGTTGTGCACTTTCGCCTGAGTACGCCGAAACCCCAAATGTGGGGGAATACTACAGTTTGGCACGGCAGAGCTTGGAAAGGAAGGAGCGCCATTTGATGCAAAATTTGCTGAAATCATTAGTGAATTTCATGTCCAGTTAGAAGAATCCCTGAAACAGTATAACCCACCCACAAGTGACCCCATTTTGGAAAGTAAAATGTGTGGTAAGCACCTTCAACCTCCCTCCCCAGGTGCATCACAGAATTTTACAACGTTGATCTGTGAAAATGAAGAGAAACATTTTTTCCCATAAAACTGTTTTAGCCCCATTTTTTTCATTCTCACCAGGATATCAGGAGAAATGGACCCCAAACTTTGTTGTGCCATATCTCCTGAGAACAACGATACTGTATATGCAATGGATAATAACTGTCAGTGCTCCACTGACACAAGACACTGAGACCGTGCTCTGCACATGGTCTGAGGGGCCTTCTGTAGCCTGGCGACTCGGCTGTCATTATGACGATATTGGGTCACCATGGCAACAATCAGGCATCATCACGAGGGGCGCTGTCGGAAGGCAGATGGAGCCTTTCTGCCTGCAAAATTGCAGAATTTAGGGGGTTAAAGTGCTGGGAGTGGTGTGGGCACTGTTCCTGCAGTGTGCCGAGTGTCAGCTGTTAGAATCAGCAGACCCCAGCGTTGATCATGCAAGCAAAATTGCCTGCAAGTTCTCAAGGTCGGTAAGTAGCAGCCAACCTGGAAGTACCGAGTACGTTCAAGGTCGGGAAGGTGTTAATTAAATGTTTATATAGCAGGATAAATATTAAGTTGATAATTTTCTATGGCCCCAGAATGATGGTATAAATATCCAAAAGGCCCCTGGCAGAAAAAAGGATCCCACCCCTGGCTTACAGTAATGAACATCTACATGCATAAGGTTCCATTGTAAAATGTTGAGTTGTAGAAACATCTTTACCCAACTGGCCTCCAACTCATTCCACTTTTCCGCTTATTTTCCTAACATGATGCTGCTGTTCAGTTGTTGAAGCTTTGAATAAACAATAAAGGAAAAACAGCGAGAATGTGTACAGAAACCCAATGCATTCGTCATGAACAGGCGGCAGTCCTGGACAATTGTGCTCCAAACACAAACATAGTTTAACTGCGTTATGTAGTAAATGACCACAATTTGGCTGCAGAATAACATCAGCATGTCTGCTTTGCATCACGTATGCCAGTTAAAAACACATGGATAGAATTTGTGATGTGCCTTTAAACTCATACCACAATATACTTAATACTACTACCTGAAAACCACCAGACTACACAAAAAAGAAGCTCTACAATAAAATAAGACTTATACTTGCACAAAGTCCATTTACTGGGTAGAAATTAGAGAGGTACACATCATGCTTGCTTTACAGCCATGACATTCATGCCCATTCATTGTCCCATGTAGAAGATGGCCCTAAGACCCCAATACACACTGGACAATCGTCGAGCAAACCCTCCCACTATCGACGGATTGAGCTGATACTCTAATGTATAAGGTGGCCCGAAATGATGTCGGGGATGAATAGGTTTCGGCAATTCGAAATCGGAACCTTTTGTTTTAAGAGATACAACACTGTAAGACAAGGTAGCAGGGGATCTCTCATAGAGAACATTAGACCGTTCGGCAGAGCGATTGTTCCTGTGCATAGAAGATTTGGACAAGATTGCTGTCAGCTTAACAATTAGCAAAACCAGTGTTCGGCTGCCAGCTATCTAAAGTGTATGGGGGCTTTAGAATACAGTAAATGAGAAGGCCCTTGACACCCATGTTCATCCTGGCAAGAGTGTGTTGGAATAGATCACTGGCAGTGGACCTCCCAAGTAGAGCTATAGTGACAGATATTATAGACCTGTGGAGAAAGCCTTGAGTCCCAGCAAATTTTGCATTGTGTTATGCTAAATATACCTTTAATATAACCAATTAGTTACAGCATTTTAATCACCAGCAGCGGTAACAGGCTCTGCAAACACAGGAAGCAATTCACGCAGGGAGCATAAAAGAGCAATGAATGCAGTGGCCAATGGCCAAAACAAGACAGAGTGGTAAGATCAGTGGCTGACAGATGTGTATCCAATATGTCATCCTTCATGAAGTGGCCCTTTTCTTCATTTGCTCTGAGGGAGAGCAGAGCGCTTTTTTTTGTGGTATTATTTTACAACTTCCATTTGCTGTTGAGGAGACAATGATTTAAAGTAGGTTGTTTTTATCTGACTCCAGAAGAAGTTACATCAAGTAAGTGGTTAAATCTCTCCCCAAGGAGTTACAGCAATGAAGTGGTTAAATCTCTCTCCCCAATCAAAAGGAGGAAACATATGTAGAAAATTTTGCGCAAAAAGTAAAATAAAAGACCTTACTGCTCTCAATGAAGAGATGAATGGCTGCTCACAGAAACGGAACTTATAGGTCAATTCCCCCCCCCCCCCCCAAAAAAAAAAGATCTAAATGAGGTTGTACAGCATTACAAAAACATGAAATCTTTCTTCCAAAAACAGCTCCACAATTGTACACAGGTTATACATGGCATTGCAGCTCAGCACAATTTACATGCAAGTAAAAGCAAGATGGGAATGTCCAGCCATCATACCGCTCAGGAAGGAGACAGGTTCTGTGTCCCAGAGGTGAACGTATTTTGGTCCGATATGTGCATATCAACCCAAGGATGAAGGATGAAGGCGTAACATTGTGTCAATATCCGCAGTGAAACGAATACTGTATCAACATGGGCTGAAATGCCCTTCTGCCAGGAAGAAGCCATTACTCCAAAAGAAACATAAAAAAGCCAGAATAAAGTTTGCAAATGCACACAGGAACAAATACCTTAATATTGGAGACATGTCCTGTGGTCTGATGAAACTGAAATTGAACTTTTGGGGCATAATGACCATCGTTACGTTTGGAGGAAAAAGGGAGAAGCTTGGAAACCTAAGAACACCATCCCACCTGTGAAACATGGGGGTAGCAGCATCATGTTGTGGTGTTGGTGTGCTGCAGGAGGGACTGGTCCACTTCAAAAATAGATGGCAACATGAGAAAAGAAGATTATGTGGCAATACTGAAGCAACATCTCAAGACATCAGCCAGGAAGTTAAAGCTTGGGCAGAATTGGGTCTTCCAACTGGAAAATGACCCGAAGCATGCTACCAAAATGGCAACAAAGTGGCTTAAGGATAACAAAGTCAATGTTCTGTAGTGGACATCACAAAGCCCTGATCTCAATACTATTGAAAATTTATGGGCAAAGCTGAAAAAACAGTTGCGAGCAAGGTGACCTACAAACCTGGATCAGTTACACCAGTTTTGTCAGGAGGAATGGCCCAAATTCCGACCAACTATTGTGAGAAGCTTGTGGAAGGATATCCCAAATGTTTGACCTAAGTCATTCAGCTTAAGGGCAATGATACCAAATACTAATCAAATGTATGTAAACTTTTGACTTTGCAGTAAGTAATAAAAATGCCTTAAACATTCTCTCTCATTAATATTTGTCAAATGTCAGAATAATAATTATGGTAATCCTAAGGCTGGGTTCACACTGCGTTAGAGGTGTCCGTTAGACGAAATACGTTACACCGCGGCATAATGCGGTGTAACGCAGTCCGTTAACACCACCATTAAGTCCTATGTCGGACGCATCGCTAGCGATGTGCATGCGCATGAATGGGCATGCGCTAGCGATGTGCCGTCATTGAGTGACGGACCCTGGGACGCAGGCTGCAGCGTTTCCGGGTCCATCACTGCTAGCGCAGATAGAGCATCTGCTAGCTCTATCTGCGCTAGCGCGACAATGTATCGGCACTTGTGTTAACAGCAGCCCGTTAACGCATGTGTTGAACGGGCTGCTGTTAACGCAATGCAAACCTAGCCTAACTGACCTAAAACAGGAAAGGTTTATTCTGATTTCATGTCCAATATTGAGAAAAACATGGATTTGTGTCTTTTTATATAGTATGTAAACGTCTGGTTTCAACTGTATAGCGTATCTCTGACAAAAAAATTTATGTTTTTATAATCGTATACAACCCCTTTAAAGGCGAAAGCCTGAAATAGTGCTTCCTGAGGAGCTGTACCAAATCTGTAATCAGATCATGGATGAAGAATTTTAGAACTGGCCTATAGATATTATGATAAATAAGTGTGACCTAGAAAGTGATTTATTAGATATTCTTTGTTGGGACAATAGAATGCTGCAGTTTTTGCTGAAAAAAAAATGCTTAGAAAAAGCACAGGAGAAATTTAGCAAAATACAACGTTTGTATTTACCCTTAACCCCCAAGGGTGGTTTGCACGTTAAAGACCAGGCCAATTTTTACAATTCTGACCACTGTCCCTTTATGAGATAATTCTGGAATGCTTTAATGGATCCTGGTGATTCTGACAATGTTTTTTCATGTCATACTGTACTTCATGACACTGTAAAAATTTCTTTGATATGTCTTGCGTTTGTGAAAAAAAAGTAAATTTGGCAAAAAAAAACTTTAAAATTTCGCAATTTTCCAAATTGTCACACAAAATACTTAATAAGTAACATTTCCCACATGTCTACTTTACATCAGCACAATTTTGAAACAAATTTTTTTTTTGTTAGGAAGTTATAAGGGTTAAAAGTTGACCAGCGATTTCTCATTTTTACACTATTTTTTTTTTTTTTTAGGTACCACATCACATTTGAAGTCAATTTGAGGGGTCTATATGATAGAAAATACCCAAAAGTGACACCGTTCTAAAAACTGCATCCCTTAACGGTCTCAAAACCACATTCAAGAAGTTTATTAACACTTCAGATGCTTCACAGGACTTTTTGGAATGTGAAAAAAAATTGAACATTTAACTTTTATTCCCAAAAAATTTACTTCAGATCCCAAATTTTTTATTTTGACAAGGGTAAAAGGAAAATGGACCCCAAAATTTGTTTTGTAATTTCTCCTGAGCATGTCGATACCCCAGATGAGGGAGAAAACCACTGTTTGGGCGCATGGCAGAGCTCGTAAGGAAAGACGCGCCATTTGACTTTTTGAATGCAAAATTTGCTGGAACAATTGGCGAATGTCATGTCGCGTTTGGAGAGCCCCTGTTGTGCCTAAACAGTGAAAATCTCCCACAAGTGACAACATTTTGGAAACTAGACCCCTCAGGGAACTGATCTAGATGTATGGTGAGCACACTGAACCCTCAGGTGCTTCACAGAAGTTTATAACGTTAAGCCGTAAAAAAAAAAAAAAAAAATCTAATTTCCCCACAAATATGTTTTCAGCACAAAATATTGCATTTTCATAAGGGATAAATTAAAAAGCCCAGGAAAAGCCTCCAGAAAAGTATTAGAGGATAACTATACCAAGTAGAAAACCAGAAAGAACAAAAAAAAGAAAAAAAAAAAAAAAAAAACCTTTTAATTCAGTCATTAAAACATCATAAAATAGAGTAGATATCAATACCAGGGGGTCACTCCTATAATACAAAAACAGATGCCAAATATAGGGATACCAGGATGGGGCAAAAAATACCGTATTTTCCGGCGTATAAGACGACTGGGCGTATAAGACGACCCCCCAACTTTACCAGTTAAAATATAAAATCTTCTTAAAAGTCGGGGGTCTTCTTATACACCGTATGTCGTCTTATAGGGCCGGTGAATATGTGCCTTTTTTTTTTGGGGGGGGGGGGAGTGATCCTGATGACGACGAGGGGGCGTCTCACAGGAAAGTGAGTATCCCCCATTACCTTATCGTAGCGCTGCAGCGTGGGGTCTCTGTGCTGGGAGCGGCGGCTGCTGTGCTGTGGTGCGGCGGCTCCTCTTCTGCAGTGTGGGGCCTCTGTGCTGTGGGGTGGCGGCGGCGTATCTTTATGCAGTCGGGGCTCCTCCGGCATCTGCTTAAAGCCTGGAGGCCCCGCCGGCAACTCCATCGGTGCAATGCGGGGGCCTCCGGTAAAATGGCCGCTGCTCAGATTCAGATACCCATGGGTTCAAAATCGTCAATACATCTGTAAATAAATTCCCAAAGGGGTATAATTTCCAAAATGGGGTCACTTGAGGGGGGATTCTACTCTTCTAGCAATTAGGGGCTCTATATATGAAGTCCGCAAACTCTTCTATGAAAATCTCGTCCCGAGATCTCGGGAGACGAGATCTGAATCTGAGCAGCGGCCATTTTCCCGGAGGCAGCTCAATAGGTGCGATGCGGTGGCCTCCGGGAAAATGGCCGCTGGGGGCTGCGCATGCTCAGATTCAGATCTCGTCCCGAAATCTCGGGACACGAGATCTGAATCTGAGCAGCGGCCATTTTCCCGGAGGCACCGATTGAGTTGCCGGCGGGGCCTCCAGGCTTTAAGCAGATGCCGGAGGAGCCCCGACTGCATAAAGATACGCCGCCGCCGCCACCCCACAGCACAGAGGCCCCACACTGCAGAAGAGGAGCCGCCGCTCCCAGCACAGAGACCCAACGCTGCAGCGCTACGATAAGGTAATGGGGGATACTCACTTTCCTGTGAGACGCCCCCTCGTAGTCATCAGGACCACTCCCCCCCCCACCCACCATATACACCCGGCGTACAAGGCGATTCCCGGCGTATAAGACGACCCCCGACTTTTAAGAAGATTTTCAGGGGTTAAAAAGTTGTCTTATACGCCGGAAAATACGGTACCTATTTCTCACCCTACGGGGCCCTAATAGGTCCTTTCCTGGCTGCGGAGGCTGGCCCCCTAATTGTAGAAGTTATGGCGCCCCCGTTCAACATCGATAGCCCTATATGGCCCTAGATCACCCTAGAAACTAACCCAGGAAACACAAAAAAACACACACATGCATATAAATCCAAAAAACACAGTTTTTGTCTCACTAGAAAAAATATTAAAGTGCTGTAAATATTTTACATTTTCACACAAGAAGTGGGTAAAAATGGCACTAAAATTTGTCCCACAATTTCTACTGAACATGGCAATAGCCCATATGTGGCTGTACAGTACTACTTAACCATATGGAGAGACTCGGGAGGAACGGAGCACTATTTGCCTCCTGGAGCAAAGATTTTCATAGAAGAGTTTGCGGACTTCATATATAGAGCCCCTAATTGCTAGAAGAGTAGAATCCCCCCTCAATTGACCCCATTTTGGAAATTATACCCCTTTGGGAATTTATTTACAGATGTATTGACGATTTTGAACCCATGGGTATTGAATAGGGTATTGAGTGAAAATTGCAAACTGCCGCTGTAGTGACCAGTATGTTGAACTCACCAGTACGTTGCACTCACCAGTACGTTATGCCCCACCCATGCTTTTGGGGACATGCACCCGTAAGTTAGGCGGGCTCTCATCACTTCAGAAATGCCAAAAGTGGACACTATATGTGGTTTAGGTACACTGTGGGGCTCAGAAGGGAGGGGGGCATTTGGATTTCGCAGCACAGCATTTGCTAAATTTCTTTTGGCGGGTGAGGAGGCATTTTGCATTTCCAGAGCCTTTGTGCTACCAGTAACGTGGAATCCCCTATACAGGTCCTTCTCAAAAAATTAGCATATAGTGTTAAATTTCATTATTTACCATAATGTAATGATTACAATTAAACTTTCATATATTATAGATTCATTATCCACCAACTGAAATTTGTCAGGTCTTTTATTGTTTTAATACTGATGATTTTGGCCTACAACTCCTGATAACCCAAAAAACCTGTCTCAATAAATTAGCATATCAAGAAAAGGTTCTCTAAACGACCTATTACCCTAATCTTCTGAATCAACTAATTAACTCTAAACACATGCAAAAGATACCTGAGGCTTTTAAAAACTCCCTGCCTGGTTCATTACTCAAAACCCCCATCATGGGTAAGACTAGCGACCTGACAGATGTCAAGAAGGCCATCATTGACACCCTCAAGCAAGAGGGTAAGACCCAGAAAGAAATTTCTCAACAAATAGGCTGTTCCCAGAGTGCTGTATCAAGGCACCTCAATGGTAAGTCTGTTGGAAGGAAACAATGTGGCAGAAAACGCTGTACAACGAGAAGAGGTGACCGGACCCTGAGGAAGATTGTGGAGAAGGACCGATTCCAGACCTTGGGGAACCTGAGGAAGCAGTGGACTGAGTCTGGTGTGGAAACATCCAGAGCCACCGTGCACAGGCGTGTGCAGGAAATGGGCTACAGGTGCCGCATTCCCCAGGTAAAGCCACTTTTGAACCATAAACAGCGGCAGAAGCGCCTGACCTGGGCTACAGAGAAGCAGCACTGGACTGTTGCTAAGTGGTCCCAAGTACTTTTTTCTGATGAAAGCAAATTTTGCATGTCATTCGGAAATCAAGGTGCCAGAGTCTGGAGGAAGACTGGGGAGAAGGAAATGCCAAAATGCCTGAAGTCCACTGTCAAGTACCCAGTCAGTGATGGTGTGGGGTGCCATGTCAGCTGCTGGTGTTGGTCCACTGTGTTTCATCAAGGGCAGGGTCAATGCAGCTAGCTATCAGGAGATTTTGGAGCACTTCATGCTTCCTGGCACCTGCTCACAGTGCCAAAACCACTGGTAAATGGTTTACTGACCATGGTATTACTGTGCTCAATTGGCCTGCCAACTCTCCTGACCTGAACCCCATAGAGAATCTGTGGGATATTGTGAAGAGAAAGTTGAGAGACGCAAGACCCAACACTCTGGATGAGCTTAAGGCCGCTATTGAAGCATCCTGGGTCTCCATAACATCTCAGCAGTGTCACAGGCTGATTGCCTCCATGCCACGCCGCATTGAAGCAGTCATTTCTGCCAAAGGATTCCCGACCAAGTATTGAGTGCATAACTGAACATTATTATTTGATGGTTTTTTTGTTTGTTATTAAAAAACACTTTTATTTGATTGGACGGGTGAAATATGCTAATTTATTGAGACAGGTTTTTTGGGTTATCAGGAGTTGTGTGCCAAAATCATCAGTATTAAAACAATAAAAGACCTGACAAATTTCAGTTGGTGGATAATGAATCTATAATATATGAAAGTTTAATTGTAATCATTACATTATGGTAAATAATGAAGTTTAACACTATATGCTAATTTTTTGAGAAGGACCTGTATTTCCGTTAACAGATGACAGATCTGAGTGAGGGCTTGCTTTTTTGGTGGATTGAGTTGAAGATTTTATTGGGAACATTTTACATAACGTTTGGGATGACATTTATCCAGCGCTCTACATCTGAGCGCGTACAGATTTTGCACGTGCGCATTGCAATGTGACCTCGTGCGTGCGCAGTATGCTTTGCCCAATTGCGGGCAAAGCAGAAAAGCAATATGGCGCATGCGCCAGTACTGTGCCGTACTGCTATTCGGCTTTGCCCGCCTCTGGGCAAGCATACTGCGCACGCGCGAGGTCACATTGCAATGCGCACGCGCAAAATTTGTACGCGCTCTGCGAGATTCACGGCGAAGAATGCCTACAGCAAGCCGAGGAGGGGTGGAGTGAGGGAACAGAGGCAACGCCCATCGGACCGGACTGAACAGATTAACATACAGCACAGGACAAATTAAAAAGGTTTTTTTATGGGTGATGCACGGGGTGTCGGGGGGTTTCAAATGTAGATGTGGAACGCATACCTGACAAGCAATTAAATATTGCACGACTCGTTAAAGGGTTGATTGTGACTTGTAGGATCGCTACTTCCAACAGGTGGCGCTATAGAGTTTAAGTCCTCTTTTTCTCAGAAGAGACAATTTGCATATTATATTTCCCAGAGGAGCATTGCACGGCGAATAATCCTCCTTACCTTGACAAGCCAGAGATGATATGTCACTCTCCATAAGGAGAAACGATACCCCTTAGACCCCAGTCCAGAGCCTCTCACCTAGCCAAATCAGTTCTCATGCTTCGCACTGACGAGGGCCAACAGCCCGAAACACCGTGTCTGTGAATTGAGATACTGATTTGGCTTTTATCCTAAGTCATATTGCACGACTGGTTAAAGGGTTGATTGTGACTTGTAGGATCGCTACTTCCAACAGGTGGTGCTATAGAGTTTAAGTCCTCTTTTTCTCAGAAGAGGCAATTTGCATAAGCAATTAAATTATATTTTTAGCTGATAGAGCCAAAAAGTGGTGACAGGTTCCCTTTAAAACCACCTAAGCACACTAATATATAATCAAATATGCAGTATTGATTATCCCAATATGGAAATTAACCAATTTCCTATCAGATCCCAATCGATCAATATTAGAATACACTGCGCATGCGTAGTGAAAAGTGGCATAAAAGACAAAGCCAAGGACCGAGCTACAAAGAAATACGCTTGTAAGTTGCAATTGCCCTCAGTTTGATACACACAAATTTGCGAATAAAGCCAAGTTCGTAGTCATACAATGAAAAAAGCACCAACTAAATATCATGGCGCAGATGCAAAGGATGATACTTAAACTCAATACAGGCACACATTTGTGCATTTATCAAGAGTATCAGTGGGTATACAATGATGAAAAGTGCAGAAAGTGTGCCAACCATAAGGAATGCAAATTAACGCCAGGGCATATCAAGATGTTTAGGGCCATAAATCATTTGTTAGTGTGAGTTGTTCTCTTGAGCAATATCAAATCAAAACTGATGAGAAGTTATTCAAAAGAAAAATGACAAAAACTTCAAACAGAAAATTAATGGAATAGCACATATTAAGAACCAAGTAAAGTCACGAGTACAAAGTTTTTACTAAAAAAATAATGGTATGTCCAAGTTGTTAGAATGTCATAAAAAAGTTAATTTATTTCAGTTCTTCAATACAAAAAGTGATTTACTATCATGTGAAAATAACACCTTGGACCACTGATCAACAGTCCAGTTATTTTTCTCCTTGGCCCGGGTAAGACGCTTCTGGAGTTGTCTATTGGTCATAAGTAGTTTGACACAAGGAATGTGTAGCCCATGTCCTGGATACGTCTTTGTGTGGAGGCTCTTGAAGCAATGACTCCAGCAGCAGTCCACTCCTTGTGAATCTCCCCCAAATTTTTGAAAGGCCTTTTCTTAACAATCCTGTCAAGGTTGCGGTTATCCCGCTTGCTTGTGCACTTTTTTCTACGACACTTTTTCCTTCCACTCAACTTTCCATTAATATGCTTGGAGACAGCAATCTGTGAACAGCAAGCTTCTTTAGCAATGGCCTTTTGTGGCTTACCCTCCTTGTGGAGTGTGTCAGTGACTGCCTTCTGGACACCTGTCAAGTCAGCAGTCTTCCCCATGATTGTGAAGGCTACTTAGACTAAGGAACCGTTTTATAAGCTTAGGAAGCCTTTGCAGGTGTGTATTTTTGTTAATTATTCTAATTTACTGAAATAACTTTTGAATTTTTATTGACTGTAAGCCACAATCATCAACATTAACAGAAATATACACTTGAAATAGATCACTCTGTTTGTAATGACTATATATAATATATGAGTTTCACTTTTTGCATTGAAGAACCGAAATAAATTACCTTTTGACGATATTCTAATTTAGTGAGAAGCACTTGTATAGTGCGATACTATGGGTGAGTAAAAACATTATCAGAAATAGACTGCGTAATAACACAGGAGTTAGAATAGACTTTTGGTTAAGGATAAACTGAAAAAAACATCTCCCTGTGCCAGGTGCGCACTCAGGTCTGTATGCCAAGGAAGAAGGCAAAATGACCCTTAAGATCTAAAATAGACAGTTTGCAAGTCCGTTGTAAAGTCAATGGACAAAAAGCTGCAAGATCATCCTACAATCGATCCTAAACTCTGCTGCCCGACTATTCCCTCTCTCCCCCCCGCAATTTCTCACCTTATCCTCTCTGTCAATCCTCTCAATGGCTTGCCAGTGAAAGGGACTGCAGTTCAAAACCCTAACCATTACATACAAAGCCACCCACAACCTGTCTCCTCCATACATCTGTGACCTAGCCCCTTCCTGACATCGGACGTACTATCCCGTCGAGGTGGGGTGGGCCCCCATGACCACGGACGGGATAGTACGTCCAGCGCGATCGGCGGCGCTCACGGGGGGAGCGCGGCCGATCGCGGCCGGGTGTCAGCTGCCTATCGCAGCTGACATCCGGCACTATGTGCCAGGAGCGGTCACGGACCTCTCCCGGCACATTAACCCCCGGCACACCGCGATCAAACATGATAGCGATGTGCCGGCGGTGCAGGGAAGCATCACGCAGGGAGAGGGCTCCCTGCGGGCTTCCCTGAGCCCCCCGCAGCAACGCGATGTGATCGCGTTGCTGCGAGGGTCTTACCTCCCTCCCTGCCTGCTCCAGACCCGGATCCAAGATGGCCGCGGATCCGGGTCCTGCAGGGAGGGAGGTGGCTTCACAGAAGCCTGCTCAGAGCAGGCACTGTGAAGCAGCCTGCACTTCTCTCAGATCGGTGATCTGTCAGAGTGCTATGCAAACTGGCAGATCACCGATCTGTATTGTCCCCCCCTGGGGCAAAGTAAAAAAGTTTAAAAAAATATTCCAAAATAATGAAAAAAATATATATATATTATTCCCATAAATACATTTCTTTATCTAAATAAAATAAAAAAAACAATAAAAGTACACGTATTTAGTATCGCCACGTCCGTAACGACCCGACCTATAAAACTGGCCCACTAGTTAACCCCTTCAGTAAACACCGTAAGAAAAAAAAAAAAAAACGAGGCAAAAAACAACGCTTTATCATACCGCCGAACAAAAAATGGAATAACACGCGATCAAAAAGACAGATATAAATAACCATGGTACCGCTGAAAGTGTCATCTTGTCCCGCAAATAACGAGCCGCCAATACAGCATGATCAGCAAAAAAATAAAAAAGTTATAGTCCTGAGAATAAAGCGATGCAAAAATAATTATTTTTTCCATAAAATAGTTTTTATCATATAAAAGCGTCAAAACATAAAAAAATAATATAAATGAGGTATCACTGTAATCGTACTGACCCGAAGAATAAAACTGCTTATCAATTTTACCAAACGCGGAACGGTATAAACGCCTCCCCCAAAAGAAATTCATGAATAGCTGGTTTTTGGTCATTCTGCCTCACAAAAATCGGAATAAAAAGCGATCAAAAACTGTCACATGTCCGAAAATGTTACCAATAAAAACGTCAACTCGTCCCGCAAAAAACAAGACCTCACATGACTCTGTGGACCAAAATATGGAAAATTTATAGTTCTCAAAATGTGGTAACGCAAAAAATATTTTTTGCAATGAAAAGCGTCTTTCAGTGTGTGACGGCTGCCAATCATAAAAATCCGCTAAAAAACTCGCTATAAAAGTAAATCAAACCCCCCTTCATCACCCCCTTAGTTAGGGAAAAAAAAAATGTATTTATTTCCATTTTCCCATTAGGGCTAGGGTTGGAGCTAGGGTTAAGGCTACAGTTAGGGTTGGGGCTAAAGTTAGGGTTAGGGTTGGGGCTAAAGTTACGGTTAGAGTTTAGATTACATTTACGGTTGGGAATAGGGTTGGGATTAGGGTTAGGGGTGTGTCAGGGTTAGAGGTGTGGTTAGGGTTACTGTTGGGATTAGGGTTAGGGGTGTGTTTGGATTAGGGTTTCAGTTATAATTGGGGGGTTTCCACTGTTTAGGCACATCAGGGGCTCTCCAAACGCGACTGTTATGACCCCAATGGCGAGGGTCTCAGAGGAACAAGTAAGTCTGCGACGTACAAAAATCCAGCTCATAGGGCAGTGGTAACTGGGTTGACCATATAACTACTCCTAACGCCAACACTAGAAGTAGCCGGGGAACATGCCTATGTTGGTCGCTAGATGTCTCGCGCCAGCCGGAGGACTAACTACCCCTAGAAGAGGAAAACAAAGACCTCTCTTGCCTCCAGAGAATAGACCCCAAAAGTCGGAAACAAGCCCCCCACAAATAATAACGGTGAGGTAAGAGGAAATGACAAACACAGAGATGAACTAGGTATAGCAAAGAGAGGCCCACTTACTAATAGCAGAATGTAGTAAGATAACTTATATGGTCAACAAAAACCCTAACAAAATTCCACACTGGAGATACAAGAACCCCCGAACCGTCTAACGGCCCGGGGGGAGAACTGCAGCCTCCCTAGAGCTTCCAGCAAGGTTAGGATACAGATTATGTACAAGCTGGACAAAAATGCAAACAAAAACAAATAGCAAAAAGCAAGAAAGCAGACTTAGCTTAATTTAGCAGGAACCAGGATCAGTAGACAAGAGCACAACAGATTAGCTCTGATTACAACGTTGCCAGGCATTGAACTGAAGGTCCAGGGAGCTTATATAGCAACACCCCTGACCTAACGACCCAGGTGAGCATACAAGGGATGAATGACATACCCAGAGTCAAATCACTAGTAACCACTAGAGGGAGCCAAAAGGTAAATTCACAACAGTACCCCCCCCTTAGTGAGGGGTCACCGAACCCTCACCAAGACCACCAGGGCGATCAGGATGAGCGGCGTGAAAGGCACGAACTAAATCGGCCGCATGTACATCAGAGGCGACCACCCAGGAATTATCCTCCTGACCATAGCCCTTCCACTTGACCAGGTACTGAAGCCTCCGCCTGGAGAGACGAGAATCTAAGATCTTCTCCACCACGTACTCCAACTCGCCCTCAACCAACACCGGAGCAGGAGGCTCAGCAGAAGGAACCACAGGCACAACGTACCGCCGCAACAAGGACCTATGAAATACGTTGTGAATGGCAAACGACACCGGAAGATCCAGGCGAAAGGATACAGGATTAATGATTTCCAATATCTTGTAAGGACCAATGAAGCGAGGCTTAAATTTGGGAGAGGAGACCTTCATAGGAACAAATCGAGAAGACAGCCATACCAAATCCCCAACGCGAAGTCGGGGACCCACACCGCGGCGGCGGTTGGCAAAACGCTGAGCCTTCTCCTGTGACAACTTCAAGTTGTCCACCACATGACTCCAGATCCGCTGCAACCTATCCACCACGGAATCCACCCCAGGACAGTCAGAAGGCTCCACATGTCCCGAGGACAAACGAGGATGGAAACCAGAGTTGCAGAAAAATGGCGAAACCAAGGTGGCGGAACTAGCCCGATTATTAAGGGCAAATTCAGCCAACGGCAAGAAGGTCACCCAATCATCCTGATCAGAAGAGACAAAACACCTCAAATAAGCCTCCAGAGTCTGATTAGTTCGCTCCGTTTGTCCGTTAGTCTGGGGATGGAAAGCGGACGAAAACGACAAATCAATGCCCATCCTACCACAAAAGGATCGCCAGAACCTGGAAACAAACTGGGATCCTCTGTCCGACACAATATTCTCAGGAATGCCGTGCAAACGAACCACGTTCTGGAAGAACACAGGAACCAGATCAGAAGAGGAAGGCAGCTTAGGCAAAGGAACCAGATGGACCATCTTGGAGAAACGATCACATATCACCCAGATGACAGACATGCCCTGAGACACCGGAAGATCCGAAATGAAATCCATAGAGATGTGTGTCCAAGGTCTCTTTGGGACAGGCAAGGGCAAGAGCAACCCGCTGGCACGAGAGCAACAAGGCTTAGCTCGGGCACAAGTACCACAGGACTGCACAAATGACCGCACATCCCTAGACAAGGAAGGCCACCAAAAGGACCTGGCCACCAGATCTCTGGTGCCAAAAATTCCCGGGTGCCCTGCCAACACCGAGGAATGAACCTCGGAAATGACTCTGCTGGTCCATCTAGCAGGCACAAACAATCTGTCAGGTGGACAAGAGTCAGGCCTACCAGCCTGAAATCTCTGCAACACACGTCGCAGATCTGGAGAAATAGTAGACACGATAACTCCTTCCTTAAGAATACCCACAGGTTCAGCGACTCCAGGAGCATCAGGCACAAAGCTCCTAGACAGAGCATCGGCCTTCACATTCTTAGAACCTGGTAAATACGAGACCACAAAGTCAAAACGGGAGAAAAACAATGACCAGCGGGCCTGTCTAGGATTCAGGCGTTTAGCAGACTCGAGATACATCAGATTTTTTGTGATCAGTCAAGACCACCACACGATGCTTAGCACCCTCGAGCCAATGACGCCACTCCTCAAATGCCCACTTCATGGCCAACAACTCCCGATTGCCCACATCATAATTTCGCTCTGCCGGCGAAAACTTCCTAGAGAAAAAGGCACAAGGCCTCATAGTAGAGCAACCAGGGCCTCTCTGCAACAAAACGGCCCCTGCCCCAATCTCCGAAGCATCCACCTCAACCTGAAAGGGAAGTGAGACGTCAGGCTGGCACAAAACAGGCGCCGAAGTAAATCGGCGTTTCAACTCCTGGAAAGCCTCCACGGCAGCAGGAGCCCAGTTAGCTACATCAGAGCCTTTCTTGGTCATATCCGTCAGCGGTTTAACAACGCTAGAGAAATTTGCGATAAAACGACGGTAGAAGTTAGCAAAACCCAAGAACTTCTGAAGACTCTTAACTGACGAGGGTTGAGTCCAATCATGAATAGCTCGGACCTTGACTGGATCCATCTCCACAGCAGAAGGGGAAAAAATGAACCCCAAAAAGGGAACCTTCTGTACACCAAAGAGACACTTTGAGCCTTTTACAAACAAAGAATTTTCACGCAGAATCTCAAAAACCATCCTGACCTGCTCCACATGCGAGTCCCAATCATCAGAAAAAAACAGAATATCATCCAGATAAACAATCAAAAATTTATCCAGATACTTACGGAAAATGTCATGCATGAAGGACTGAAAAACTGAAGGGGCATTAGAGAGCCCAAATGGCATCACCAAGTACTCAAAATGACCTTCGGGCGTATTGAATGCGGTTTTCCATTCATCGCCCTGCCTAATGCGCACAAGGTTGTACGCACCACGAAGGTCTATCTTGGTGAACCACTTGGCACCTTTAATCCGGGCAAACAAATCTGACAACAGCGGCAAAGGATACTGAAATTTGACAGTGATCTTATTTAAAAGCAGATAGTCAATACAAGGCCTCAAAGATCCGTCCTTTTTGGCCACAAAAAAGAATCCCGCACCAAGAGGGGAAGAAGAAGGACGGATATGCCCCTTCTCAAGAGACTCCTTGATATATGAACGCATCGCGGTATGTTCAGGTACCGACAGATTAAACAGTCTCCCCTTAGGAAACTTACTGCCAGGAATCAAATCTATTGCACAGTCACATTCCCTATGAGGAGGCAGTGCACTGGACTTAGACTCGCTGAAGACATCCTGATAATCAGACAAATACGCCGGAACTTCCGAAGGCGTAGAAGAAGCAATAGACAAGGGCAGGGAATCTCCATGAATTCCATGGCAGCCCCAACTTGACACTGACATAGCCTTCCAGTCCAAGACTGGGTTATGGGTCTGTAACCATGGCAAACCCAAAACAACCAAATCATGCATTTTATGCAGAACAAGAAAACGTATTACCTCCCGATGTTCGGGAGTCATGCACATGGTAACCTGTGTCCAAAACTGCGGTTTATTTTTTGCCAATGGCGTAGAATCAATACCCCTAAGAGGGATAGGATTTTCCAATGGCTCAAGAACAAATCCGCAGCGCTTGGCAAATGACAGATCCATAAGGCTCAGGGCAGCACCTGAGTCCACAAACGCCATGACAGGATACGATGACAGCGAGCAAATCAAAGTCACAGACAAAATAAACTTAGGTTGCAAATTACCAATGGCGACCGGACTAACAACCTTAGTAAGACGTTTAGAGCATGCTGAGATAACATGTGTAGAATCACCACAGTATAACACAAGCCATTCTGGCGTCTATGAATTTTCCGCTCATTTCTAGTCAGGATTCTATCACATTGCATTAAATCAGGTGCCTGTTCAGACAACACCATGAGGGAATTTGCGGTCTTGCGCTCCCGCAACCGCCGGTCGATTTGAATAGCCAGGGCCATAGAATCATTCAGACCTGTGGGAATGGGAAAACCCACCATCACATTCTTAATGGCTTCAGAAAGGCCATTTCTAAAATTTGCAGCCAATGCACACTCGTTCCACTGGGTCAGCACGGACCATTTCCGAAATTTTTGGCAATACACTTCAGCCTCGTCCTGGCCCTGAGACATCGCCAGCAAGGCTTTTTCTGCCTGAATCTCAAGATTGGGTTCCTCATAAAGCAAATTAAGCGCCAGAAAAAACGCATCAATGTCAGCCAATGCCGGATCTCCTGGTGCCAGCGAGAAAGCCCAATCCTGAGGGTCGCCCCGTAAAAAAGAAATAACAATTTTTACTTGCTGAGCGGAGTCTCCAGATGAACAGGGTTTCAGGGACAAAAACAATTTACAATTATTCCTGAAATTTCTAAATTTAAATCGGTCTCCGGAAAACGGTTCAGGAATCGGTATCTTAGGTTCTGACATAGGATTTCTGATAACATAATCTTGTATGCCCTGCACACGAGCAGCAAGCTGATCCACACTTGTAATCAAGGTCTGAACATTCATGTCTGCAGCAAACACAAGCCACTCAGAGTTAAAGGGGACAAGAAAAAAAAATGAGAGAGAGAGAAAAAAAAAACTCAGAACTTTCTTTCTTATAATCCCGCTTCTGCAATGCATTTAACATTTAATACTGGCCTGGCAAACTGTTATGACCCCAATGGCGAGGGTCTCAGAGGAACAAGTAAGTCTGCGACGTACAAAAATCCAGCTCATAGGGCAGTGGTAACTGGGTTGACCATATAACTACTCCTAACGCCAACACTAGAAGTAGCCGGGGAACATGCCTACGTTGGTCGCTAGATGTCTCGCGCCAGCCGGAGGACTAACTACCCCTAGAAGAGGAAAACAAAGACCTCTCTTGCCTCCAGAGAATAGACCCCAAAAGTCGGAAACAAGCCCCCCACAAATAATAACGGTGAGGTAAGAGGAAATGACAAACACAGAGATGAACTAGGTATAGCAAAGAGAGGCCCACTTACTAATAGCAGAATGTAGTAAGATAACTTATATGGTCAACAAAAACCCTAACAAAATTCCACACTGGAGATACAAGAACCCCCGAACCGTCTAACGGCCCGGGGGGAGAACTCCAGCCTCCCTAGAGCTCCCAGCAAGGTTAGGATACAGATTATGTACAAGCTGGACAAAAATGCAAACAAAAACAAATAGCAAAAAGCAAGAAAGCAGACTTAGCTTAATTTAGCAGGAACCAGGATCAGTAGACAAGAGCACAACAGATTAGCTCTGATTACAACGTTGCCAGGCATTGAACTGAAGGTCCAGGGAGCTTATATAGCAACACCCCTGACCTAACGACCCAGGTGAGCATACAAGGGATGAATGACATACCCAGAGTCAAATCACTAGTAACCACTAGAGGGAGCCAAAAGGTAAATTCACAACAGCGACATGGCGTCCGATCTCAATTCCAGCCAATTCTGCGTTGAAAAAGTAAAACAGTGCTCCTTCCCTTCCGAGCTTTCCCGTGTGCCCAAACAGGGGTTTACCCTAACATATGGGGTAGCAGCGTACTCGGGACAAATAGGACAACAACCTTTGGGGTCCAATTTCTCCTGTTACCCCTGGGAAAATACAAAACTGGGGGCTAAAAAATAATTTTTGTGGGAAAAAAAAAATATTTTTTATTTTCACGGCTCTGCGTTATAAACTGTAGTGAAACACTTGGGGGTTCAAAGTTCTTACAACACATCTAGATAAGTTCCTTGGGGGGTCTAGTTTCCAAAATGGGGTCACTTGTGCGGGGCTTCTACTGTTTAGGTACATTAAGGGCTCTGCAAACGCAATGTGACGCCTGCAGACCATTCCATCTAAGTCTGCATTCCAAATGGCGCTCCTTCCCTTCCGAGCCCTCCCATGCATCCAAACGGTGGTTCCCCCCCACATATGGGGTATCAGCGCACTCAGGACAAATTGGACAACAACTTTTGGGGTCCAATTTCTCCTGTTACCCACGGGAAAATACAAAACTGGGGGCTGAAAAATAATTTTTGTGGGAAAAAATTTTAGTTTTATTTTTACGGCTCTGCATTATAAACTTCTGTGAAGCCCTTGGTGGGTCAAAGCGCTCACCACACATCTAGATAAGTTCCTTAGGGGGTCTACTTTCCAAAATGGTGTCACTTGTGGGGGGTTTCAATGTTTAGGCACATCAGGGGCTCCCCAAACGCAACATGGCGTCCCATCTCAATTCCAGTCAATTTTGCATTGAAAAGTCAAATGGCGCTTCTTCGCTTCCGAGCTCGGTCACGCGCACAAACAGTGGTTTACCCCCACATATGGGGTATCGGCGTACTCAGGACAAATTGTACAACAACTTTTGGGGTCCATTTTCTCCTGTTACCCTTGGTAAAATAAAACAAATTGGAGCTGAAGTAAATTTTTTGTGAAAAAAAGTTAAATGTTCATTTTTATTTAAACATTCCAAAAATTCCTGTGAAGCACCAGAAGGGTTAATAAACTTCTTGAATATGGTTTTGAGCACCTTGAGGGGTGCAGTTTTTAGAATGGTGTCACACTTGGGTATTTTCTATCATATAGACCCCTCAAAATGACTTCAAATGAGATGTGGTCCCTAAAAAAAAATGGTGTTGTAAAAATGAGAAATTGCTGGTCAACTTTTAACCCTTATAACTCCCTAACAAAAAAAAATTTTGGTTCCAAAATTGTGCTGATGTAAAGTAGACATGTGGGAAATGTTACTTATTAAGTATTTTGTGTGACATATCTCTGTGATTTAAGGGCATAAAAATTCAAAGTTGGAAAATTGCAAAATTTTCGCCAAATTTCCATTTTTTTTGCAAATAAACGCAGGTAATATCAAAGAAATTTTACCACTATCATGAAGTACAATATGTCACGAGAAAACAATGTCAGAATCGCCAACATCCGTTGAAGCGTTCCAGAGTTATAACCTCATAAAGGGACAGTGGTCAGAATTGTAAAAATTGGCCCGGTCATTAACGTGCAAACCACCCTTGGGGGTGAAGGGGCTAGTATCCCGTTACTTACCTGCACACAATCTCTGATCCTCACAAGATCTTTCTCAACTCCCCTCTTATCTCCCTTTCCCATAATCGCATACAAGTTTTCGCCCATGCATCCCCCGTACTTTGGATTATTCTACCTCAACATGTCCTACTCTCGCATAACGTGGAAACCTTCAAAAGAAAACTGAAGACCCACCTCTTCTGACAAGCCTACAACCTACAGCAACCATCATTCCACCATACCGTTGCATGATCAGATCTACCCTCACCTACTGCGTCCTCACCCTTCCCTCGTAGACTGTGAGCCCTCGTAGGCATGGTCCTCTCTCCATGTTTTTTATTATGTATACCCCTTTTCATATGTAAAGCACTATGGAATAAATGGGACTATCGTAATAAATAATTTATCTTCAGCATTTTAGCAGAGTCCTGAAGGTTTTCATTCAAAATGAAATGATATTTGCGACTTTTCATAATTTCCATCATCTTGACTAAAGCCTCAGTTCTAATGGCTAAAAAAACGCTCCAAAGTAGGATGCATGTGCAGTGCCCCAGAGTCCTGGTCGTTGCAGTACTGATGCTCCGCCGCTAAGGGGGGCTATGGTACGTCTGATGGCACTGAAGCAGTTCACCTGACCAGGTATCACAGACACCAATACACTTCACAGTCTGGCCTCCAGGGGGAGCTAAGGGTACTATGTATTAGGCCACTCCTCACAATCTGGTAAAACTGGGGGTTGGATAAGAAGTTAGTTAGAAGCTGACTGGGTTGGAACCAGGCAACATCCTGTGGCAGAGGGTGTTGCAGGGGAAGATTCAGGGGGGTCCCTGTCAGGGGTGGGATCCTGACAGAGGCCTAGCGAACTGAGAGAACGTTACGGGACCGCGCCTGCACCTGATCGTGGCGGTACCCTAAGACAGGACAAGAAGCGAGGTTTATTGTGCTGAGTGAGAAACGAGATCAATGCAACAAGGAGAAACACCAGTAGGAGTCGTGCTGTAAGACGAGGCAACATCCTACTGAGGCGCGCAGCCGGTGGCCGGAACGCCGAGGAAGTATAGAGCTCCAGGCCTAACTTCAAACCTACGGCAGGACAGTCAGTTATAGGCGGGCTGTCTCACCCAAATCACCTAAGAAGACATAGGGGGCAACAACAGGAGAGGGGCGACACTAGGGTCCAGGAAGAGCTCCGAGCCTACCCGTCATACGGGTGCGTCCTAGCCATATCATCTGGGGGACGAAGAAGATCATCATAATCAAGTTGTGAGGGAACTTCAGAAACAGACACAACAGTTGTGGGGACTATCCCGTAAGCACAGCAGGGGAGGACCACAACACACAAGCGCTAGAAGGTAGGCACAGATTTCCACCTCCAAAGGGAACTCTGGAGGTGCCATCGGACCGGCCGGACTTGCGCAGCCTGGTTAACCGTATTCCGGACTGAGGATCCTGAAGCCTTCAGTAAAGAGGTAAAGAGACTGCAACCTGGTGTCCTCGTTATTTACTGCGACCTGCACCGCACCACTACAGCATCACCACCCACACCTTTCATTGGGCGCCCCTCAGCAGGGTCACGGACCGGGTCTAGCCACCGTGACAACCCCAGAGCAGAGACTCAGAGGCCCGGTACCGGGTACCCCTCGGCCCTGCGGCAGTGGGGGCGCTCCACATGCCTCCTCCATGCTTCACTATGGTTATGGTGTTCTTTTAGTGATGCGCAGTGTTGTGCCAAACATACCTCTAGGAATTATTGGCTAAAATTTCAACCTTTGTCTCATTAAACCATAAAATGTTTTCTCCCATATGCTTCTGGTAGACTTTACGTAGATCTTGGAAAAACATAAGCTCGGCTTGGATGTTTTTACTTTAAGAAAAGCTTGTCTTGCCACTCTGCCCCACAGATCAGACATATGAGGCAAAAGGGAAATTGTTGCCACATGTAGTACAGAACTGGTACTTTGCAGAAATTGTTGCATCTCCTTTAACCCCTTTCTGACCTCGAAAGGGATAGTACGTCTGAGGTCAGAAGCCCTGCTTTGATTCGGGCTGTGGCGGTGAGCCCACATCAAAGCCGGGACATGTCAGCTGTTTTGTACAGCTGACATGTGCCCGCAATAGCGGCGCATGGAATCGCGATCCACTCGCCGCTATTAACTAGTTAAATGCCGCTGTCAAACGCTGACAGTGGCATTTAACTAGCGCTTCCGGCCATCGGGCTGGAAATTAACGCATCACTGACACCCGTCACATGATCGAGGGTCAGCGATGCGTCATCATGACAACGAGAGGTCTAGTGAAGACCTCTATGGTTGTTGATGCCGGCTTGCTATGAGCACCACCCTGTGGTCGGCGCTCATAGCAATGCAGTAAATCTGCTACATAGGAGTGATCTATGCTTCGCTCCTATGTAGCAAAGCAGATCGAGTTGTGCCAGGTTCTAGGCTCCCATGGAGACTATCAAAGCATGGCAAAAGTTTAAAAAAAAAAAAGTTTAAAAAAATAAAAATATATAAAAGTTTAAATCACCCTCCTTTCGCCCCATTAAAAATAAAAGACAAATCAAACCTACACGTATTTGGTATCGCCACGTTCAGAATCGCCCGATCCATCAATAAAAAAAGGATTAACCTGATCGCTAAGCGGCATAGCAAGAAAAAAATTTGAAACGCCAGCATTACGTATTTTATCTGCACGACAATAGTATAATTAAAAACGGCAGCTCAGCATGCAAAAAATAAGATCTCACCCAACCCGAGATCATGAAAAACGGAGACGCTACGGGTATCGGGAAAACTGCGCAATTTTTTTTTAAAGCAAAATTTAGAATTTTTTTTTATTACTTAAATAAAAAAGAACCTAGAAATGTTTGGTGTCTATGAACTCGTAAGGACCTGGAGAATCATAATGGCAGGTCAGTTTTAGCATTTAGTGAACCTAGCGAAAAAAAGCCAAACAAAAAACAAGTGGGGGATTATTTACACCGCACTTGGAATTTTTTCCCCGTTTTCTAGTACACGACATGCTAAAGCCAATGATGCTGTTCAAAAGTAGAAATTGTTCTGCAAAAAATAAGCCCTCACATGGCCATATTGGCAGAAAAATAAAAAAAGATATGGCTCTGGGAAGGAGGGGAAAAAAACGAAAAAGCTAAACCGAAAAAAGCTGGGGTCATGAAGGGGTTAATGTTGCTGTAGGCCTCTTGGCAGCCTCCCACACCAATTTTCTGTTTGTGGGTTCATCAATTTTTGAGGGATGTCACTGTTCACTGTGTTATGACAAATTTAAGTCACATCTTGCGGACTGTCTTCACAATGTTCCACGGTACATCTAATGCTTTGGAATTTTTTTCGTACCCTTCTCCTGACTGATAACTTTCAACAATGATATCCCTTTGCCTTGTTGTAAGCTGTAAAATGGAACTAAGAAAACGTCATGTCGGGAATTTTAACTGGAACAGCTTAACTTTACATGGGGCTAACCACCATCAGTGTAAAGGATGGCAGCCGTATACTGACTACTATTTAACATGAATTTAAGCGTGATTGGCTAATGATGAACAGTGGCACAATCACATCCCCAATTATAAGAGGGTGTTCACACTTAAAATTATTTAAACTTTGTTATTATTTTCTCATAATGATTTCAGTTTGTTTCTCAGTTGATATGTACAGATTATGGGGGATATTAACCCCTGGGCCATTTCCCGTTTTTGTTTTTCGCTCCCCTTCTTCCCAGAGCCATAACTTTATTTTTTGGTCAAAATGGCCATGTGAGGGCTTGATTTTTGCGGGACGAGTTGTACTTTAGAACGACATCATTGGATTTAACATATCGTGCACTGGAAAATTGGGAAAAAAATCTAAGTGCGGTGAAATTGTAAAAAAAGAGCAATTTTTTGTTTGTTTTTTTTCCACCATGTCCACTAAATGTTAAAACTGACCTGCTATTATGATTCTCCAGGTCATTACGAGTTCATAGATACAACATATGTCTAGGTTATTTTTTATTTAAGTGGTGAAAAAAAATTACAAAGTTTGTAAAAAAAAAAAAATTGCGCCATTTTCCGATATTCGTAGCGTTTCCATTTTTCCGTGATCTCGGGTTAGTTGAGGACTTATTTTTTACGTATCGAGCTGACATTTTTATTGATACCATTTTGGTGCAGATACGATCTTTTGATCGCCCGATACTGCACTTTAATGCAATGTTGCGGCGACAAAAAACAGTAATTCTGTAACTTCGACTTTTTTTCTCATTACGCTCTTTAACGATCGGGTAAAAAAAAATTATATTGATAGATCGGGTGAATCTGACTGCAGCGATACCAAATATGTTTTATTTTGAATGGGGCAAAAGGGTGGTGATTTAAATTTTTAAAAAATATATTTTTAATAACTTTTTTTTTTTTTTTACACTTTTGGCATGCTTCAACCAGGCGGCACTCATAGCAATCCGGCAGTAACAACCATAGAGGTCTACTGGAGACCTCTGGTTGTCATGCCAACCCATCGGTGACCTGCGATCAAGTGATGGGGTCACCTATGGGCGGGATTTCCAGCATGATTGCCGAAAGCGCAAATTAAATGCCACTGTCAGAAACTGACAGCAGCATTTAACTAGTAAGGCCGGCGTCACACTCAGCGTAAGACAATACGGTCCGTTTTTTACGGCCGTAATACGCAGAAAAGTCCCCAAAATAGTGGTCCGTATGTCATCCGTAGGCAGGGTGTGTCAGCGTATTTTGCGCATGGCATCCTCCGTATGTAATCCGTATGGCATCCGTACTGCGATATTTTCTCGCAGGCTTGCAAAACCACAAAACCGATATCTAATGGATTTGTGTGCTCAAATGTTCGGTAAAACATATATACAATATATATATACAGTGGGGCAAAAAAGTATTTAGTCAGTCAGCAATAGTGCAAGTTCCACCACTTAAAAAGATGAGAGGCGTCTGTAATTTACATCATAGGTAGACCTCAACTATGGGAGACAAACTGAGAAAAAAAAATCCAGAAAATCACATTGTCTGTTTTTTTATCATTTTATTTGCATATTATGGTGGAAAATAAGTATTTGGTCAGAAACAAACAATCAAGATTTCTGGCTCTCACAGACCTGTAACTTCTTTAAGAGTCTCCTCTTTCCTCCACTCATTACCTGTAGTAATGGCACCTGTTTAAACTTGTTATCAGTATAAAAAGACACCTGTGCACACCCTCAAACAGTCTGACTCCAAACTCCACTATGGTGAAGACCAAAGAGCTGTCAAAGGACACCAGAAACAAAATTGTAGCCCGGCACCAGGCTGGGAAGACTGAATCTGCAATAGCCAACCAGCTTGGAGTGAAGAAATCAACAGTGGGAGCAATAATTAGAAAATGGAAGACATTCAAGACCACTGATAATCTCCCTCGATCTGGGGCTCCACGCAAAATCCCACCCCGTGGGGTCAGAATGATCACAAGAACGGTGAGCAAAAATCCCAGAACCACGCGGGGGGACCTAGTGAATGAACTGCAGAGAGCTTGGACCAATGTAACAAGGCCTACCATAAGTAACACACTGCACCACCATGGACTCAGATCCTGCAGTGCCAGACGTGTCCCACTGCTTAAGCCAGTACATGTCCGGGCCCATCTGAAGTTTGCTAGAGAGCATTTGGATGATCCAGAGGAGTTTTGGGAGAATGTCCTATGGTCTGATGAAACCAAACTGGAACTGTTTGGTAGAAACACAACTTGTCGTGTTTGGAGGAAAAAGAATACTGAGTTGCATCCATCAAACACCATACCTACTGTAAAGCATGGTGGTGGAAACATCATGCTTTGGGGCTGTTTCTCTGCAAAGGGGCCAGGACGACTGATCCGGGTACATGAAAGAATGAATGGGGCCATGTATTGTGAGATTTTGAGTGCAAACCTCCTTCCATCAGCAAGGGCATTGAAGATGAAACGTGGCTGGGTCTTTCAACATGACAATGATCCAAAGCACACCGCCAGGGCAACGAAGGAGTAGCTTCGTAAGAAGCATTTCAAGGTCCTGGAGTGGCCTACCAGTCTCCAGATCTCAACCCTATAGAAAACCTTTGGAGGGAGTTGAAAGTCCGTGTTGCCAAGCGAAAAGCCAAAAACATCACTGCTCTAGAGGAGATCTGCATGGAGGAATGGGCCAACATACCAACAACAGTGTGTGGCAACCTTGTGAAGACTTACAGAAAACGTTTGACCTCTGTCATTGCCAACAAAGGATATTTTACAAAGTATTGAGATGAAATTTTGTTTCTGACCAAATACTTATTTTCCACCATAATATGCAAAGAAAATGATAAAAAAAACAGACAATGTGATTTTCTGGATTTTTTTTTCTCAGTTTGTCTCCCATAGTTGAGGTCTACCTATGATGTAAATTACAGACGCCTCTCATCTTTTTAAGTGGTGGAACTTGCACTATTGCTGACTGACTAAATACTTTTTTGCCCCACTGTATATATATGTCATTGAGACACATATATATATATTCTGTATTTATATTTAATTCAGCGCGATATATGTGAAAAGCCGGTAATTCAATTGCCGGCTTTTCAATTCTCCTTCACAAACCCGACAGGATATGAGACATGGTTTACAGACAGTAAACCATCTCATATCCCTTTTTTTTGCATATTCCACACTACTAATGTTAGTAGTGTGTATGTGCAAAATTTGGGTGCAGTAGCTGCTAAAATAAAGGGTTAAATGGCGGAAAAAATTGGCGTGGGCTCCCGCGTAATTTTCTCCGCCAGAGTGGTAAAGCCAGTGACTGAGGGCAGATATTAATAGCCTAGAGAGGGTCCATGGTTATTGGCCCCCCTGGCTACAAACATCTGCCCCCAGCCACCCCAGAAAAGGCACATCTGGAAGATGCACCTATTCTGGCACTTGGCCACTCTCTTCCCACTCCCGTGTAGCGGTGGGATATGGGGTAATGAAGGGTTAATGTCACCTTGCTATTGTAAGGTGACATTAAGCCAGATTAATAATGGAGAGGCGTCAATTATGACACCTATCCATTATTAATCCAATTGTATGAAAGGGTTAAAAACCACACACACACACATTATTAAAAATTATTTTAATGAAATAAACACACAGGTTGTTTTAATATTTTATTGCTCTCTCAATCCATCTGAAGACCCTCGCTTGGCAAAATAATAAACCAACAATATACATACCTTCTGATGAACTGTCAGGTCCCATGAAGTAAATCCATCTGAAGGGGTTAAATCAATTTACAGGCAGGAGCTGTGCTAAAGCACTCGCTCGTGCCTGTAATTCCCCGGGTGCTGAAAGGAAAGCTGGGTGATCTGTACTTACATTGAGTCGCGGTGAGGCGCCCTCTGCAGGATGAACTCACATGAACTCGAGCGTGGGAACTTTTCCAAGGCTGCAGTTCATGAGAACATCCAGCAGAGGGCGCCTCACCGCGACTCAATGTAAGTACAGATCACCCATCTTCCAGATGTGCCTTTTCTGGGGTGGCTGGGGGCAGATGTTTGTAGCCAGGGGGGGCCAATAACCATGGACCCTCTCCTGGCTATTAATATCTGCCCTCAGTCACTGGCTTTACCACTCTGGCGGAGAAAATTGTGCGGGTGCCCATGCCAATTTTTTCCGCCATTTAACCCTTTATTTTAGCAGCTACAGCACCCAAATTTTGCACATACACACTACTAACATTAGTAGTGTGGAATATGCAAAAAGAAAGGCGATATGAGATGGTTTACTGTATGTAAACCATGTCTCATATCATGTCGGGTTTGGGAAGGAGAAATGAAAAGCCGGCAATTGAATTACCGGCTTTTCACTAACACCGCTGCGTATTTCTCGCAAGTCACACTGCTGGTCCGTGTGGAATCCGTATTTTTCTCGCCCCCATAGACTTTCATTGGCGATTTTTTTGCGCAATACGGTGACAAACGCAGCATGCTGCGATTTTCTACGGCCGTACAAGACCGTATATTACGGATGCGTAATATACGGCTGATAGGAGCAGCCCCATGGAGAATAATTGGGCCGTGTGTAATGCGTTTTTTACGGACGTATTTTCGGCGCTCATACGTCCGTAAAACTCGCTAGTGTGACGCCGGCCTAACAGTCGCGAGTGGATTGCGATTCCACCAGCGGCTATTGCGGGCACATGTCCGCTGTATATATCAGCTAACGTGCCCAGAAAGGTGCGGGCTCAGCGCTGGAGCCTGCAACAAACAGGGGGAGTCCGACATTACGCCTGATGTCGGAATGGGGTTAAAGGTGAAAAAAATCTTAATTTCTTCTTTTCTTTTTTACGTGACAAAAACTTGGAATTTTAACAGGGGTGTGTAGACTTGTTATATCCACCCTAGATGGTTAGATATTTTGAGATAAGGGCTTTAACAGATGTCTTGATCTCTCTTTTGACCAGCTGCCTTTTGGTTGCATTCCAGACCCCACAGAGCACACAAGGCATTTCATATGAAACATTATTATTTGTGTTTCACTAGACAAAAATAAATTCTAAGAAACACAGCTGCTGAGTGAAACCACAGGTCATGTATGGTTGTCATATTGTTCTGTATCAGAGATACAGTATATGATGCAATGAATGGAACATGATCCATTTTATAAAGTCCAATTAAAGCATATAAAAGTAATAGGGGCCTCGATATAAAAGGGTCCTCCTCACCTTCCAAGTTTACTTTATAATACGGATACATACAAAAACAGAATTGTAGGCAACCAAGAAAGTACACTGGTGTTTGGAAACACTTTAAAATTGTCCATATTTCTTTACAAATGTGATCAAAAACTACATCAGATTGTGGCACAAGTTCTAAAAGTAGATTAAGAAACCAAATCAAACAAAAGACTAAAATATTTTGTAATTTTTGTAAATTAGAAAAATGATCCAATATCACATGTCTGTGAGTGGAAAAAATACATGAACCTTACTCACTTACCTATACTTATATGTGAACCTCACTTGGCCCAATGTTATCTATCGGGCTGTGTACAAAAAAAAAAAATCAAAGCATGCCCAAGTTGATATACGATATGTGACAACACAAATCAACGAGTCTGTGGCAAATATCATACGGCACTCGGATGACATTTGAGTGCAGTCCAATTTCCACAAACTAACAGAATTGAGAAGTTGGAGAAATTTTTTTCTCGATCTTCTCCTCATCTGAGAGAATCTGATCATACTATAATCAAACTCTGATCAGAGTGTGATTAGCATAATCAGCCAGATATCTCGGATGAGAGAATATATGCTTGCATCACCCCGGGCCTTAAGATGAGTAAATAATTTGAAGTTGAAAATAGAGTCTGATGTTTTCAAATCAAAGGGATGGCAATTGGGTTTGAGTTTGCAACCCGTTTTATTTAAATAAGGATTTATCAAAGTTCATCATCACAAAGCATGTTTGTGGAAGTTTATCCTGGCAAGAACACAGGAGATTTTTGGAGACCTCAGAAGAATTGTTGACGCTCATCAGGCTGGAAAAGGTAACAAAACCATCGCTAGAGAGTTTGGACTCCAACAATGTACAGTCAGACAGATTGTGTTCAAATAGGGGAAACTCAAGACAATTATTGCCCTCCCCAAGAGTGGTAAACCAACAAATATCACTAAAAAAGAAAGTATGCAAGGTGACAAAGGAACCCATGGTAACCTCTAAGCAACAAAAGGTCTCTCTCGGACTGCTCTCCAAAAAGAACATTGCTGCCCGTATGCGGTTTGCTAAAGAACACCAGGACTAGCCAGAAGGCTATTGGAACAATATTATGTGGATGGATGAGCCTGAAACATTTAATTTAAATGAGAAGAATTATGTTTGGTGAAAGAAACACAGAATTACAGCATAAAAGCTTCACACGATCTTGTAAACAAGTTAGTGATGGTTCATAGTTTGGGCATATTTTCGCTGCATCTTGGCCAGGATGCTTTCCATCATTGAAGGAACAATGAATTGTAAAATATGCCACCAAATTCTAAAAGAAAATGCCATCTGTCCCTAAGCTGAATCTCAAAAGAATGTGTATCATGCAGCAAGACGACGTCCCACAGCACACAAGTTGTTCTAAACAAAATGGTTAAAAAAGGATACAAGTTAAAGTTTTGGAATGGTCAAGTCAAAGTCATGACCTTAACCTAATACAAATGTTAAGGAAGGTGCGGAAGAGAGGAGTTTATTGGAAAAACACTCACAAATATAACAGTAGAATCTGAAGACAAATAGCAGACTCATTTTACATTATCTTACACAACACAAATTCCATTCCGTCCATTTTTTCAGCCCAAGGCCACCAAGAGTGTCAGAAGATGTGGTGAGAAGGATGACACATACTTATTCACATTTCGTGTGGGATTTTAGTATTTCCAGAGCAGAGAATTTTAAGGTTGTAAAATAAACTATGAATTTTGACAGCGATGGGTGACAATGACTCGATAGATGAAGAATAAAAACTTTTTCCACTAAGAATACAATAAAAGTTTTAAAAGCAAGAACAAAGACTTTAGGATTCTTTGGCATCAGAGAAACATACTAGGATCTGGCAATGCTTCCAAGTGAATCTCACAATGATTAATTGCCCCTAGACTGATCTTCTTCAACAATCCCTGAAGTTTTTATCTATAGAAAAAGTGCCCATCTACTTAATTGGCACCCTAGATACCGATACAGTAACACTCTTCTCCTAAATAAACATTATATCCATCACTATTGCCCCTGTTGGATGTGTTGCCCCTGAATTTGCCTATTCAGTATATTGTAAAAAATAATACAGTGGGGAAAATAAGTATATGATACATTGCCGGTTTTGCAAGTTTCCCCACCTACAAAAAATGGAGAGGTCTGTATTTTTAACTTGCAAAATTGGCAGTGTATCAAATACTTATCTTCCCCACTGTTTGTAAGAAAGTGACCAAAGGGTTTCAATTTGTTGGGATTTCTTTGATGTGGAGAGGGAATGCCCTTCAGTACAAATCTTGGCATTGGTCTTGATTCCAAGATATGGGGAGAACCTCTTAATTTCAGGCAAAAGGTTGGAATCAGACAAAAACAAAACACAGGAGCCAGGTAGACAAAACTTTGTAAGTGGTGTCGAAGTTTGAAAAGATATAATAGAAGTCCATCTAAAAAGGTTACTACTTGACACTTAAAAGCGTAAAACTGACTCCCAAGTTAGGAGTTTCAAAAACGTTTCCCACAGGGAGGGCTCCTCCACTAAAATGGAAGAAGGAGCCTCTACCGGTGGCAGCTGCTGCAATGTTCCCCCAACCTGCCTATTTCTGTAGAGCAGAGTGGGAGCTTCTCCCTACTGAACGGTTACGGATTTAGTGCCAGAGCAAGAGACCAGCAGGCAAAGCAAGTGCAGAACTCAAATTCAGGAAAGAGGAGTCTTAGCTTCTGAAGATGTCCTCTTAAAAGGTGTTGACCCGGACTAACGTATTGATGACTTGCCCTATAAGTAAGAATAAAACCATAATAATGCCTACTATGTACAAGAATATAACTATCATAAAAGTGTCTATGTACCAAAATCCACAGGATCAAAAAGTGATCAATAACGTTCAGACACAGCACTCTCACAGATCTGCTGTAATTCCTTCTAGCAGTGGCCAGATACAAATGGTATATGAGAAACCCAGCAAATCCTGAAATTAGATAAAATGACTGCAACCCTAGCACAATTATTAGTAAGCCTATATTAAATATAAGGAAACATGCAGACAAATATATTAATTATAAAACTTGATATTTATTAGAATTACTACAGTCCTACAGTAGGGAGGACAAGTCTCCTCAACACAGAAACCATATGCTCCATGTAGGGAATGCCATACATATTTTTATGACTATGTATAGGTAGATATTCACACAATAGTGTATTATATATTGGGGTGAACACAGTGTGAAACCTAAGAGGTTATCAATAATCAAGGCACAAGAAAAACAAACTGACAAAGCCTCAGGGCATCGGTAAAACGGTGTTGAGGTTGCGCCTACCCCACATAGGGAGCAGGATGTATCAAGGAACACATTTAAGGCAATTTACTTTTTTCTTGCTGCTATTTTGGCATCTTGGTTATTTGAACCTGGTATACATGCTATAATTGATGGGACATTTGTTAACCACGCTTCTTTTCATGTGCATCAAAGTTCACTCCATTGTATACCGCACTATTGCGTGAATAGTTACCTATAGTTACTCGATTGCAGCCCATTTCTCTATGTACTCTATATTCTATTTACTCTGTAATTCTAATATATTTCAAGGTCTAATAAAGGGTTGATTGTGACTTGTAGGATCGCTACTTCCAACAGGTGGCGCTATAGAGTTTAAGTCCTCTTTTTCTCCGAAGAGACAATTTGCATATTATATTTCCCAGAGGAGCATTGCACGGCGAATAAGCCTCCTTACCTTGACAAGCCAGCTGGTATATCACTCTCCATAAGGAGAAACGTTGCCCCTTAGACCCCAGTCCAGAGCCTCTTACCTAGCCAAATTAGTTCTCATGCTTCGCACTGACGAGGGCCAACAGCTGAAACATCGTGTCTGCGAATTGAGATACTGATTTGGCTTTTATCCTAAGTCATATTGCACGACTCGTTACAGGGTTGATTGTGACTTGTAGGATCGCTACTTCCAACAGGTGGCGCTATAGAGTTAAGTCCTCTTTTTCTCTGAAGAGGCAATTTGCAAGTTCTAATAAGTAATATATGAGGCAGAACACCACAGCCCCGAACATTGCTGAACGGATACTGCCCAGCACTGCACTTTACTTCCTATTCATTTGAAGGGGAGATAAAGTGCAATACTCGGCAGCCACTTAGACTCATATGGGGCTGTCGTGTTCCATTCCATACATTGCTTAAATCTTACCGCTGCCGGAGTGATTTTCAGTTGAGCAGTGAAACTGATGTTCTAACTTAGAGAAAGGTCCTCAACATGTTAATCCCAGACATGCCATTTAAGGTGACCAGATAAGAAAGGTATTATAGTAGTTCTGGCCCTAGTTTATTCATTTTCCAATTGCATTGGTCATTGCCAATACTCAACGCAAAAAAGATGGAAGAAGCTACATCTGCTCTTAATGAGCAAATATGGTAACTACCTAACAAGATGTGGAAATATTTGTTACATTGTATCGATGCTATTGATTTACAAAATGATTTGCTTCCTTGTTGTTTTTCTGTTGCAAGGAGCATCTTGTTTAGATCATGGATATTTGTAACTTCTGTTTTGTTTTTTTAGGAGAGCCAAATTGCATTTTCTCTCATCTGTGTGTCGGCCCATATATCAAATATGACAAAACACTTGAAATTAATAAAAAAACAAACATTTGGTGTAAGCCCAAAACCAAGTTCCTTGCCTCAGACGGAAGAAACAAGGATGAGAGGAGAGTTTGAAATCTCTCTCGTCTTTGCCATCTGGATCTAATTTATGGAAAAGCAAAATTATAAACATTTGAGAGTTATTAATTACCCAGACTAATATGCTGTTGCCATTTTTTTTTTAGTGTGCTTACCTCAGAGAGAATGGTCGCCTTCTTAGCCACTTCTATTTGATACAATCGAACCCATTCCCAAGGAACGGATATAAACAGGCAAAGTATGAGGAACAATGCAAAATGGTAAAGCCAAGTGTCTAAGATGCAACTCTCAGACTCAACAGAGTTGCTTGCATGTGGAACTATCAACGTTCTGATGACCATCATCTTCTTGGGAATTGCAGATTGTCTTCGAGAATGTAAAATGATAAAGATGATGAAGCAAGTAGCTGCAGCAGCTAATGATGCTTTAGAGTAAATAGTCCATTTCTGAAAAGGTGACTCTAAGGACCATGGAGAAGGAAGAGAATGTTCAATCTCGGTAGAGCCCACTAATTTGTCTCTTAATAAGTTGACTTTGCTGATAATCCAACTACCAAAAGATCCCATACTTTGCATTTGGCTCCTTATTGATTGAAGAAAGTCATCAATACTACAGTAGCCTGCAAGGAAAGGTACAGTTTTAAGAGAAGTATCCATGAAGTCTACTGTTTGAAGAAAATACTGTTAATCTCAAGAAAGACTCAAGACTATCTGGATGGGTTCATTTGGCACCACAAAAAACAAAAAACAAAACAAGGATCCCTAAAATATAACTTTTAATGAATAGATTGGAGACAAAGCAACAAATATAAATAGATTACCATAGGGAATTAAATATATCTCAGTAGTGTATCCTATTATGCCCTGCAGGTACACTATACTGACCCCTGCCTGGCAGTGGAGGCTCATTTGGCACCAAGTGTAAAGACCCAAAATGTAGTACATAAGAAAAACTCCTAGGATGTACAAATTAGATTGAGTGGATGAAGGATCTCACATAGAGAATACACCTTAGACCAGAGGTCCCCAACCTTTCTGACCTTGAGAGCCACATTTAGCTTAGAGAAATGGTTGCGAGCCACATTCAGCACTGAGAGAGGGTCGCGAGCCACATCTAGCTCCCACCCCCTTCAAAGTAGTGTCAACCAAAGCCCCCATTACAGGTATAATGATAACCAAAGCTTTTGCACAGAAATCACTCCAGAGCAGTAAACTGAGATCCAGGGGTTCCCACAATACCCCCATTCAGCCTTCTCCCATCAAGACACCCAACACACTGTCACATCCAGCTTTAAGCACCTCCTCTAACAGGTAGTACCATCCTCTAGCGTACCATACCTAAAACATCTCTAAACCCCTAAGACCAGTAAATATGCATCCAGATCTGCACTTCAGCGCAGGGCTGCTCACAAAATTAATAATTTTGAGATGTGCTCTTCATACCTGTTTGCTAGACCTGGAACTAATGCACCAAGCTGGTAGACAGTCGCGAGCCACAAATTATGGGACAGCGAGCCACATGTGGCTCCCGAGCTACAGGTTGGGGACCCCTGCCTTAGACGAATGTCGTCCGAACCTACCGATATTAGATGGCTTGACAAATAGTCCATTGTCATTATGATGTTGGGGGAGATACGGATCTGGCATGTCTAATTTCAGAGTGAAGATCCCTTTATTCTTGGTGAAATAAGCCACTACCTAAGGAGTCTGACAGTGTCTCTCTCTCTTAGAGATGATAGGTCTAATGCGTAAGGTTTCTCCTTGTGGAGAGTGGCATACCAGCTCTGGCTTGTAAAGGTAAGGACTAGTGATGAGCGAATATACTCGGTACTCGAGATTTCCCGAGCACGCTTGGATGTCCTCCGAGGATTTGTAAGTGCGCGGAGATTTAGTTTTCAGCGCCGCAGCTGAATCATTTACATCTGTTAATCAGCTTGATTACATGTAGGGATTCCCTAGCAACCAGGCAACCCCCACATGTACTTATGCTGGCTAACAGATGTAAATCATTCAGCTGCAGCGCTGAAAACTAAATCTCCGAGCACTTACAAATCCTCGGAGGTCACCCGAGCGTGCTCGGGAAATATCGAGTACCGAGTATATTCGCTCATCACTAGTAAGGAGGCTTATTCATCATGCAATGCTCCTCTGGGAAAGTTAATATGCAAATTGCCTCTTCATGAGAACCCTTACCCCTTAGACCTCAGTCCAGAGCCTCTCACCTAGCCAAATCAGTTCTCATGCTTCGCACTGACGAGGGCCAACAACCCGAAACACCGTGTCTGCGAATTAAGGTACCGATTTGGCTCCTATCCAAAGTCATATTGCAAGACTCGTTAAAGGGTTGATTATGACTTGTAGGATCGCTATAACAGGTGGCGCTATAGAGTTCAAGCCCTCTTTTTCTCTGAAGAGGCAATTTGCATATTAGAGATTATCAAAATTCTCAACAGAGCCAAGTGCTCCTGTGTATGGGGGAGTTGACAGAGATAACTGTTGGCCGAGTTATAACTACTATAATATTGCCTCCTATGTGCAAAAATATACCTTTTACAATACTGCCCTCTTTCTACAAGAACATGACTTCTATAATACTGCCTTGTATGTACAAAAATATAGCTACCATAATACTGCCACCTGTGTACAAGAAAGTTAGAACTAATTCTATGCAACAGAATAGAACTATAATAATGCTGCCCCTATGCAGGGCAACATAACTACTATAATACTGCCCCCATGTAGAATAATATAAGTACCGTACTATAATACACCCTATGTACAATAATAAGTACAATAATACTGCCCCTATGCTGGGCAATACAACTAGGATACTGCTCCTATGTACAATAATATAAGTACTATAATACGCCCCTGTGTACAAAAATAACACTGATACAATAATGCCCTTATGTACAATAATATATTAGTACTATAATATTGCTTGTTTATGAAAGAATATAGCTACTATAATACTGCCCCCCATGTGCAAGAATATAATTACTAGAATACTGCGCACATGTACAAGAATATAACCACTATAATACTGTCCCTATGTACAATATAACTACTATAATACTGCCCCCCATGTGCAAGAATATAATTACTATAATACTGCCCACATGTACAAGAATATAACTACTATAATACTGTCCCTATGTACAAGAATATAACTAATAATAATAATAATAATTTTATTTATATAGCACCAACATATTCCGCAGCGCTTTACAAATTCAAAATATAATACTGCCCTCTATGTGCAGGGATATTACAACTATAATACTGTCCCTATGTACAAGAATATATTTACTATAATACTGCCCCCTATGTACAGTAATATAACTACTATAATACTGCCCCTATGTACAAGAATATAACTACTATAATACTGCCCTCTATGTGCAGGAATATATGATACTGCCCCTATGTACAAGAATATAACCACTATAATACTGTCACTATGTACAGGAATATAACTACTATAATATTCCCCACTATATACAAGAATATAACCACTATAATACTGCCTCTATGTACAAGAATATAACTACTATAATACTGCCCATGTACAAGAGTATAACAACTATAATACTGTTCCCATGTACAAGAATATAACTACTATAATACATCCTCTAACTGATATTCTCATAATAATGTAAGGACAGATGAAAAGCTCTTTCTATTTAAACTAATGAGAGAAAGGAATATCAGCCCATAATGTCAAGTAACAAAATCCCGCTCTGTGGACACATTTTTAATAAAACTTTAATAATTAACAACAACACTAGAAAACACAATAAATAACCATTTGCAGTTCATAAAATCAGAGAACAATAAATATGCATGTGGACTTAATACACATTAACCCCTTAATCCCATATGACGTACTATCCCGTCGAGGTGACCTGGGACTTAATTCCCAGTGACGGGATAGTACGTCATATGCAGTCAGCTGCGCTCACGGGGGGGAGTGCGGCCGATCGCGGCCGGGTGTTAGCTGACTATCGCAGCTGACTATCGCAGCTGACATCCAGCACTATGTGCCAGGAGCGGTCACGGACGGCTCCTCGCACATTAACCCCCGGAACACTGCAATCAAACGTGATCGCAGAGTTCCGGGGGCATAAGGAAGCATTGCGCAGGGAGGGGGCGATGTGCTCACCTTGTACCGAGCGTCTCCTCCCTGCAGACCCCGGATCCAAAATGGGGCTACTTCCGGGTCCTGCAGGGAGGTGGCTTACAAGCGCCAGCTCAAAGCAGGCGCTGGTAAGCCAGGAGCAGGGCACGCCAGATCGCTGATCTGACACAGTGCTCTGAAAAGTGTCAGATCGGCGATCTGTCACTAAAATGTGATGTCCCCCCCCGGGACAATGTGATAATGTAAAAAAATAAATAATTCCTAAATAAAGAAAAAAATATATATATATTGTTCCCATAAATATATTTCTTTACCTAAATAAAAAAAAAAACAAAAGTACACGTTTAGTATCGCCGCGTCCGTAGCGACCCGACTTATAAAACTGTCCCACTAGTTAACCCCTTCAGTGAACACCGTAAAAAAAAAAAAAAACTGGCAAAAAACCAAGCTTTATTATCATACCGCCGAACAAAAAGTGAAACACCACACGATCAAAAAAGACAGATATAAATAACCATGGCACCACTGAAAACGTCATCTTGTCCCGCGAAAAACGAGCCGCCATACAGCATCATCAGCAAAAAAATAAAAAAGTTATAGTCCTCGGAATAAATCGATGCAAAAATATTTTTTTCTATAAAATAGTTTTTAATAGTATAAAAGCGCCAAAACATAAAAAAATGATATAAATGAGGTATCGCTTTAATCGTACTGACCCGAAGAATAAAACTGCTTTATCAATTTTACCAAACATTAAACCGTATAAACGCCCCCCACAGAAGAAATTCATGAATAGCTGGTTTTTGGTCATTCTGCCTCACACAAATCGGAATAAAAGGCGATCAAAAAATGTCACGTGCCCGAAAATTGTACCAATAAAAACGTCAACTCGTCCTGCAAAAAACAAGACCTCACATGACTCTGTGGACAAAAATATGGAAAAATTATAGCTCTCAAAATGTGGAGACGCAAAAACTATTTTTTGTAATAAAAAGCGTCTTTTAGTGTGTGACAGCTGCCAATCATAAAAATCCGCTAAAAAACCCACTATAAAAGTAAATCAAACCCCCCTTCATAACCCCCTTAGTTAGGGAAAAATAACAAAATTAAAAAAATGTAGTTTATTTCCATTTTCCCATTGGGGTTAGGGCTAGGGTTGGGGCTAGGGTTGGGGCTACAGTTAGGGTTGGGGCTACAGTTAGGGTTGGGATAAGGGTTAGGGGTGTGTCAGGGTTAGGGGTGTGGTTAGGGTTATGGTTGGGATTAGGGTTAGGGGTGTGTTGGAGTTAGGGGTGTGGTTAGGGTTGGGATTAGGGGTGTGTTGGGGTTAGGGGTGTGGTTGGGGTTAGGGGTGTGGTTGGGATTAGGGTTTCAGTTACAATTGGGAGTTTCCACTGTTTAGGCACATCAGGGCTCTCCAAACGCGACATGGCGTCCGATCTCAATTCCAGCCAATTCTGCATTGAAAAAGTAAAAAACAGTGCTCCTTCCCTTCCGAGCTCTCCCATGCGCCCAAACAGGGGTTTACCCCAACATATGGGGTATCAGCGTGCTCAGGACAAATTGGACAACAACTTTTGGGGTCCAATTTCTCTTGTTACCCTTGGGAAAATAAAAATTTGGGGGGCTAAAAAAACATTTTTGTTGGAAAAAAAAGATTTTTTATTTTCACGGCTCCGCGCTATAAACTGTAGTGAAACACTTGGGGGTTCAAAGTTCTCACAACACATCTAGATAAGTTCCTTGGGGGGTCTAGTTTCCAATATGGGGTCACTTGTGGGGGGTTTCTACTGTTTAGGTACATCAGGGGCTCTGCAAATGCAAAGTGACGCCTGCAGACCAATCCATCTAAGTCTGCATTCCAAATGGCGCTCTTTCCCTTCCGAGCTCTGCCATGTGCCCAAACGGTGGTTCCCCCCACATATAGGGTATCAGCGTACTCAGGACAAATTGGACAACTTTTGGGGTCCAATTTCTCCTATTACCCTTGGGAAAAAACAAAACTGGGGGCTAAAAAATAATTTTTGTGGAAAAAAAAAGAATTTTTATTTTCACGGCTCTGCGTTATAAACTGTAGTGAAACACTTGGGGGTTCAAAGCTCTCACAACACATCTAGATGAGTTCCTTAGGGGGTCGCCTTTCCAAAATGGTGTCACTTGTGGGGGGTTTCAATGTTTAGGCACATCAGGGGCTCTCCAAATGCAAAACATGGCGTCCCATCTCAATTCCAGTCAATTTTGCATTGAAAAGTCAAATGGCGCTCCTTCCCTTCCGAGCTCTGCCATGCGCCCAAACAGTTGTTTACCCCCACATATGGGGTATCAGCGTACTCAGGACAAATTGCACAACAACTTTTGGGGTCCAATTTCTTCTCTTACAATTGAAAAAATTAAAAATTGGGGGCGAAAAAATCATTTTTGTGAAAAAAATATGATTTTTTATTTTTACGGCTCTGCATTATAAACTTCCGTGAAGCACTTGGTTGGTCAAAGTGCTCACCACCACACATCTAGATAAGTTCCAAACTCAGGTAGATCCTTTCCCAAGCTCATAGAAACCTTTGCACAGTTTGGTTTAAAGGGAACTGGTCACCAGAAAAAAAAACGCTAATAACCTGCAGATATGTGGTTAATCTGCTGATTAATAGCATTAGTAAGCTGCTTGTTAGGCAATCCCTGCATGTGTTGTGGCTGTCGTATAGCCGCGAGACATGCAGCCATGGCGACTTGAACATAGTATTCAAGCAATTCAAAGATACTCTATATGCACTCGAGCATGCTCGGATAACCCCTTATCTAAACACATTCGCAGTAGTTGTCCTGGAGCAAGAAACAACAGCATTCAGGTGCAGCTCCTAGAGGTTGTTAACAGAAAGCAAGGACCTACCTTCATGTCGGTTTGTGTTTGTAGCCACAGGTAAAATTCTTGATATCATGAAAGTAATAAGCAGGGTGAGATATTACTTAAGGTACCTTCACACTAAACAACTTTCCAAAGAGAACGACAACGATCCTAAAATTTAGCTGTAGAAATTAGAGTATGTAATATTTAGTCAACAAGATCACCCAAAGAATACTTCCTCCCCGTCTGTTCCTGTTTTAGGCTATGTGCACATGTTGCGGATTAGGCTTAGAAATTTCTAGTGCGGATTCTGCATCCCTCGGCAGAAAACGCAGGTGCGGATTTGTCGCGTTTTTTTGGGCGGATTTACTGCGTTTTTTACCCCTGCGGATTTCTATAATGGAATGGGTACAAAAACGCTGCAGATCTGCAAAAAAGAAGTGACATGCTACTTCTTTTAATCCGCAGCATTTCCACACGGAATTTCCCGCACCATCAGCACAGCTTTTTTTTTCACATTGACTTACAATGTACTGTAAATCACTTGCGGATCTGCAGCGTTTATGAACCGCAAAAAACAGCTGTGGATCCGCAGGAAATCAGCAACGTGTGCACATAGCCTTAAGGTACCTTCACACTAAACGACTTTGCAACGATAACGATAGCGATCCGTGACGTTGCAGCGTCCTGGTTAGCGATCTCGTTGTGTTTGACAAGCAGCAGCGATCTGGATCCCGCCGTGATATCGCTGGTCGGAGCTAGAAGTCCAGAACTTTATTTGGTCGTCAGATCGGCGTGTATCGTCGTGTTTGACAGCAAAAGCAACGATGCCAGCAATGTTTCTTCATGGAGCGAACTGGAGCGAACAACCAGCGAGAACGATAAGTACGTCACTGAATCGCTCCTGCATCGTTCTGCTGTTGCCGGTGTCTGACGTCTCCTAGCGACCTAAACAGCGACGCTGCAGCGATCGGCTCGTTGTCTATATCGCTGCAGCGTCGCTTAATGTGACGGTACCTTTAGTAGAGGCGATGAATCACTCATTTCTACATTTAGAAGGAAGCTGTCACAGAAGCCATAAAAATGTCACAGAAGAAAATGAAAGAGGAAGATATGTCACAACAAAGGATCGTATGGTTATGCAAGCGAGTCAGGTGCATGAAAAATAAGGACAAACCGTAGCTAAGGAAAGCCTCACTTATAATCCATATTGAATAGGAGCCTAAGGCTTACCACTTTGTGGCAAAGTAGTCCCAACTTTCTCACACACTGTACAATGTGTGTCACGCTCGCGCCCTGACTGGTGGGCGTGAGCTCGGGGGGTTTGTGGCCCCACTGTGCCACAAACCAGACTACCCTGGAAGGGGCGTGACTATGACAGCTGCCTGGGTTTTCACTGGAGCCTCTGATGGTGAGGTCAGGCTTGTGCAGCAGGCAGCTGCCAGGTGCTACTCCAGGGCGGTGTCTGGCTGTGGCTGCTGATCCCACTTGGGAGACAGGAATACCAGGATTGGTGCAGGCATCAGGCAGGACTGGCAGAAGAGCACGGCTGAAACTCAGACGAGTAGGCTGGCATGGCTGAGACAGGGCAGGCAGAGACACGGCAGAGAACACAGGGCTGGCAGGAACACAGGACTGGCAGGGACGGCAGGAAACACAGGACTGGCTAGGATGGCAGGAAGCACAGGACTGGAAGGCACGGCAGGAACGGTAGGACTGGCAGGAACACGGGATTGGCAGGCACGGCAGAGAACACAGGACTGGTTGATGTGGTGTAAGAAGGACCAGGTAGGGACCTGTTCACACTAGAGGTGCAGGTACGGATATGTAGTTAGGAGGAACAGGTAGGGACCTGTTCACACAGGAGATGTAGGTATGGAAATAAACCAGAAGGAAGGGAGAATGAAGGAACAGGTAGAGACCTGTTCACACAGGAAGAGAACCGCAAGGCTGCGGATAGGAAAGGTGGAGCAGCAAGAGATAGCGCAGCAATAAAAGCAAAGCAGAGCAGAACCACAAGGAATGTGGAGAAGAGCTGCAGCAAGAGATTCTTACATCAACGGAGCGGAGCAGAGATGAACGGAGCAGAACCGCAAGGAATGCGGAGAGGAGCTGCAGAAAGAGATTCTTACAGCAACGGGAGCGGAGCAGAGATGAACGGAGCAGAGCCGCAAGGAATGCGGAGAGGAGCTGCAGAAAGATTCTTACAGCAACGGGAGCGGAGCAGAGATGAACGGAGCAGAGCCGCAAGGAATGCGTAGAGGAGCTGCAGAAAGAGATTCTTACAGCAACGGGAGCGGAGCAGAGATGAACGGAGCAGAGCCGCAAGGAATGCGGAGAGGAGCTGCAGAAAGAGATTCTTACAGCAACGGGAGCGGAGTAGAGATGAATGGAGCAGAACCGCAAGGAATGCAGAGGGGAGCTGCAGAAAGAGATTCTTACAGCAACGGGAGCGGAGCAGAGAAGAACGGAGCAGAACCGCAGGAGTGCGGATCAGAGGTAAAAGCCACAAAGGTACAGAGCAAGCAGAGCTGCAAGAGTGCAGAGTGTAAGCAGACTGAGAACACAAGGAAAGACACAGCAGGGAAGGAAGCCACAGACAAGGAGACAGAGATAAGACTAAGTACAGACAAGGCAATGGAACAAGACACAAGGACAAAGACACAGGGACCAGGATATTCTGCCTCCTGGAGGGCGGACAACAAGACCAAGGCAAAAATACAGAGAAAAGCCTCCAGCGAGGGAGTAACATAGAGCAAGGCCTGGCAAACTAAGCAGCTAGACACTAACTGAGCAAACACATTGCACAGGCCCAGAACACTGGGTGGAGCTGCACTATATACTGGAGGCCTCTTGGTAATTGGTCAGGAACAGATTAGACAGATGCACCTGATATAAGAACCAGAGAGTTCAGGCGCCGCCCCCCTATACACAAAGCCATGAAGCATGCAGAGAGCAGAGACACAGAACATGGAGCCGGCATAAAACAGAAACCACATCATGGCCTGGAGCAGTGGGTAAGATAGTGTGAGAGATGAGAGGCCATGCTGTGATGCCAGCAGAGTTGTTACAATGTGCATTAATAAAGGTGCTTGAAAACATTTTTTAACCATGTCCCTCAAATCCTATTCTTATTTTTTGAATGGGTCTGCCTAAAATTTAGCTGTAGAAATTAGAGTATGTAATATTTAGTCAACAAGATCACCCAAAGAATACTTCCTCCCCGTCTGTTCCTGTTTTAGGCTATGTGCACATGTTGCGGATTAGGCTTAGAAAACGCAGGTGCGGATTTGTCGTGTTTTTTTGTGCGGATTTACTGCGTTTTTTACCCCTGCGGATTTCTATAATGGAATGGGTACAAAAACGCTGCAGATCTGCAAAAAAGAAGTGACATGCTACTTCTTTTAATCCGCAGCATTTCCACACGGAATTTCCCGCACCATCAGCACAGCTTTTTTTTTCACATTGACTTACATTGTACTGTAAATCACTTGCGGATCTGCAGCGTTTATGAACCGCAAAAAACAGCTGTGGATCCGCAGGAAATCAGCAACGTGTGCACATAGCCTTAAGGTACCTTCACACTAAACGACTTTGCAACGATAACGATAGCGATCCGTGACGTTGCAGCGTCCTGGATAGCGATATCGTTGTGTTTGACACGCAGCAGCGATCTGGATCCCGCTGTGATATCGCTGGTCGGAGCTAGAAGTCCAGAACTTTATTTGGTCGTCAGATTGGCGTGTATCGTCGTGTTTGACAGCAAAAGCAACGATGCCAGGAATGTTTTACAATGGTAACCAGGGTAAGTATCGGGTTACTAAGCGCAGGGCCGCGCTTAGTAACCCGATATTTACCCTGGTTACCATTGTAAATGTAAAAAAAAAACCAGTACATACTCACCTTCTGATGTCCGTCAGGTCCCTGGCCGTCTGCTTCCCTGCACTGACTGTGAGCGCCGGCCGGCTATATGTTGTAGCCCTAATGCTGGCACAGGTAAAGGAACACTGTGAGGAAACACAACAGGAGCTGAACAGGTGCAAATTAGAGTTCTTCATCCATCCCCACTTGCATGCTGGTGTTTTTCCAGGAGAAATACCAACTAGGTTACATCAATGATTCCACACTTGTCCCTATAGACAAATTCTATCACCTCTTCAAAAAATTTCAGTAGGCAACACACATCCCTCATTAGCTGCCAATGATAGATTTCCAACTAACACACAATCCCACTTGACTGCTGCATGATATAATCCGTCATCACTTTATGCTGTTTGTACAAATTCTGCAACGTATACAGCATTGAATTCCAGCAGGTTGCGACATTGCAAACCAGGTGGAGCTTTAGCAGGTGCTCAGTGTCTCTGCTGGATGGCAGTTTGTATTGTCGTATCATGCAACAATTGAAGCTGCCATCTAAATGTAGCAGAGCTAGACGCACCGCGGGACAAATAGATTATCTTTTTGTCACAGAGGTAAGGAATAATGTTGTTTATTATTTTAATTCTGTTACAGGGGACATTGGCTTCAGTGGATGGGCGATGACGCGAGTGTGGTTTAATTTTAAATTTTTTTAAAAAGTCTGTGTCATTCTTTCAATTAAAAGAATTTATTCTGGGTGTATGTGATTTTTTATACAATCTAACTGTGGGGTTAGTAATGGGGGCATCTTATAGACACATCTCAAATAACTGACCTTTAGACTTGATGTCACCTGACAATACAAAGGTGACATCAACCCGCCAGCTATCACCCCACTTGCCACCACAAGGGCAAGTGGGAAGAGCAAGGCTAAGTGCCAGAATTAGCACATCTTATGGATGCACCATTTTGGGGGTGGCTGAGAACTGATGTTTTTAGTCTGAAGGGGATCAATATTCATGGTCACTTCCATGGCTATTAATATCAGTCCGAAGCGGTCTGCCTAGCCTTTGCTGGTTTATTAATTATAGGGGGAGCCTCTTTTATTTTTTGGGGGGTCCCCCATTTTAATAAGTACTAATGCCTTAGTATACAGCTGTGAGCTGATTTTAATAGCCTCGGAAGCTTCATTGGTACTACCCCTTTCCCAGGCTATAAACATCTACCCTGAAATGTCTGCTTTCTCTCCGATGGTTAATTAAATGTCAGGGGAGCCCACACCGTTTTTTTCAGAGAATAATTAAGTATGCAAAAAATACATGTACAGTAGGCTGCACAAGCACTGTACTAACTATATATGTGACTGACATCTTTATTTCTATCCTATGTGTATATATCTATTCTATTTTGTCAGGTCACACTGTGATTTTACTGTACACGGCAGATGAATTGCTGGCTTTTCAACAGACATCGGTGTGTAAAAATCAGACGGCACTCGCATGGTTCGAGTAGCATGAGATTTATTTCTCGCACCCATTGACTTGCATTGGTGAGTCTCGTCCTAGATACGAGGACATTCACAGCATACTGTCGTTTTTGTATCTCAGTCCGATTTCGGCTGAGAAAAAAAATCGCAGATGAGCTGTGACTCATTGACCAATGTTAATCTGAGGGCAATTCAATTTTCTATTTCTAGTTTTTCTCACAGATGAGTATAAGCCCTAAGGCACCAGGCCTGTGCTTGTTCTTAGCTGGACAGTAGGTGATGATCAAGTCAAACTGTGAGAAGAGTGACCATTCAGCGTTGCAGGGATTCAGTCCACGGGCTAACTGAAGATATACCAGATTTTTATGCTCCGTATAGATGGTTGCCAGGAACTTAGCATCCTCAAGTAGGGTTCATCAATCACAAACACCAATAAAATAATTCTGTTTTTCTGAAGTAAACTTCTTGGAGATTAAGCCGTAGCAATTTCTTGATCAAGCGGAATTTTGCTAGAGAACTGCTCTAACACCAAGAGCTGAAGCATCTACTTCAAGAAAAAGGCCTCATGGCATCAGGATAGTGTAAAATGGACGAAAAAGGAAAAACAAGATTAAAGTTCCTGGAAGGCTTGAACAGCGAAATCTAAACAGTTCCAAGAACCACTGTAAAGTATTTTTTAATTAACTAGAGGTAATAGTTTTCAAAACTGAGGAATCTTTGTAGAGCTTTGGTACTAACGGATTGTGGCCAATCCAAAATAATAGAAACCTTCTCTGGATCCATATGAGATGATGTATCTGAGAAACAGCAGCTCACGGCAGTCACAGACCTTTTTCCAACTTGCTATACAGATGGTTTTGACATTCTCTTCAGAATGGAGCCAAAATGAATTGAATAGGAGTCTAGATTAGGATGTCACTCAGATAGACTAGGACGTGCTGATACAGAATATCACAGAACCTCATTATCAAAATGTTGAGAAGTAAAAGGAGATAGATATATCTGCTTGACTGCGCTGCTGATGGAAAAGAAGCTGTAGTGGAAGTATATAATAGCTTATTATATGTTTCAAGTTCATACCAAACTCTTTTTCAAAAATAGACTGCATACTGGTTTGTTGTCTATTTTTGAGAAAGAGTTGGATACAAACTTGAAACAAGTAATAAAGCTACGAATAAGTACCACCACAGTTGACTCACAGTTGCAAAAATAGTACAAATAAGTCCTCCATATCCAAAGACAACAATGTTGATGACAAGGCACCTTTAGAATCTATGTTCTGAGCATTCTGCTAGACTCAGCTGGTGCGATGGATCCACTAAGGCCTCTTTCACACTTCCGTCTTTTCTCTCCCGTCAAAATCCGTCGAGTTTCAAAAAAACAGGATCCTGCAAATTTTTCTGCAGGATCCTGTTTTTTTCCCATAGACTTGTATTAGTGACGGATTGTGACGGATGGCTATCCGTTTAACCCTTCGTGCACTGGATCCGTCAGAAAATAGCGGTCCGTAGGGGGCGGAGAAAACGTTCCGAGGAACGCTTTTTCTGCACATCGGAAAATCGCTCAGCGACGGGTTCTGCGCTGTCCGTCGTCGGCTATAATGGAAGCCTATGGACGCAGGATCCGTCGCTGACCGTCAAATACAGGAATCCAGAGACGTATCCCGTTTTTCCACTCTGAGCATGCCCGGAAGGATTTTCAAGTCCGGGATAAAGAGTCTCTCTCTCTCGAATTTCATACCTCAAATTCAAGCAGAAACTCATATGATGCATTCGTCATTACACTGGATGCGTTAGTAACGTTTTCCACTATTTTAACGACGTCCGTCGATGCGTCATTTCACTGCATTATGACGCACCGCAAAAGACGAAAGTGTCAAACAAGCCTAAGCTGCAAGTTGGGGTGTACACACGAGCCGAGGGAGGTGGCACACCAGTAAGGACCAGGAAAATGGGCTATGCCAGACTTTAAGAAATCAAGCGGAGCAGGACATACTTGAACCCAAGTGAGTTTTCAGAGATGATTACAGCATAATGTGAACAGTTTCTAAATAACAGTTTGTAATGCTTATAACAAACAATGGGATAACCAAAAGGTCTGAGAAGCAGTAGACGCAAGTTGTAGAAATCCCAGGAAAATGCAGAGATGATGGAAATGTAATATGAATAGTCTCTAAATAACCGTTTGAAATGCTTAGAGTAAATAGCTGGTTAAGCAGCAGGTGTGAGGAGCAGTAGATGCAAGCATTAGAAATCACAGGAGTTTGATGAGATGATTATAGCTACAGAAACTGTATACAGTGGGGGAAATAAGTATTTGATCCCTTGCTGATTTTGTAAGTTTTCCTACTGACAAAGACATGAACAGTCTATAATTTTAAGGGTAGGTTAATTTTAATATTGAGAGATAGAATATGAAAAATAAAATCCTGAAAATCCCATTGTATAAATGATATAAATTTATTTACATTTTGCAGTGAGAAATAAGTATTTGATTCCCTACTAACCGTTAAGAGTTTTGGCTCCTACAGATCAGTTAGGGTATGTTTCCACAGTCAGGAATGGCTCAGCATTTGCTCAGGATTTGAAGGATTTGACGCAGGTAAAATCTGCTCCAAATCTGCAACTGAGATCACTGGCAGTTCACCTGCGTTTTTGATGCATTTTTCATGCGGAATTGTGTGTGTTTTTGTAAGCTAAATAAAGATATACAAAAAAAAAAAAAATAATAATAATTGTGATGTAATTTCCTTGTTCAACCTCTTCTTTTACATACTCCATTGAAGAATACACACACATAGATAGATGCATCTATAGATAGATAATAGATAGATAGATAACACTGGTCAATTTTTCTGGCAAAAGGTTTTAAAACATATTTTAAGTCAATTTTGGCTGCTGATTACGAATATGAACTCCGTTTTTGGCTATCACATCAGGATTTCGAGATATTTTCAATTTTTGATTAAAATTACTCCTATCTAACGTTTTATGATAAAAACACATGATTTTCGGTACTACATTTTGTATATTTTTAATCAAAGAAAAACAAAGATTACAAAGTCTATGTACAGCAAATCAAATATACTTACAGAATTAAACTATAAAATATAAAAACACATATATATGGCATACAGATGAATGACAAATGGCAGTTATTTGAACTTTCTTTCCTTGGCTGATCTGTGATGTACAGCTTCTGGGTTGTCTCTCATCAAGCTCCAGCAATGGTCAGCCATCATATGTGAGTCCCACCGGCCTTGATACCGCTCTTCCATTGTTTTAATGTCCTGATGAAAACGCTCCCCTTGTTCCTCGCTCACATCCCCAAGGTTCTCTGGAAAAAAGTCCAAATGGCTGTGTAAATAGTGAATCTTGATACTCATTCTACATCCAAGATTTCGCAGACTCATTAGTAGCTCTTCCACAATCTCTTCATAGTTGTCCGCTTTCTTATTCCCTAGAAAATTCTGCACCACATTACAAAATGCATTCCAAGCTCTTTCTTCTGTCTCATTCATTGATGTGATAAAATTTGGGTCTCTCATAAGTGTTCTTATTTGAGGTCCATCAAATATTCCAGCCTTTTTCTTCTCTTCACTAAGACCAGGAAAAGTTGAACGTATATAGTTAAAGCATTCTCCACTGTGATTGAGAGCTTTGATGGACTGCTTCATCAATCCAAGATTTATGTGTAAGGGAGGAAAGACAATGTTCTTCCTATCCACTAGAGGATCATAGATGACATTCTTATCACCAGATGCCAAACTCTGTCGCTGAGGCCATTCAGTTTTCACCCAATGCTCTGCTGTAGCTCTACTGTCCCAGTAGCACAGAAAACAAGGGTGTTATCATAACAAATGGGAATTATGCATGTTCAAAGAAAACAAAGATATTCTCACATTTATTGGGAGACTAAATGAAAACTAAATTTACCTTAGTGAACCGTATAAACCGGCACTTTTCATACACTACTTATATTTATCATGGAATTCTTGAAAATGGGCTATATACCTGTAGCGCAAAAAAGTGATGTGATAGAGAAATTATAAGATCAGATTTGAATTCAGCACCCTCCAATTAGTCTAAAACTGTTCTTAAAGGCAATGCCAGAACATTTTTTTGTTGTAGACCAGTATAATAGATAGATATACCGTATATACACACGAGTATAAGCCGAGATTTTCAGCCCAAATTTTTGGGCTGAAAGTGCCCCTCTCGGCTTATACTTGAGTCACGGTCGGCGGGTGAGGGGGAGAGAGGTCTGTCACATACTCACCTGTTTCCGGGGCTCCTGGCGCTCCACCTGCCTGTCCCATGGTCTTCGGGTGCCGCAGCTCTTCCCCTGTTCAGCGGTCACGTGGGACCGCTCATTAAGTCTACGTTCACATTTGCAGTCTGCGCCGCAGCGTCGGGCGCCGCAGCGTCGCCGCATGCGTCATGCGCCCCTATATTTAACATGGGGGCGCATGGACATGCGTCGCACTTGCGTTTTGCGCCGCATGCGTCACTGCGGCACACGCGTCCGGGCGCAGAGGACGCAGCAAGTTGCATTTTTGCTGCGTCCAAAATCAATCAAAAAAAGGACGCATGCGGCGCAAAACGCAGCGTTGTGCATGCGTTTTGCTGCATTTTTGTTTGCGTTGTGCGTTGCGGCACCGACGCTGCGGCGCACAACGCAAATGTGAACGTAGCCTAACCCCTTCCTGACGTCGGACGGGATAGTACGTCCGACGTCAGGTCCCCCGCTTTGATGCAGGGCTCCGCGGTAAGCCCGCATCAAAGCTGGGACATGCCAGCTGTTTTGAACAGCTGACATGTGCCCGCAATAGCGGCGGGTGAAAACGCGATTCACCCGCCGCTATTAACTAGTTAAATGCCGCTGTCAAACGCAGACAGCAGCATTTAACTACCGCATCCGGCCGGGCGGCCGGAAATGACATCATCGCCGACCCCCGTCACATGATCGGGGGTCGGCGATGCTTCAGAATTGTAACCATAGAGGTCCTTGAGACCTCTATGGTTACTGATCGCCGGTAGCTGTGAGCGCCACCCTGTGGTCGGCGCTCACAGCACACCTGATTTTCTGCTGCATAGCAGCGATCTGATGATCGCTGTTATGTAGCAGAGCCGATCGGGCTGTGCCTGCTTCTAGCCTCCCATGGAGGCTATTGAAGCATGGCAAAAGTAAAAAAAAAAAAGTAAAAAAAAATGTGAAAAAAATAAAAAAAACATAAAAGTTTAAATCACCCCCCTTTCGCCCCAATCAAAATAAATCAATAAAAAAAAAATCAAACCTACACATATTTGGTATCGCCGCGTTCAGAATCGCCCAATCTATCAATAAAAAAAAAGCATTAACCTGATCGCTAAATGACGTAATGAGAAAAAAATCCGAAACGCCAGAATTACGTTTTTTGGTCGCCGTGACATTGCATTAAAATGCAATAACGGGCGATCAAAAGAACGTATCTGCACCAAAATGGTATCATTAAAAACGCCAGCTCGGCACGCAAAAAATAACCCCTCAACCGACCCCAGATCATGAAAAATGGAGACGCTATGAGTATCAGAAAATGGCGCAATTTTTTTTTCTTTTTGGAAATTTTTTTCACCACTTAGGTAAAAAATAACCTAGTCATGTTAGGTGTCTATGAACTCGTAATGACCTGGAGAATCATAATGGCAGGTCAGTTTTAGCATTTAGTGAACCTAGCAAAAAATCCAAGCAAAAAACAAGTGTGGGATTGCACTTTTTTTGCAATTTCACCGCACTTGGAATTTTTTTCCCGTTTTCTAGTACACGACATGGTAAAACCAATGATGTCGTTCAAAAGTACAACTCGTCCCGCAAAAAATAAGCCCTCACATGGCCAAATTGACGGAAAAATAAAAAAGTTATGGCTCTGGGAAGGAGGGGAGTGAAAAACGAATACGGAAAAACGGAAAATCCCACGGTCGTGAAGGGGTTAAAGTTATGAATATGGACTCCACTCCCATAGGGGTGGAGCCACATATTCATTCCTTGTAATGAGCGGTAACGGTGACCGCTGACAGAGGAAGAGGCTGCGGCACCCGGAGACCATCTGTCCGGGATAAGGAGCCAGGGACGCCGGGAGCAGGTATTACATATTTACCTGTCCACGTTCCACACGCCGGGCGCCGCTCCGTCTTCCCGTCCTCTTGCTCTGACTGTTCAGGTTTATTCTCGCACCTCAATACCCGGCACTGCAGCTGGCACTTGGGACCGGAGTATGCGGCTGCATGTATTTTTATGCAGCTGAACGCTCCGGTCCCAAGTGCCAGTGCCGGGTATTGAGGTGCGAGACTCGTGCGAGTTTCTCGCAAGTGTGTACCCGGCCTTAAACGCAATATCTGTTTAAATAGAAAAAAAAATGGCGTGGGCTCCTGTGCAATTTTCTGCGCCAGACAGGGAAAGCCAGCAACTGGGGGACCGATGTTTGTAGCCTGGGAAGGGGCTCATATGCATGGAGCTTCCCAGGCTATGAATATCAGACCGCAGCTGTACATTTAGCCTTCACTGGCTATTAAAATAGGGGGACCCCCCAAAAAAATTACGTGGGGTCCCCCTATAATTTATAGCCAGAAAGGCTATGCAGACAGCTGCGGGCTGATATTCACAGCCTAGAGAGGGAACATGGATATTGCCCCCCCCCCCCCGGCTACAAATACCAGCTCCCAGCCGCCCCAGAAATGGCACATCTATAAGATGCGCCAATTCTAACGCTTAGCCTCCCTCTTCCCACTGCCCTGTAGCGGTGGCACATGGGTAACAGGAGGTTAATGTCACCTTTGTAAGGGGACATTAAGCCTGCTTCGTAATGGAGAGGCATCAATAAGACTCCAACCATTACTAATCCTATAGTTCAGTGTTTTTCAACCAGTGTGCCGCGGCACACTAGTGTGCCGCGACACATGGTCGGGTGTGCCGCGGGGAACGGGAGTCAGCTGTTCTCTGTGCCGACTGTCAAGCTGACAGCCGGCACAGAGAAGCTGCAGCGCGCCGGCTCCCGCAGATCAATTGTACTCGCAGACATCTACCAGCTGCGAGTACAATTGAGGCTCTGACTGCCAGGTCAGAGCGACGCCAGCAGCGTGATCAAGTCATGTGATCACGCTGTTGACGTCACTATCCGGCGCGCAGGAGAAAGAAGAGACTTGGTGGTAAGTGCTCCTGTGCTGTGGAGCTGAAGACACCGAAGATTCAGCGTGGGGTGGGTTTATGGGGAGTATGTGGGGGGATTTATTAAGTGTGGGGGGATTTATTCAGTGTGGGGGGGGGGATTTATTCAGTGTGTGGGGGGATTTATTCAGTGTGTGTGGGGGATTTATTCAGTGTGTACGTGGGGGGGGGCTGGAATTTATTTAGCATGTGTGGGGCAGGGTGCATTTATTCTGTGGAAGGGGATGGATTTATTCTATCGGAAGGGCAGTGGATATATTCTGTGGGGGTGAGTGGGGAGATGGGGGTGGACACAGTAGCGAGGGGAAAAATGTGTGCTGACAGTACTGGGAGCAACGGTGATGGGATGTGTGAGGACAGTATGGGGAGTCGGGGGAATGTGTGAGGGGGGAATGTGTGAGGAGGAAATATGGAGAGAGCAAAGGGGTATGTTAGCAGGGGGGGGGGATGTACAGGAGGAGGCTATTAGAAATGTGTGCAGACAGTATGGGGGGATGAAAGTGTGAGTGGACACATAATAGATACTGAGTAGTGTGAGGGTAACAGCCAGGAGGAGACAGTATGCCAAGTAGGAGGAGTGTAATGAAGGGGCACAGTAGAGAGACTGGGCTCTCTATGAGGGACACCGAATGAGAAGGCAGTGTGAAGTATGGAAAAGAGAGAGAGGGTAGTGTGGATGGCATGTACCATAAGAGGGACAGTGAGGGTCATATTATGTGCTGGGAATAAAGTGAGGGGCAATTATTTACTCAGAGGCTCAGCCTAGGGCAGATATTGTTATTCCGGAGCATTATAATAACACTGCTATCTTTAAGGGTGTTGTGTCGGGATGTGCTGCAGAAGACAGGAGAAGATGGAAGTCTGCAGAAACGAGCTCTGCCGGTGGATGAGAAGAGTCATCATGGCATCTGGACAAGGTGAAGATGAAAAGAAAGAGGCGACTCCACAAACAACGTCATCTATCAGGTACCTGGATGTAAATGTGTTTTTTTGTGATACTAATTCTCATTTTTATTTGTTAGGAACATTAAAGGGGATGTCCAAGGTTGTGATGAGTCTGCAGTCATACTATGTGACTGCAGACTTCTGAATTCTCACAGTGCACACTGCTATCATAATTCTCTGATGTTGGTGATTTACATACATGCGGTCACGTGCTGACTAGACATGTGTGGCCTCATTCAATGAAAATGAATTGACTGAGGCCGGACACGTCTAGTTAGAATGTGACCAGAAGTATCCAAATCACATACTTGTGCTGTCATGACCGTCCACTCTGGCCACCGGCAAGGGAGAATCCTGAAAGTGTGCAGTGCTTGCGCTGTGAGAATTCAGAAGCCTGCAGTCACATAGAATGACTGCAGACTTTCATCTCAAACCTGGACGCACCATTTTGTGCCATTTTGGTTGGTGGTGTGCCTCGGGATTTTTTAAGTATAAAAAGTGTGCCGCGGCTCAAAAAAGGTTGAAAATCACTGCTATAGTTGGTAAAGAGTTAATAAAGTATTTTAATGAAATAAAACACCACACAGTTTTGCCATCTTTAGTACACTGGTAATCCAAGCGAAGCCATAGATCTTCTGGAAAAAAAAAATAATAATAAAGCAACAGTATACTCCCTGTGTCCGACGCAGTCCTTAATAATGAGTGTCCCACGACGAGTCCAGCTCTGCTACATCTGGATGCCTGACATCCAGAGAAAGCAGAGCTTGTAGATAACTCTCCGGTGATCACCTACACTCTAGCTCTCGCGGTCAGCTGACCATGAGAACCTGCCTAGGGTGACCTGAGACAACACCCAGTCACGTGCACGGTAGTTCTCGCGGTAAGCTAAGTTATCACGAGAACTGCAGTGGATGCGGACTTAAGGCGGTGTGACAAGGTAAGACCTTATTTAAATTAGCAGACATGCATAGTAAGCTGCGTTTACGCAGTTATTACACATGTGACTAATCATTTGATGCGGTTTTACAGCATCTAATGATAGTCTATGGTAAATAGTGGAGACGGGATTTCATGAAATTCCCTCCACTATGGTGTAACAGCTGGACCCTGCATGTTTGACGCTGCGGCTGTACGCAGCGTTTCCTGACCGTGGAAATATACCCTTAAACGCTCCTAATCAGTTCATTACCTGCATTAAAGAAAGCTGATAATCAACTTTATAAAAGACTCCTGTCCACAGACTCAATTAATCAAACAGACTCTAACCTCTACAACATGGGCAAGACCAAAGAGCTTTATAAGGATGTCAGGGACAATATCATAGGCCTGCACAAAGCTGGAATGGGCTACAAAACCATAAGTAAGACATTGGGTGAGAAGGAGACAACTGTTGGTGCAATAGTAAGAAAATGGAAGAAAAACAAAATGACTGTCAATCAACATCGATCTGGGGCACCATGCAAATTCTCACCTCGTGGGGTATCCTTGATCATGAGGAAGGTGAGAGATCAGCCTAAAACTACACGGGGGAAATTGTGAATGATCTCAAGGCAGCTGGGACCACAGTCAACAAGAAAACCATTGGTAGCACATTACGCTGTAAAGATTTAAAATCCTGTAGTGCCCACAAGGTCCCCCTGCTCAAGAAGGCTCCTGTGCAGGCCCGAAGTTTGCTAATGAACAGCTGGATAATTCTATGAGTGATTGGGAGAAGATGTTGCGTCAGATGAGACAAAAATTGAGGTCATTGGCATTATCTCAACTAGCCATGTTTGGAGGAAGAGAAAATGCTGCTTAAGACCCAAAGAACACCGTCCCCACTGTCAAGTATGGAGGTAGAAATATTATGTTTTAGGGATGTTTCTCTGCTAAGGGCACAGGACTACTTCACCGCATCAATGGGAGAATGGATGGAGCCATGTACCATAAAATCTTGAGTGACAACCTCGTTCTCTCCACCAGGACAATAAAAATTGGTCGTGGATGGGTCTTCCAGCAAGACAATGACCCAAAACATACAGCCAAGGCAACAAACGAGTGGCTCAAAAAGAAGCACATTAAGGTCATGGAGTGGCCTAGCCAGTTTCCAGACCTTAATCCCATAGAAAATTTATTGAGGGAGTTGATGCTCCGAGTTGCCAAGCGACAGCCTCAAAATCTTAATGATTTAGAGAAGATCTGCAAAGAGTAGACCAAAATTTCTCTTGACATGTGCACAAACCTCATCATCAACTACAAAAAACGTCTGACTGCTGTGCTTGCCAACAAGGGTTTTGCCACCAAGTATTAAGTCTTGTTTGCCAGAGGGATCAAATACTTATTTCTCACGGCAAAATGCAAATAAATGTATATTATTTATACAATGTGATTTTCTGGATTTTATTTTTTTTATATTCTATCTCTCAATGTTAAAATTAGCCTACTCCAGAAATTATAGACTGGTCATGTCTGTCAGTGGGCAAACTTACAAAATCAGCAAGGGATCAAATACTTATTTCCCATACTGTAATGATGAATTCCAAACAAACAGCAAATAAAGGCAACATTGACTTAATACTTAAACACACTGGTTTGTCTAAGTGAACCTTGGATGATGATATCGGAGAGGCACACCAGGTAAGTAGTGAAATCAGACATGGAGAACAGGCACGTATCACCCCGTGAATAATGCAGGCATAGACTGCTTAGCAGCAACTCCCTGTAAAAAAACAAAGGCACTCCTAGGACTGCCTCCCAGCTTTTCTTTGTAAGTTGCGCAGGCTGAGATTGTTGCTCCCTGTAAATGATGTAGTTATAGATAGTACTTCCTTCTGGTCTTTTTCTGTAAGTGACACAGGCACAGATTGTACACCCTTCATGTCTCTCCATGAGAATGTTCAGGACTGGCTCACAGCTGACTTCCAATTTAACCATCAAGGCTTCAGGTCATTATTCAGATGCAAACACCAATGTTCCTATTTACCGACAACAAGCAGACCTATTGAAACAATGTGCATTAGCAAGTTGCAGGAGCTTTGTTAATATGAAGTCAGAAAACCCCCTTTTAATCACAGGGGATTTTTAATTACAATAATAGAGAACTTTGGGTTCTACTGGTAATTCTCAAATTCCGTCCTGCTTAAAAAGGCTCTGAGTACAGCTGACAGTTAAAAAAAGCCAAAAATTCTATGAATCAAATGTCACAAACAGCTTAAACCTCAGAAGCCGCCCAGCATTATGCAAGTAGAAGTAACTGCAGTTATACAAGGCGTCCTGCAGAGCATTGCACATCACAGGAACAATGTACAGTTGTTTCCCGCCCTGCAGAGCACATCGCTATCTCACGTGCCCTAAGGAGAGAATGACATCTTGGCGCACCTGTTACTGATTGAAGGTGGAAACGTATAAGACAATGCAATCGGGAATGTGTGTTTGTGGGGGGGGGGGTACATTGTTTCTCTAGTGGGGCCTTGAAAAATGTATCATTCCCATGTGTCAGAATCTGAGCCACTGCCAGAAAATGTTATGCAAAGATTTTATCTGGAACAAGTTCAAAGTAGCTCCAGCCACACTGGCAGCAAACACTTTAATAAACCAAGGATCATTTATTTTCTTGTGTTTCTAAAAACTAAGCGCTGTGCCGCTTAACAGAACACATGGGCCGGTGAGAGCTCAGTCTCCGTCTCACCAAACACGTGTACATGATTGTGCATTATACCAGGCCAGCCTGAGACTTCATCTAAAGATTCCCACAGAGATGGCATAATCACTCCATCATAACCTTATTTAGGCAGGTGGGGAACCTAGATTTAAAGGGGCACGCTAAATAAAATTTTACAATGTGTCATACCAAGTGCAGGACCTGACAGGGATTCTCTTTTTGGTGTTAAATCCCCTTTAGCCCTATACACAGATGCACAAAGAAAATTACGACATCAAAGAATTGAAAACCTAGATGGGGGTTAAGTGTCCTAAAAGGACCCAAGAGTCATAAAAATACCAAGCACAAAAAAAGTGCCAGAACTAGAATAATCACACAATAGATTAAAAGCTACTGAACTTAATTGAATACAAAGAAATTAAAAAAAATACAATCCCAAATTACAGGCACACAGAGAGAGACAAATTGGTTTAAGTATTGTTATTGTTCTTGGTACTGCTAAGAAAATTATGGTATCTGAGTATTCCTTCACGACAACCTGCAATCATCAGTGTAGTCAAGGTTGTCTTAAAGCAAACTAGTCAGCAGGATTTTACTAAGTACCGTATATACTCGAGTATAAGCCGACCCAAGTATAAGCCGACCCCCCTAATTTTGCCACAAAAAACTGGGAAAACTTAATGACTCGAGTATAAGCCTAGGGTGGAAAATGCAGCAGCTACCGGTAAATGTCAAAAGTAAAAATAGATACCAATTAAAGTAAAATTAATTGAGACATCAGTAGGTTAAGTGTTTTTGAATATCCATATTCAATCAGGAGCCCCCATATAATGCTCCATAAAGTTTATGATGGCCCCACAAGATGCTCTATATTAAAATATGCCCCATATAATCCGGCATAAAGGTTAATAATGGCCCCATAAGATGCTCCATAGACACATTTGCCCAATATAATGCTGCACAAATGTTGATTATGGCCCCATAAGATGCTCCATAAAGATATTTGCCCCATATAGTAATGCACAAACGTTGATTATTGCCTCATAAGATGCCCCATACAGACACATGCCCCATATAGTGCTGCACAAACGTTGATTATGGCCCCATACAGTCACTTGCCACATAGTGCTGCACAAATGTCATGGCCCCATAATATGCTCCATACAGACACTTGCCCCATTTGCTGTTGCTGCGATAAAAAAAAAAAAATCACATACTCACCTCTCCCGTCGCTCAGGCCCCTGACACTTTCTATATTCACCTGACTTTGTTCCGGCGCCACTCCATCTTCAACATTTTCTGCACTGAAGTTCAGGCAGAGGGCGCGCACTAACCACATCACCGCGCCCCCTGACCTGAGTGTCACTGCAGAAGACGCTGAAGACGGAACGTCCCCGAAACGGGGAGCAGGTGAATATCGCACAGTGCTGCGCTCCCCCTCCCTGTTATACTCACCTGCTCCTGGCGCGTCCCTGCTTCCCCAGCGCCGCATATTCTTTCTGTACTGAGCGGTCACCGTTACAGCTCATTAAAGTAATGAATATGCGGCTCCACCCCTATGGGAGGTGGAGCCGCATATTCATTACTGTAATGAGCGGTACCATGTGACCGGTCAGTGCAGGAAGCTGGGGCGCCGGGCAAACAGGGACCTGCAGGGACCGCGCCAGGAGCAGGTGAGTATGCTTAGACAGCCCCCGCTCCCCCTCACCTGCTGTCCCCTGGGTATGACTCGAGTATAAGCCGAGAGGGGGACTTTCAGCCCCAAAAAATGGGCTGAAAATCTCGGCTTATACTCTCCCGTCGCTCAGGCCCCTGACACTTTCTATATTCACCTGACTTTGTTCCGGCGCCACTCCATCTTCAACATTTTCTGCACTGAAGTTCAGGCAGAGGGCGCGCACTAACCACATCACCGCGCCCCCTGACCTGAGTGTCACTGCAGAAGACGCTGAAGACGGAACGTCCCCGAAACGGGGAGCAGGTGAATATCGCACAGTGCTGCGCTCCCCCTCCCTGTTATACTCACCTGCTCCTGGCGCGTCCCTGCTTCCCCAGCGCCGCATATTCTTTCTGTACTGAGCGGTCACCGTTACAGCTCATTAAAGTAATGAATATGCGGCTCCACCCCTATGGGAGGTGGAGCCGCATATTCATTACTGTAATGAGCGGTACCATGTGACCGGTCAGTGCAGGAAGCTGGGGCGCCGGGCAAACAGGGACCTGCAGGGACCGCGCCAGGAGCAGGTGAGTATGCTTAGACAGCCCCCGCTCCCCCTCACCTGCTGTCCCCTGGGTATGACTCGAGTATAAGCCGAGAGGGGGACTTTCAGCCCCAAAAAATGGGCTGAAAATCTCGGCTTATACTCAAGTATATACGTAATCTACTGACACTCACAGGTTACAGCTGTTACACTGATTAAAATGATACCTGGGGTGAAGAAATCCATCTTGTGGTTCTTGTGTAATCAGTGTAAGGCTACTTTCACACTGCCATCTTTTTAGATCCCTCACAATGCGTCGTTTTGGGAAAAAAAAGCATCCTGCAAATGTGCCCGCAGGATGCGTTTTTTCCTCATAGACTTGTATTGCCGACGGATCGCGACGTATGGCCATACGTCGCGTCCGTCGTGCACTGGAAGCGTCGCGTTTTGGCGGACCATTGTCACGAAAAAACGTTCAAGGGAACGTTTTTTCGAACGTCGCATCCTGCACTTTGGAGTGTGCATGTCCGGGGCGGAGATCTCTAGCTCCTTCCCGGGACTTTAGAATGGGCGGCGGATGCGTTGAAAAACTGCATCCGCTGCCCACGTTGTGCCGAATTTTAACAACGTCCGCCGGTACGTCGCGCTGATGCTTTGTGATGGCCCCGTACCAACGGAAGAGTGAAAGAAGCCTTAGACGTTTTCAGCAAATGAGTCAGTCAATGATATGACCATGCTCTGGGCAGGACTGTAGGCAGAGTCTTATCTTCCTGCTCTAAGCCAGGGAAACCAAGGATAGAGCTGCACACAGGCCGTCCCGAGGCACAAACAGTCTCGCTCTATGATTAGGAACATGTTTGTGCTTCGGGGTGACGTGTGGGCAGCTCTTTCCTTGGGCATCAAAAAGACTTGGATGTCCACGGAAGAAAAACAGTGGTGGATGATGGCAGAACCTTTTTTATGGTGAAGGAAAACTCCTTCACAACATCCACCCAAACAAAGAACACTCTCCAAGAAGTAGGTGTTTCAGGAGAACACTCCCTGAGATCAAATACAGAGAGATAACCACAAGGTTCAAACCATTAATTAGCCTTAAAAATAAATAAGCAAGCTCAGTTCTGGAAAAGTATTCTTTGGACAGATGAAACAGAGATCAGCAAGTACCAGAATGATGAGAAGAAAAAAAAGTATGGAGAAGGCTTGGAACAGCTCATTATCCCAAGCACACCACATCCTCTGTAAAACATGGTGGAGGCAGTGTGATGGCATGCATGGCGTCCAATGGCACTTGTTCACTAGTGTTTATTGATAATGTGACTGAAGACATTAGCAGCCAGATGAATTCTGAAGTGTACAGGGTGTAGGAAAGCAGGAAGTAAATTCCTGGATGGGAGATGTGTGTCACCGAGATGGCTAGTTTCGGTGATGTAAGTCTCAGGGGTGAAAGTTCCTGCAATAGTAGGCTAGGGTTAAATCTTAAAACTATAGGACCCGATTAGGTGCACTTGTATAGCTATGACTAGAATTAGGCCATGTGTTCACTGGTCAGTCATCAGGGGAAGCTGAACAGAGTGCGCTGTGTTGGAACTGGAGAAAGACAAGCCAGAATCTCTCTGAAAAGGGACTGCACAGGCCGTGTGCACCAAACTGGAAGAATCACAGGTTTCTTTGGATAATAGCTATTTTGTATGACCGAACTGAGACTAGCTCAGCCGTGGCTGAGTAGCCATGGTCTATATTGTTTAGTTAGCGCCTAGACAAGGCTAGGAATTTTATGTTTATGGTTTTGTTTTCGGTACCATGCAACCAGTGGAAATAAACATAAATCCATTTTGAGATAAAAACTCTGTGGCTTTGTGGTACAAGCAGCTACCAGACATCATGAATCCCTACAAGGTAAATGCTTTCTGCTCAGAATCAACTGAATGCAGCAAGGTTGGACGGTGCTTCGCAGTACAGCTGAACAATGACCCAAAATATACTGTGAAAGCAACCCAGGAGATTTTGAAGGCAAAGAAGTAGAATATTTAGCAATGGTCAATCACCAGCTCTCAACTACATCGAGCATGCATTTCACATACTTAAGATAAAATTTAAGGCAGAAAGACCCACAAACAAGCAACTGAAGTCAGCTGCGATAAAAGTCTGGCAAAGCATCACAAAGGAGGAAACTCAGCATTTGGGAACATCCATTGCTTCCAGACATCAGGCAGTCATTGCCTGCAAGGGATTCTCTACAAAGTATTACTTTTAGTGATGAGCGAGTATACTCGGTACTCAAGTTTTCCTGAGTACACTTGGGTGACCTCCGAGTATTTGTAAGTGCTCGGAGATTTAGTTTTCCTCACCGCAGCTGAATGATTTACATCTGTTAGCCAGCTTGATTACGTGTGGGGATTCCCTAGCAACCAGGCAACCCCCACATGTACTTATGCTGGCTAAGATGTAAATCATTCAGCTGCGGCACAGAAAACTAAATCTCCGAGTACTTACAAATACTCGGAGGACACCCGAGCGTGCTCGAGAAATCTCGAGTAACGAGTATATTCGCTCATCACTAATTACTTTACCATAAATAATATGTTCATTTGTTCAATTACTTTTGAGCCCCTGAAATAAGGAGGCTTTGTACAAAAATGGTTGGAATTCTTAAAGGTTTCACAGGATATTTTTTGCTTAACCCCCTTTAATTAAACCTGAAAGTCTACACTTCAGTTGTCAAAAGTAGGAAGCTGGTCGGCACTGTGTGATAGTGGTGCACGTGGAGAGAAACCGCAAAATGGAAAGGAATCCCGGCACTCACGTGTAGAATTATTTAATCCAGTGAAATCCAAACAAGACGTTTCAGCCCATCCCAGGCTTTTGTCAATTTTGATTGGGAATGGGATTTCTTTCTATTTTACACTTTAGTTGTATCTCAGATGTTTTTAAATAAAAAATAGTGGCATGCAGAGCCCAAATCACAAAGATTTAGTCACTGTCCAAACATTTCTTTAAATCAAAGCATATACACGTGTGTGACCAGTTTAAGTCCAGACCTATATCTCATTGGGAATTTGTACCAAGACTTGAAAATTGCTGTTCACAGATGCTCTTCTTCCAATCTCTCTGAGATAAAACTAGTTTGCAAAGAAAAATTGGCAAAAATGTATTTCAACCTCTAGATGTGCAAAGTTGGCAGAGACATACTCCAAAAGACTTGAAGCCGTAACTGCAGCGAAAAGTGATCCTACAAAGTATTGACATAGGGGGCTAAATACAAATGCACGTCACAAGTTTCAGATTTACATTTTAAAACCTTGTATCATTTCCTTTACACTTCACAAATACCTGAAACTTTGTTGTTGGTGTATCACATAAAATCCCAATAAAATGCATTTAACCCCTTCACCCCAAAGCCTGTTTTCACCTAAGTGACACGGCCAATTTTTAGAATTCTGACCACTGTCACTTTATGAGGTCATAACTCTAAAACGCTTCAACGGATCCTGGTGATTCTGACATTGTTTTCTCGTGACATATTGTACTTCATGATAGTGGTAAAACTTCTTCGATATGACTTGCATTTATTTGTGAAAAAAACAAAAATTTGTCGAAAATTATGAAAATTTAGCAATTTTCAAACTTTTAGTTTTTATGCCCTTAAATTAGAGAGTTATATCTCATAATATAGTTAATAAACAACATTTCCCACATGTCTGCGTTACATCAGCACAATTTTGGAAACATAATTTTTTTTTGTTAGGGAGTTATAAGGGTTAAAAGTTGACCAGCGATTTCTCATTTTTGCAAGAAAGTTTGCAAAACCATTTTTTTTACGGACCACCTCACACTTGAAGTGACTTTGAGGGGTCTATATGACAGAAAATGCCCAAAAGTGACACCATTCTAAAAACTGCACCCCTCAAGGTACTCAAAACCATATTCAAAAAGTTTATTAACCCTTCAGGTGCTTCACAGGAATTTTTGGAATGTTTTTAAAAAATTGAACATTCAACTTTTTTTTCACAAAATTTTTACTTCAGATCCAATTTGTTTTATTTTACCAAGGGTAAGAGGAGAAATTGGACCAAAAAAGTCATTGTACAATTTGTCCTGAGTACGCCGATATCCCACATGTTGGGGTAAACCATTGATTGGGCACATGGCAGAGCTCGGAACGGAAGGAGCGCCATTTGACTTTTCAATGCAAAATTGGCTGGAATTGAGATCGGAACCCATGTCATGTTTGGAGAGCCCCTGACGTGCCTAAACAGTGGAAACCCCCACAAGTGACACCATTTTGGAAAGTAGACCCTCTAAGGAACTAATCTAGATGTGTGGTGAGCACTTTGAACCTCCAAGTGCTTCACAGAAGTTTATAATGTAGAGCCGTAAAAAAAAATTCATATTAATTTTCACAAAAAATGATCTTTTTGCCCCAAATTTTTTATTTTCCCAAGGGTAACAGGATAAATTGGACCCCAAAAGTTGTTGTGCAATTTGTCCTGAGTACGCTGATACTTCATATATGGGGATAAACCACTGTTTGGGCGCATGGCAGAGCTCGGAAGGGAAGGAGCGCCATTTGACTTTTCAATGCAAAATTGGCTGGAATTGAGATCGGAACCCATGTCGTGTTTGGAGAGCCCCTGACTTGCCTAAACAGTGGAAACCCCCACAAGTGACACCATTTTGGAAAGTAGACCCTCTAAGGAACTAATCTAGATGTGTGGTGAGCACTTTTAACCCCCAATTGTTTCACTAAAGTTTAGAATGTAGCGCTGTGAACATTAAAAAAATCATTTTTTCTTTCCACAAAATGATGTTTTAGACCGCAATTTTTTTTTCCCCCAAGGGTAACAGGAGAAATTGGACCACAAAAGTTATTGTCCAATTTGTCCTGAGTACGCTGATACCCCATACATTGGGGGGAACCACTGTTTGGGCGCACGGCAGAGGTCGGAAGGGAAGGAGCGCCGTTTGAAATGCAGACTTAGATGGATTGGTCTGCAGGTGTCATGTTGCATTTGCAAAGCCCCTGATGTACCCAAACAGTAGAAACCCCCCACAAGTGACCCCATATTGGAAACTAGACCCCCAGGGAACTTATCTAGATGTGTTGTGAGAACTTTGAACCAACAAGTGTTTCACAACAGTTTATCACGCAGAGCCGCGAAAATAAAAAATATTTTTTTTTCCACGAAAATGATATTTTAGCCCCCACGTTTTTATTTTCCCAAGGGTAACAGGAGAAATTGGACCCCAAAAGTTGTTGTACAACTTGTCCTGAGAACGCTGATACCCCATATGTTGGGGGGAACCACTGTTTGGGCGCACAGGAGAACTCGGAAGGGAAGGAGCACTGTTTTAGTTTTTCAAAGCAGAATTGGCTGGAATTGAGATCGGACGCCATGTCGCGTTTGGAGAGCCCCTGATGTGCCTAAACAGTGAAAACTCCCCAATTCTAACTGAAACCCTAACCCCAACCCTAACCCCAGCCCTAACCCTAGCCCTAACCCCAACCCTAGCCCTAACCCTAGCGCTACCTTCACACTAGCGTTTTTTTGCATACGTCGCAATGCGTCGTTTTGGTGAAAAAACGCATCCTGCAAAGTCATCTGCAGGATGCGTTTTTTCCCCATAGACTAACATTAGCGACGCATTGCGACGTATTGACACACGTCGCAACCGTCGTGCGACGGTTGCGTCGTGTTGTGGCGGACCGCCGGCAGCAAAAAACGTTACATGTAACTTTTTTTGTGCCGACGGTCCACCATTTCCGACCGCGCATGCGCGGCTGGAACTCCGCCCCCACTTCCCCGCACCTCACAATGGGGCAGCGGATGCGTGGAAAAACAGCATCCGCTGCCCCCGTTGTGCGGCGCTTGCACAGCATGCGTCGGTACGTCGGGCCGACGCTAGTGTGAAAGTAGCCTAACGGGAAAATGGAAATAAATATATTTTTTTAAATTTTATTATTTTTCCCTAACTAAGGGGGTGATGAAGGGGGATTTGATTTACTTTTATAGCGTTTTTTAGCAGATTTTTATGATTGGCAGCTGTCACACACTAAAAGACGCTTTTTATTGCAAAAAATAGTTTTTGCATCACCACATTTTGAGAGCTATAATTTTTCCATATTTTGGTCCACAGAGTCATGTGAGATCTTGTTTTTTGCGGGACGAGTTGACGTTTTTATTGGTACCATTTTCGGGCACATGACATTTTTTGATCGCTTTTTATTCCGATTTTTGGGAGGCGGAATGAACAAAAACAAGCAATTCCTGAAATTCTTTTAGGGGGGGGCGTTTATACCGTTCCGCGTTTGGTAAAAAGGATAAAGCAGTTTTATTCTTCGGGTCAGTACGATTACAGCGATACCTCATTTATGTAATTTTTTCATGTTTTGGCGCTTTTACACAATAAAGACTATTTTATATAAAAAAATAATTGTTTTTGCATCGCTTTATTCTGAGAGCTATAACTTTTTTATTTTTCTGCTGATGATGCTGTATGGCGGCTTTTTTTTTTGCGGGACAAGATGACGTTTTCAGCAGTACCATGGTTATTTATATCCGTCTTTTTGATTGCGTGTTATTCCACTTTTTGTTTGGCGGTATGAGAATACAGCGTTGTTTTTTTGCCTCTTTTTTTGTTTTTTTTACGGTGTTCACTGAAGGGGTTAACTAGTGATATAGTTTTATAGGTGGGGTCGTTACGGACGCGGCGATACCAAATATGTGTACTTTTATTGTGTGATTTTTTTTAATTAGATAAAGAAATGTATTTATGGGAATATTTTTTTTTCTTTTTTCTTTATTTAGGAATTTATTTTTTATTTTTTATTTTTTACACATGTGGAAATTTTTTTTTTACATTTTTTACTTTGTCCCAGGGGGGGACATCACAGATCGGTGATCTGACAGTGTGCACAGCACTCTGTCAGATCACCGATCTGACATACAAGGGCAGAGGCTTGCCGGCGCCTGCTATTAGGAACTCTCTGCAGGCGCCGGCAAGCTAGGGCATCTCATGACCCGGAAGGAGTTCCGCGGCCATCTTGGATCCGGGGACTCCTTCCAGGTCACCGGAGCATTGCGATCTCATCGCGCTGCTCCGGTGGGAGAGCGCAGGGAGCCCCCATCCCTGCGCGATCCCCCTCTATGCCGCTGTCACTATTGACAGCGGCATCAGAGGGGTTAAATGCCCGTGATCGGCGATAGCGCCGATCGTGGGCATTGCTGCGGGGTGTCAGCTGTCATATACAGCTGACACCAGCACCCGATCACCGCGGCGCTCAGCGTGAGACCGCGGTGATCGGGGCGCCGTACTAGTACTGCGGCTGGCACTAATGCAGTGCCGGCAGCGCAGTACTAGTACGGCGCATGTCGGGAAGGGGTTAAGTTTGTGAGTATAACATGAAAAAAAATGTGAAAAAGTTCACAGGGTATGAAAACTATTTCAAGGCACTGTATTCGCTCTCTGGTGTTCCTAAATCCATGTATTGTTCTCCGCCTCCTTGGGCCCTGCACTATACATAGCGCAGAATCAGTTTTGCATGGAGTTTTCCTTTAAAGGGAAGGTGTCACCAGTTTTCTTGTAGTTTGTTATTTTTGTGAAATTAAGCTTAAAATAGTAATTAAGATGCATTAATGCAATGTTTGCAAACATTTCTATATGAAAAATATTAGATATTTTTGCACAGATATATACACTGCGTGCAGAATTATTAGGCAAGTTGTATTTTAGAGGATGATTTTTATTATTGGTCAACAACTATGTTCTCAATCAACCCAAAAGACTCAGAAATATCAAAGCTTAATATTTTTGGAAGCTGGAGTGGTTTTTTTTTAGATTTGGCTATCTTAGGAGGAAAACAGTACTGGAACACACTGGCGCTACTTGCAAAAAAGCCCAAGTGCTGCAGGTATTAGGCAGATCTGTGCCCACTCTGCCAAGAAACAAACAGACTAATAAAAGGTAAAATACCGCGCTACAAGGGTCTAAAAGGTGCTTACTACTAACTAGTACATAGGCTGGTCCCTGGTTCGCCCCTTGCAAAACGGATGCTGCACGTTGGGGCAGATGTAGTGGGTTAGTGTATAGTAAGATGCCGACTGACAGTGCTCCCACCTATAGTTTAAAATGTACCGCAATCAGTGTGTAAACCACATATGCATACTAGGGTATGTGAATAATGAATATCTTACCGTGACAGAGTGTCGAAGCAGGCTGTCCTGAGTTCCTGCAGGGTGGCTCGTGGTAAATACACCAAAGATTGCATGCGGCACTCCGCCGGTATAGATGGCAGGTCTAATGGTAAAGGTGGTCCTCCAAATGGTAGCGAACAGGTGGGCGCACGCTAGCTAGCTCTTGTCCGACCAGGGACAAGGTGCCAGTAGACAGTGCAGAGCCAGGGAACGTCCCGGCCTGAGGCGTCCCTGGTTACACTGAGAAAAATGGCCGGCGCTGCCAAACAGCGTGTGACGTCACAGACCTACGGAGCCTCACTGGGACAAAAAGCTAACCGAAGCGTTTCGGAGTGTAACGCACTCCTTCATCAGGGTTCATAGCATGTATATGTGGTTTACACACTGATTGCGGTACATTTTAAACTATAGGTGGGAGCACTGTCAGTCGGCATCTTACTATACACTAGCCCACTACATCTGCCCCAACGTGCAGCATCCGTTTTGCAAGGGGCGAACCAGGGACCAGCCTATGTACTAGTTAGTAGTAAGCACCTTTTAGACCCTTGTAGCGCGGTATTTTTACCTTTTATCTTAGGCGGATATCTGTTTGTGCAGGTAACTATTACTGTGCAGAATTATTAGGCAACTTAATAAAAACCAAATATATTCCCATCTCACTTGTTTATTTTCACCAGGTAAACCAATATAAATGCACAAAGTTTAGAAATAAACAAACATTTCTGACATGCAAAAACAAAACCCCAAACAATTAGTGACCAATATAGCCACCTTTCTTTATGATGACACTCAACAGCCTTCCATCCATAGATTCTGTCAGTTGCTTGATCTGTTTACGATCAACATTGCGTGCAGCAGCCACCACAGCCTCCCAGACACTGTTCCGAGAGGTGGACTGTTTTCCCTCCCTGTAGATCTCACATTTTATGAGGGACCACAGGTTCTCTATGGGGTTCAGATCAGGTGAACCAGGGGGCCATGTCATTATTTTTTCTTCTTTGAGACCTTTACTGGCCAGCCACACTGTGGAGTAGTTGGAGGCATATGATGGAGCATTGTCCTGCATGAAAATCATGTTTTTCTTGAACGATACCGACTTCTTCCTGTACCACTGCTTGAAGAAGTTATCTTCCAGAAACTGGCAGTAGGTCTTGGGGTTGAGCTTCACTCCATCCTCAACCCGAAAAGGTCCCACAAGTTCATCTTTGATGATACCAGCCCATACCAGTACCCCACCTCCACCTTGCTGGTGTCTGAGTCGGAGTGGAGCTCTCTGCCCTTTACTGATCCAGCCTCTGGCCCATCCATCTGGCCCATCAAGAGTCACTCATTTCATCAGTCCATAAAACCTTTGAAAAGTCAGTCTTAAGATATTTCTTGGCCCGGTCTTGACGTTTTATCTTATGTTTCTTGTTCAAAGGTGGTCGTTTTTCAGCGTTCCTTACCTTGGCCATGTCACTGAGTATCACACACATTGTGCTTTTTGATACTCCAGTAACGTTGCGGCTCTGAAATATGGCACAACTGGTGGCAAATGGCATTTTGGCAGCTTCACGCTTGATTTTCCTCCATTCATGGGCAGTTATTTTGCGCCTTTTTTGCCCAACACGCTTCTTGCGACCCTGTTGGCTATTTGCCATGGAAAGCTTGATTGTTTAGTGATCACGCTTCAAACGTTTGGCAATTTCAAGACTGCTGCATCCCTCTGCAAGACATCTCACAATTTTGGTATTTTCAGAGCCCGTCAAATCTCTCTCTTCTGACCCATTTTGCAAAACAAAAGGAAGTTGCCTAATAATTAAGCACACCTTATATAGGGTGTTGATGTCATTAGACAACACCCCTCCTCATTACAGAGATGCACATCACACGATTTACTTAATTGGTAATTGGCTCTCAAGCCTGAACAGCTTGGAGTAGGACAACATGTATAAAAAGTATCATGTGGTCCAAAAAACAACTTGCCTAATAATTCTGCACGCAGCGTGTGTATGTATATATATATATATATATATATATATATATATACACATATACATATACACACATACATGATTACCACTAGGGGGAGATTTCCATTTTAGACCTCGAGCAGCTATAGTAAGACTTACCAGCTTTATTGTTAGCTGGAAAATTGGGGCAGTAACTGCTGACATCACCATTTCCCTCCCCTTTTGGGTGGTCTAGTATCCCTGGGGCAGAATGAAGAATAGCATCACAGGGCAGCGCCATTTTGTGGGTGACTGCCCTGTGATCTGCTATCATCAGTAGTTACTGTCCCATCAGTCTTCATATAGATAGGGTTGGCATCTGTCTGCTATCTCCTATGACCATAATATGGCACCCCAATATTATGACACTGAAAGTACGTGCAGCTACTGTGAAAGCAAGATGTCAGCCTCCAGTGCCTTATTTAAACTCCTATAACACACAAAATATGTTTCAAATACAAAACGTGGTTATAACTGCATGTTATGCTACATTAATTTATTAATGATCTACAAATGCGGTACCTTCCCTTTAAGAGAATTCTGACTTCAATATTAGACAGATCTTTTTATAAAATACTCATTGGAGTCTCATCAGTGCAATCATGATTTTAGAGATTTGCTTATAGAGAAAGAATAGAAAAACACATACACAGGATACAAAGTATTATGTCACATTTTTGCATGCACAGTTCTGCCTAAACAGAGTAAAACAGCACAACACAGTGTTCTAGAATGAAGTGCAATGAAATCAAGGAGGCTATTTGCCTCCAAGTAGGGGGGGTTCCGCTCTGTGACCTCTAGGATCTATGGAAAAGGGTTTTCTTCATAGGTACTCAGAAATGTCTGGGTAGTCCCCATATCTACAGATGAAAAACTCAAAAATGCTGCGAGACAGGCTCACAACTTCAGTACTCAATACTTGAAGATTCTGGCTTCTCATAATCTCCTACTTCCTTGCAATGAAAGCTGGTCTTACCAGCGAGGATACAGTGTAAGCCCAAATATCTGTATTGGCCTTGGGACACACATCGAATAATTCTCCTATAAATAATATTCATATGTGGAGTTTAATTTTTATTAAGAGAAAAGCAGGAAAACATCCCCGAGAGGAGACGGATAAATCCCTTCTTACTCCGGTAGCAGCACTAACCCTTTCTTTTAAGGAACATGGGGCAACAAGAGATACAGTATGTCATCACTAGTAACAGTGATAAAAACTCTTTAAAGGGAACGTACAACCTAGATTATATTTATACTGGTACATTATTTTTCTATTATGTTTTAGTTTTAGAATTGTAGAATTTTTCTGCTTTCCTCAAATTATTTTAGGGGGTGGTCAAGATATGCTTTACAGCAGTAGATAGCAATAGTCCAGAGATATTGATTGGCTTCTAGGTGTCAGATATTTTGTCGTCTGTGCAGAGGTCACTTTGAAAAGGGGGTAGAGGTGAGCTTTGACGATTATTTATTGCAAAATTGTATGACCTTCACAGAGTACACCAATCAGCCATAACACTAAGGGTACCGTTACACTAAACGATTTACCAACGATCACGACCAGCGATACGACCTGGCCGTGATCGTTGGTAAGTCGTTGTGTGGTCGCTGGAGAGCTGTCACACAGACAGCTCTCCAGCGACCAACAATGCCAGAGTCCCCGGGTAACCAGGGTAAACATCGGGTTACCAAGCGCAGGGCCGCGCTTAGTAACCCGATGTTTACCCTGGTTACCATTGTAAATGTAAAAAAAAAAAAAAAAACCACTACATACTCACATTCTGATGTCTGTCACGCCCCCGCCGGCGGCTTCCCGCACTGACCGAGTCAGAGCCGGCCGTAAAGCACAGCACAGCGGTGACGTCACCGCTGTTCTCTGCTTTTACTTTACGGCCGGCGCTCACAGTCAGTGCGGGAAGCAGACGCCGGGGGACGTGACAGACATCAGAAGGTGAGTATGTAGTGTTTTTTTTTTTTTTACATTTACAATGGTAACCAGGGTAAACATCGGGTTACTAAGCGCGGCCCTGCGCTTAGCAACCCGATGTTTACCCTGGTTACAAGCGAACACATCGCTGGATCAGCGTCACACATGCCGATCCAGCGATGACAGCGGGAGATCCAGCGACGAAAGAAAGTTTCAAACGATCTGCTACGAAGTACGATTCTCAGCGGGGTCCCTGATCGCAGTAGCGTGTCAGACACAGCATACCTCCCAACCGTCCCGATTTCAGCGGGACAGTCCCGCTTTGGCACCGGGGTCCCGCTGTCCCGCTTCGGGCATTTAAAATCCCGAATTTGCGGCCGCCGGTGAAGCCCCGCCCACTTCCGGGACGTAGAGAGAGCCAGCCTGTTTTTTTTTTTTTTTTTTATAAAAGCTGCCTCCTGACCGCCCGCGCAACACCCCCCCCCCCTCCCGCCCCCTGTGCGGCGCTGCCACGCTGAAGGAGAGAGCCTGCAGCAATCAAGAAGAAAGGTCAGCGATTCACTACCTCTGGCTGTGTGTGCACGGAGCTCCGGCTTCTGCTCTTAGCTGCTATCCCGGCAGAGAAGGAGAGACGGGGGAGGTGCCGGGATAGTGCAGAGCTGTGAGCAGGAGACTGAAGACTTCAGCAGAGAGCTGCACATGGACATCAGCCGCCCCTGCATCACAGAGGAGATTGTGTGTGTGTGATGTGTGTGATGGCTGCGTGTGTGTGTGTGATGGCTGCGTGTGTGTGTGTGATGGCTGCGTGTGTGTGTGTGATGGCTGCGTGTGTGTGTGTGATGGCTGCGTGTGTGTGTGATGGCTGCGTGTGTGTGTGTGTGATGGCTGCGTGTGTGTGTGTGTGATGGCTGCGTGTGTGTGTGTGATGGCTGGGTGTGTGTGTGTGATGGCTGCGTGTGTGTGTGTGATGGCTGCGTGTGTGTGTGTGTGATGGCTGCGTGTGTGTGTGATGGCTGTGTGTGTGATGGCTGCATGTGTGATGGCTGCGCGTGTGTGTGTGTGTGTGTGATGGCTGCGTGTGTGTGTGTGATGGCTGTGTGTGTGTGATGGCTGCGTGTGTGTGTGTGTGTGTGTGATGGCTGCGTGTGTGTGATGGCTGCGTGTGTGTGATGGCTGCGTGTGTGTGATGGCTGTGTGTGTGTGTGTGATGGCTGTGTGTGTGTGTGTGATGGCTGCGTGTGTGTGATGGCTGTGTGTGTGTGATGGCTGTGTGTGTGTGATGGCTGTGTGTGTGTGATGGCTGCGTGTGTGTGTGTGTGTGTGAATGATGGCTGCGTGTGTGTGTGTGTGATGGCTGCGTGTGTGTGTGTGTGTGTGTGATGGCTGCGTGTGTGTGTGTGTGTGTGTGTGTGATGGCTGCGTGTGTGTGTGTGATGGCTGCGTGTGTGTGTGTGATGGCTGCGTGTGTGTGTGTGTGTGTGTGATGGCTGCGTGTGTGTGTGTGTGTGTGTGTGTGATGGCTGCGTGTGTGTGATGGCTGCGTGTGTGTGTGTGTGTGTGAATGATGGCTGCGTGTGTGTGTGTGTGATGGCTGCGTGTGTGTGTGTGTGTGTGTGATGGCTGCGTGTGTGTGTGTGTGTGTGTGTGTGTGATGGCTGCGTGTGTGTGTGTGATGGCTGCGTGTGTGTGTGTGATGGCTGCGTGTGTGTGTGATGGCTGCGTGTGTGTGTGATGGCTGCGTGTGTGATGCATTTGTGTCAAAGCTGCATGTGTTTGTGAGCTGCATGCGTGTGAGCTGCGTGCCTGTGTGTGAGCTGCGTGCCTGTATGTCATTATACAGTCTGGAGCATCATGTGCGGTCATTATACAGTCTGGAGCATCATGTGCGGTCATTATACAGTCTGGAGCATCATGTGCGGTCATTATACAGTCTGGAGCATCATGTGCGGTCATTATACAGTCTGGAGCATCATGTGCGGTCATTATACAGTATGGAGCATCATTTGCGGTCATACAGTATGGAGCATCATGTGCGGTCATTATACAGTATGGAGCATCATGTGCGGTCATTATACAGTATGGAGCATCATGTGGGGTCATTATACAGTATCATACTGTATAATGACCCCACATGATGCTCCATACTGTATAATGACCGCACATGATGCTCCATACTGTATAATGACCGCACATGATGCTCCATACTGTATGACCGCAAATGATGCTCCATACTGTATAATGACCGCACATGATGCTCCAGACTGTATAATGACCGCACATGATGCTCCAGACTGTATAATGACCGCACATGATGCTCCAGACTGTATAATGACCGCACATGATGCTCCAGACTGTATAATGACCGCACATGATGCTCCATACTGTATGGAGCATCATGTGCGGTCATTATACAGTCTGGAGCATCATGTGCGGTCATTATACAGTCTGGAGCATCATGTGCGGTCATTATACAGTCTGGAGCATCATGTGCGGTCATTATACAGTATGGAGCATCATTTGCGGTCATACAGTATGGAGCATCATGTGCGGTCATTATACAGTATGGAGCATCATGTGCGGCCATTATACAGTATGGAGCATCATGTAGGGTCATTATACAGTATGGAGCATCATGTGCGGTCATTATACAGTATGGAGCATCATGTGTGTTCATTATACAGTATGGAGCATCATGTGGGGTCATTATACAGTATGGAGCATCATGTGCGGTCATTATACAGTATGGAGCATCATGTGTGGCCATTATACAGTATGGGGCACTGTGTGGCCATATTTTTTTGTTTATAATTATTGTATATGAAACAGTGTGATCGGCAGTGCTAAATGGGTGTGGTTGGGATGTGGATATGGGTGTGACTAATTATGAATGGGTGTGGTCAGAGGCGTGGCCTAAAATTTGCCGCGGCGCGCAAAGCGCGCCGCAAACTTTGTCCCTCTTTCCCATCTTCAAAAGTTGGGAGGTATGGACACAGCGAGATCGTATGTATATCGCTGGAACGTCACGGATCGTGCCGTCGTAGCGATCAAAGTGCCACTGTGAGACGGTACCCTAAAACATTGAGTAGATCTCCTTTGTGTTACCAAAATAGCTCTGACCCACTAAGAATGGACTCCACAATATCTCTGAAGCTGTCCAGGGGTGTCTGGCAAATCCTCTAAATCCTGTAACTTGTGAGATTGTGCCTTCGTGGATGATATTTTTCCCCCCACAAATGCTTAATCTTAGAGGTTTAGAATATAGTCATCACCTTTCAGAAAATTCTCTTCTAAACAATTTACAATCAGGGTTCCGTTATTTACACTCCACAAAAACTGCCCTTACTAAAGTAACTAATAGTGATGAGCGCAAGTGCGCTCATCATTATATTATAGTCTTCAATAAGTTTAGAGTTCTACGGTGAGTTAGTTGATTCCTACTCTTACTGTCTATCCTATTTGATAGTGTAAATACAGCATGAGGACATCGGGTACCATGGCAACAATCAGGACCCTGCGCCACATCGCGGGTTCTCCGATCCAAAGGCAGATTCCGATCCGTCGCCGGATTCCACCATTTGACCTCACGTTTCATCCGTTTTTCAAGTCTATGAGAAAAAACAAAAATCCAGCGGCAACTTTTGCTGGATCCGTTTTTTCAAAATTCGCCGGATTGTGCCTGACAGCAAAAAACTGATGTGTGAAAGCAGTCTAAGAAGAGGGGATTTACGACCCCAATTCTAGTGAGCAGTGGGGGCCCAGCAGATAATAAATGTGTTTGGTCCTGCCCAGACCTCTTGATTTAGGGAATCACACTTTACAGCACGCCCATTTGCCATTGTGGAGGACTGCGATCACTATGATGATATGTGCTAGATGTCTATTTAAATTCTACTTCACCCTTTTTTTAACTAAACTATCTACAATTAAGACGTAACCATAAGATGAAAAATGAAAGGGTTGCACATATTACACAACACAGGCCCCCCAGAGATTCTACAGGCATCAAAGTAATTTTGTAGTTAAGAAAATTCCATTCTGACCTTGACATCTCCACTAGTCATATGACATGGACAAATCATCTGAAGCTCTCTAAGGAACCTCTGGATTAGAATTGTACGTGGACACTAATCATGCACACATTTATTATAAAATTATTTAAAAAATATTTAATAATTATTATTTTTGTCAGAAAAGGCATTGAAGTTGGCCAAATATCCTCCCCGCTGTGAGCATTATTTAACCCAACACAGTCATCTGCTGTTGTAATTTATACGCTTGCTAATCAATCACAGAAATATTCTTGATCTTCTCTCCAAACCCCCGCTCCCTTGAGCTATCATAATCCGATTATTTACGGCATTCTCTGAATACTGGGTCTGAGTCTCATGGATGTTAGAAGATGTGACATGTTCACCTTTATCTAAGTTATGGGGACAGCTTTATGACCCCACAAAGATATTCAGGCCACGCATCTATATTCATGGAACAGAGAGGAAATAAAAAAAAGAGAAGGATGAAATATTCATGATTTAGGATTTCCAAGTTCCTATAAAGATGCTTCTAATTGGGTTATCCTGCATGGGTCACCCTACTCTTGTAGACATTCCTGCTGTGAATAGCTCCTAGTGTAAAAGCTGAAAAACTTCACCGCAACCAACACAGCAGGATCCAAAAACTGACCCCCTTAGGAGCTCACAATACCCTAATAGGGCATTTGACATATGTGTATCTGACAACCCTTATGAAGCCACCATCAGAACTCATCATTGTCTTTTTGGGGAAGAGCTGTAGCTGTAAGGGTTGTAGAGGTATCACTCACAAAGGGGCCCTCTAGTAGGTATGGGAATGCAAAAGACTTTGTGAAAAAACACACCAGTAACATAGATAAGCACACGGACTCACAGCAGTGATATGAGGCAGACATGATATAGCAGCAATCACACAAATATTGAGAGCAGAGATATAGATATAGATAGATATATAGATAGATAGATAGATATATATATATATATATATATATATATATATATATATATATATATATATATATATATATATATTTCCCCGCCATGACCCATCTTCAATAGTATTACTGAGGGAAGTATGATGTTTGAGAGTGTGGCCCAAACTCTCTTCAGGTCATTAGACAGGTCCCCCCATGTAGTTTGGGGCTGATTCCTAACTAGTGATGAGCGAGTATACTCATTGCTCAGGTTTTCCCAAGCACGCTCAGGTGATCGAGTATTTGTGAGTGCTCGGAGATTTAGTTTTTGTTGACGCGGCTGCATGATTTGTGGTTGCTAGCCAGCCTGAGTACATGTGGGGGTTGCCTGTTTGCTAGGGAATCCCCACATGTATCCAACCTGTCCAGCAGCCACAAATCATGCAGCTGAGGCCACGAAAATGAAATCTCCGAGCACTAACAAATACTCGGAGATCACCCGAGCAACGAGTGTACTTGCTCATCACTGTTCCTAACCTTTCTCAGAATCCTCCTTACCCCACGAGGCAAATTCTTGCATGGAGCTCCAGACCGAGGAAGATTGACAGCTATCTTGTGTTTTTCCATTTTCTAAGAATTGTGACAACAGTTGTTGCCTTCTCACCAAGCTACTTGCCTATTGTCCTGTAGCCCATATCCCAGCCATATGTAGATCTACAATTTTGTCCCAACTGTCCTTAGAAAGCTCTCAGTTCTTGGCCAATGTGTAGAGGTTGGAGTGTGATTGAGAGTGTGGACAGGTGTTTTTTACAGGTAACGAATTCAAACAGGTGCAATTAATACAGGTAATGAGTGCAGAGTAGGAGGGCTTCCTAAAGAAAAACTAACAAGTCTGCGAGAGCTAGAATTCTTGCTGGTTGGTAGGTAATCAAATACTTATTACATGCAATTTAATTATTTAAAAATAATGCAATGTGATTTTCTGGGTTTTTTTTCTTTATAGATTTTGTTTCTCACAGTTGAAGTGTTACGACAATATAAATTACAGACCGTTCCATTCTTTGTAGGTAGGAAAACTTGCAAAATCGTCAGTATATCAAAAAGCAGAAACTCTCCAAATCCATGAGGAGTTCAAACACCTTGAGTTTCGATTGGAGAGCTGGCAAGTTTCGTACGGTGATTACTACATTAAAAAGTGTGCCCATTCCGAGGGACAGAGCAGACCCTATATTGTAAATTAGCACAATGTGACAACGGGAGGTCACTGACAATTGCACGCAGTACATGTCTGTGCTCCCACAGTCTTGTGTTTATCTCCTACATTCCTATCTCCATTGGAAATCACATTTTAGAGAAGAAGGTGACGGATGTGTCATAAAGTTTGAGTACTGCTCCCTAAGATTTATGTAGTGGACACAGAAGTCTGCCCATAATTTGTAATACAAAAGTCAAGGTAATATGATTTGTGTCCCCCCTTGTGGTGAGACCACCTATATGTCTCTATTAGACGGACACAAAAGGGACTCGTAAACTTAAGGGGCTACTTTTTGTTTTTGCATTCTTATTCTGTATCCTATAGATTTCTGGTAGAAGCTGAACATAATGATCTGTAAACAATCCACCGTTGGTTTAAGTTGATAGCTGAGCTGCCGTCAAAGAAAGAGATCTAAGCTGGGAAAAATATTGATGTGGTCTCCCATACCTGTGTGTCCACTAGTTGGGCCCAGTCCTTCTCAGCCCTTATCCACATGAATGTCACTTGACAAACGGTAAGGTTTTTAATATTAGCATTAGGACTGCCTCAGTTAGGGTCACCGTGGAGCGGTGGGATGGCTTTTGCATTCTTGTGATCAAAAAACATGTTACCTAAGTATACTATATTATTTTCATACACTATTGCCGTTTATTTACTGCAGGATATTCAATACAGTATATGTAATAAGAAATAATGGGAGGGAAAGGGATGGAAGAAAACAACGTGGAATTAGGAGGAACATAGGAATATTAACATACACATAAAAGGTTAACCGAGCCTACTGCACCCTAAACATTATTTCAAAAGAAACAGCTAAAAGTCTATTCAACCAAGTAGAAATGGTATAGGTTCCTACCATATACGCTTTGACTGTTTGTTTTTTAGGACTCATTTATGAGGATATAGCACTTTCCATATGGGCCAGTTAACGTGAAAATTTGGAAGAGTTATTTCTGATTGCATATGTATATTCAAACACGTAACTGGTATTCATTCTGTGTATTACTTCTGTTTCCATTTAGATAACAGTAGCAATTTTGTTACCCAAAAAATATGCCTAGTAGTGATCTTAATTTGAGAGGAAAATCATCTATTTCCAAGACAGAATGGCTAATTGAGGAGGAGGTGGAATATCTGTGTTGCATATCATATTGATAAGCTCAAGGACTTCTGTCCATAGAGTAGAAATTACTGAACAGTCCCGTAATACAAGTAAGGCCGGGGTCACACTTGCGTGTGCAATGCGAGAAACTCGAGCGAGTCTCTTGCATTAATACCTGGCACTGCCGCCGGCACTCGGGACCAGAGTGTGCGGCTGCATAGAAATACATACAGCCGCACGCTCTGGTCCCGAGTGCCGGCGGCAGTGCCAGGTACTGATGCAAGAGACTCGTGCGCATCTCTCGCATTGCACACGCAAGTGAGACCCCGGCCTAAGAGAGTACCTTTTAGGTCACATTCTCTCTAAGATAATTCAGACTAAGGCCGGCGTTACACTAGAGGTTTACGGATGTATGGGAGGCGCAAAAACTACGCATTGCACAAGGACCAATGATTCTCTATGGGGCAGCTCCTATCTGCCGTATATTTCTCAGCTGTATTTTACCGGCATAGAAAATCGCAGCATGCTGCGTTTGTCAGCGTATTGCGCAAAATATCCGCCAATGAAAGTCTGTGGGGGCAAGAAAAATACGGATTACAAACGGACCATCAGTGTGACTTGCAAGAAATACGCAGCGGTGTTCTATAGAAAAGCCGGTAATTCAGTGCGGTGTACAGTAAAATCACACTGACAGAATAGAATAGGTAGAATAAATGTCTACACATAGTATAGATAGATAATGAATATATATATATATATATATATATATATATATATATATATACACTCACCGGCCACTTTATTAGGTACACTTGTCCAACTTCTTGTTAACACTTAATTTCTAACCAGCCAATCACATGGCGGCAACTCAGTGCATTTAGGCATGTAGACATGGTCAAGACAATCTCCTGCAGTTCAAACCGAGCATCAGTATGGGGAAGAAAGGTGATTTGAGTGCCTTTGAACGTGGCATGGTTGTTGGTGCCAGAAGGGCTGGTCTGAGTATTTCAGAAACTGCTGATCTACTGGGATTTTCACGCACAACCATCTCTAGGGTTTACAGAGAATGGTCCGAAAAAGAAAAAAAATCCAGTGAGCGGCAGTTCTGTGGGCGGAAATGCCTTGTTGATGCCAGAGGTCAGAGGAGAATGGGCAGACTGGTTCGAGCTGATAGAAAGGCAACAGTGACTCAAATCGCCACCCGTTACAACCAAGATAGGCCTAAGAGCATCTCTGAACGCACAGTGCGTCGAACTTTGAGGCAGATGGGCTACAGCAGCAGAAGACCACATCGGGTACCACTCCTTTCAGCTAAGAACAGGAAACTGAGGCTACAATTTGTACAAGCTCATCGAAATTGGACAGTAGAAGATTGGAAAAACGTTGCTTGGTCTGATGAGTCTCGATTTCTGCTGCGACATTCGGATGGTAGGGTCAGAATTTGGCGTAAACAACATGAAAGCATGGATCCATCCTGCCTTGTATGAAGCATCTTTGGGATGTGCAGCCGACAAATCTGCGGCAACTGTGTGATGCCATCATGTCAATATGGACCAAAATCTCTGAGGAATGCTTCCAGCACCTTGTTGAATCTATGCCACGAAGAATTGAGGCAGTTCTGAAGGCAAAAGGGGGTCCAACCCGTTACTAGCATGGTGTACCTAATAAAGTGGCCGGTGAGTGTATATATATATATATATATATATATATATATATATATATATATATATATATATATACAGTTAGGTCCATATATATTTGGACAGAGACAACATTTTTCTAATTTTGGTTATGGACATTACCACAATGAATTTTAAACAAAACAATTCAGATGCAGTTGAAGTTCAGACTTTCAGCTTTCATTTGAGGGTATCCACATTAAAATTGGATGAAGGGTTAAGGAGTTTCAGCTACTTAACATGTGCCACCCTGTTTTTAAAGGGACCAAAAGTAATTGGACAATTGACTCGAAGGCTATTTCATGGACAGATGTGGGCAATCCCTTCGTTATGTCATTCTTAATTAAGCAGATAAAGGGCCTGGAGTTGATTTGAGGTGTGGTGTTTGCATTTGGAAGGTTTTGCTGTGAAGTAAACATGCGGTCAAAGGAGCTCTCCATGCAGGTGAAGCAAACCATCCTTAAGCTGCGAAAACAGAAAAAACCCATCCGAGAAATTGCTACAATATTAGGAGGGGCAAAATCTACAGTTTGGTACATCCTGAGAAAGAAAGAAAGCACTGGTGAACTCAACAATGCAAAAAGACCTGGGCGCCCACGGAAGACAACAGTGGTGGATGATCGCAGAATAATCTCCATGGTGAAGAGAAACCCCTTCACAACAGCCAACCAAGTGAAGAACACTCTCCAGGAGGTAGGCGCATCAATATCCAAATCTACCATAAAGAGAAGACTGCATGAAAGTAAATACAGAGGGTTCACTGCACGGTGCAAGCCACTCATAAGCATCAAGAATAAAAAGGCTAGACTGGACTTTGCTAAAAAACATCTAAAAAAGCCAGCACAGTTCTGGAATAACATTCTTTGGACAGATGAAACAAAGATCAACCTCTACCAGAATGATGGCAAGAGAAAAGTATGGCGAAGGCGTGGTACAGCTCATGATCCAAAGCATACCACATCATCTGTAAAACATGGTGGAGGCAGTGTGATGGCTTGGGCATGCATGGCTGCCAGTGGCACTGGGTCACTAGTGTTTATTGATGATGTGACACAGGACAGAAGCAGCCGAATGAATTCTGAGGTATTCAGAGACATACTGTGTGCTCAGATCCAGCCAAATGCAGCCAAACTGATTGGTCGTCGTTTCATACTACAGATGGACAATGACCCAAAACATAAAGCCAAAGCAACCCAGGAGTTAATTAAAGCAAAGAAGTGGAATATTCTTGAATGGCCAAGTCAGTCACCTGATCTCAACCCAATTGAGCATGCATTTCACTTGTTAAAGACTAAACTTCAGACAGAAAGGCCCACAAACAAACAGCAACTGAAAACCACCGCAGTGAAGGCCTGGCAGAGCATCAGAAAGGAGGAAACACAGCGTTTGGTGATGTCCATGAGTTCAAGACTTCAGGCAGTCATTGCCAACAAAGGGTTTTCAACCAAGTATTAAAAATGAACATTTCATTTAAAATTATTGAATCTGTCCAATTACTTTTGGTCCCTTTAAAAACAGGGTGGCACATGTTAAGTAGCTGAAACTCCTTAACCCTTCATCCAATTTTAATGTGGATACCCTCAAATGAAAGCTGAAAGTCTGAACTTCAACTGCATCTGAATTGTTTTGGTTAAAATTCATTGTGGTAATGTCTATAACCAAAATTAGAAAAATGTTGTCTCTGTCCAAATATATATGGACCTAACTGTATATATATATATATATATATATATATATATATATATATATATATATATATATACACAGTGCCTACAAGTAGTATTCAACCCCCTGCAGATTTAGCAGGTTTACACAATTGGAATTAACTTGGCATTGTGACATTTGGACTGTAGATCAGCCTGGAAGTGTGAAATGCACTGCAACAAAAAAGAATGTTATTTCTTTATTTTTTTTTTAAATTGTGAAAAGTCTTTTCAGAGGGTCATTTATTATTCAACCCCTCAACCCACCAGAATTCTGTTTGGTTCCCCAAAAGTATTAAGAAGTAGTTCAGGCACAAAGAACAATGAGCTTCACATGTTTGGATTAATTATCTCTTTTTCCAGCCTTTTCTGACTATTTAAGACCCTCCTCAAACTTGTGAACAGCACTCATACATGGTCAACATGGGAAAGACAAAGGAGCATTCCAAGGCCATCAGAGACAAGATCGTGGAGGGTCACAAGGCTGGCAAGGGGTACAAAACCCTTTCCAAGGAGTTGGGCCTACCTGTCTCCACTGTTGGGAGCATCATCCAGAAGTGGAAGGCTTATGGAACTACTGTTAGCCTTCCACGGCCTGGACAGCCTTTGAAAGTTTCCTCCCGTGCCGAGGCCAGGCTTGTCCGAAGAGTCAAGGCTAACCCAAGGACAACAAGGAAGGAGCTCCAGGAAGATCTCATGGCAGTGGGGACATTGGTTTCAGTCAATACCATAAGTAAAGTACTCCACCGCAATGGTCTCCGTTCCAGACGAGCCCGTAAGGTACCTTTACTTTCAAAGCGTCATGTCAAGGCTCGTCTACGGTTTGCTCATGATCACTTGGAGGACTCTGAGACTGACTGGTTCAAGGTTCTCTGGTTTGATGAGACCAAGATCGAGATCTTTGGTGCCAACCACACACGTGACGTTTGGAGACTGGATGGCACTGCATACGACCCCAAGAATACCATCCCTACAGTCAAGCATGGTGGTGGCAGCATCATGCTGTGGGGCTGTTTCTCAGCCAAGGGGCCTGGCCATCTGGTCCGCATCCATGGGAAGATGGATAGCACGGCCTACCTGGAGATTTTGGCCAAGAACCTCCGCTCCTCCATCAAGGATCTTAAGATGGGTCGTCATTTCATCTTCCAACAAGACAACAACCCAAAGCACACAGCCAAGAAAACCAAGGCCTGGTTCAAGAGGCAAAAAATCAAGGTGTTGCAGTGGCCTAGTCAGTCTCCTGACCTTAACCCAATTGAAAACTTGTGGAAGGAGCTCAAGATTAAAGTCCCCATGAGACACCCAAAGAACCTAGATAACTTGGAGAAGATCTGCATGGAGGAGTGGGCCAAGATAACTCCAGAGACCTGTGCCGGCCTGATCAGGTCTTATAAAAGACGATTATTAGCTGTAATTGCAAACAAAGGTTATTCCACAAAATATTAAACCTAGGGGTTGAATAATTATTGACCCACACTTTTATGTTTAAAATTTATAAAAATTTAACTGAGCAACAAAACTTTTTGGTTTGTAAGATTTATGCATCAGTTAATAAATCCTGCTCGTTTGAAGTCTCTAACTTATTTGCATCTTATTAAACCTGCTAAATCTGAAGGGGGTTGAATACTACTTTTAGGCACTGTATATATATATATATATATATATATATATATATATATATATATATATATATATATATATATATATATATATATATATATATATATATATATATACAGTCATGGCCAAAAGTATTGACACCCCTGCAATTCTGTCAGATAATACTCAGTTTCTTCCTGAAAATGATTGCATGATTGCAAACACAAATTCTTTGGTATTATTATCTTCATTTAATTTGTCTTAAATGAAAAAACACAAAAGAGAATGAAGCAAAAAGCAAAACATTGATCATTTCACACAAAACTCCAAAAATGGGCCAGACAAAAGTTTTGGCACGCTCAGCCTAATACTTGGTTGCATAACCTTTAGCCAAAATAACTGCGACCAACCGCTTCCGGTAACCATCAACGAGTTTCTTACAATGCTCTGCTGGAATTTTAGACCATTCTTCTTTGCCAAACTGCTCCAGGTCCCTGATATTTGAAGGGTGCCTTCTCCAAAATGCCATTTTTAGATCTCTCCACAGGTGTTCTATGGGATTCAGGTCTGGACTCATTGCTGGCCACCTTAGAAGTCTCCCGTGCTTTCTCTCAAACCATTTTCTAGTGTTTTTTGAAGTGTGTTTTGGGTCATTGTCCTGCTGGAAGACCCATGACCTCTGAGGGAGACCCAGCTTTCTCACACTGGGCCCTACATTATGCTGCAAAATTTGTTGGTACTCTTCAGACTTCATAATGCCATGCACACGGTCAAGTAGTCCAGTGCCAGAGGCAGCAAAGCAACTCCAAAACATCAGGGAACTTCTGCCATGTTTGACTGTAGGGACCGTGTTCTTTTCTTTGAATGCCTCTTTTTTTCTCCTGTAAACTCTATGTTGATGCCTTTGCCCAAAAAGCTCTACTTTTGTCTCATCTGACCAGAGAACATTCTTCCAAAACGTTTTAGGCTTTTTCAGGTAAGTTTTGGCAAACTCCAGCCTGGCTTTTTTAGGTCTTGGGGTAAAAAGTGGGGTCTTCCTGGGTCTCCTACCATACAGTCCCTTTTCATTCAGACGCCGATGGATAGTACGGGTTGACACTGTTGTACCCTCGGACTGCAGGGCAGCTTGAACTTGTTTGGATGTTAGTCGAGGTTCTTTATCCAACATCCGCACAATCTTGCCTTGAAATCTCTTGTCAATTTTTCTTTTCCGTTCACATCTAGGGAGGTTAGCCACAGTGCCATGGGCTTTAAACTTCTTGATGGCACTGCGCAGGGTAGACACAGGAACATTCAGGTCTTTGGAATGGACTTGTAGCCTCATGCTTCCTCACAATTTGGTTTCTCAAGTCCTCAGACAGTTCTTTGGTCTTCTTTCTTTTCTCCATGCTCAATGTGGTACACACAAGGACACAGGACAGAGGTTGAGTCAACTTTAATCCATGTCAACTGGCTGCAAGTGTGATTTAGTTATTGCCAACACCTGTTAGGTGCCACAGGTAAGTTACAGGTGCTGTTAATTACACAAATTAGAGAAGCATCACATGATTTTTCGAACGGTGCCAATACTTTTGTCCACCCCATTTTTTATGTTTGGTGTGGAATTATATCCAATTTGGCTTTAGGACAATTATTTTTGTGTTTTTTCATTTAAGACAAATTAAATGAAGATAATAATACCAAAGAATTTGTGTGTGCAATCATTTTCAGGAAGAAACTGAGTATTATCTGACTGAATTGCAGGGGTGTCAATACTTTTGGCCATGACTGTATATATATATATATATATATATATATATTTCATACAGCGCTAGATAGCAGAAAAGCCGGTAATTCAATTGCCGGCTTTTGCTATCTCCTTCCCAAACCCGACAGGATATGAGACATGGTTTACATAGAGTAAACCATTTCATATCCTTTTTTAATTTTATTTTGCATATTCCTCACTAATAATGTTAGAAGTGTCTGTGTGCAAAAGTTTGTGGCTCTGTTAAAATAAAGCGTTAAATCACAGAAAAAATTGGCGTGGGCTCCCGTGCAATTTTCTCTGCCAGAGTGGGAAAGCCAGTGATTGAGGGCAGATATTAATAGCCTAGAGAGAGACCATGGTTATTGCCCCCCCCCCTGGCTAAAAACATCTGCCCCCAGCCACCCCAGAAAAGGCACATCTGTAAGATGCGCCTATTCTGGCACTTAGCCTCTCTCTTTCCACTCCCCTGTAGCGGTGGGATATGGGGTTAATGTCACCTTGCTATTGTAAGGTGACATTAAGCCTGGTTAATAATGGAGAGGTGTCAATAAGACACCTATCCATTATTAATCCAATATTAATAAAGGGTTGGAAAAAAAACCACACACACACACACATTTGGAAAAAAGTATTTTAATGAAATAAAAACACACATGGGTTTGTAATATCTTTATTATACGCTCAATCCAATTGAAGACCCTTGTCACCTGAAACAAAGTTAAAATAAAAAAGCAAGAATATCCCATACCTTTCCGGCGACCAGTCATGTCCCACGCTGTAAATCCATCTGAAGGGGTTAAATAATTTTACAAGCAGGAGCCTGCTAATGCAGCTGCTGCCCCTGCCTGTAAAAACTGGGAAATAAATGGAATGCAGGGGAACGTAGCATCGTAGACTTGCAGTGCTGCGCCCCCTGCTGGCATAACCTCATATGAACTCTAGCGTGGGAATTTTTCTGAATATTTTCTCACGCTAGAGTTCATATGAGGTTATGCCAGCTAGGGGGCGCATCACTGCAAGTCTGGGTAGCTACGTTCCCCTGCATTCCATTCATTCACCAGTTTTTACAGGCAGGGGCAACAGCTGCATTAGCAGGCTCCTGCTTGTAAAATTATTTAACCCCTTCAGATGGATTTACATCTTGGGACTTGACTAACGCCGGAGAGCAGTAGCGTAGCTTCTGGGGGGCAGAGAGTGCGGGCGCCCTGGGTCTGGTGCTCTGAGGGGGCCCACCCGGAGCTACGCTACTGTAACTGTATCGGCACGCACAGCGCGCCGATAGTTACGTTCTGCAGCAGAGCAGGGAGAATTGATCTCCCTGCTCTGCCGCCTGGCCGCTATGGGGCCCCTGAGCAGGCGGTGGGGCCTGGTGCTAGCAGTGGGCCCCCCGCCATCATCAGAAGATCAGCTGTTCCGGCATTTAGCCGATACAGCTGATCGCATTGGTGGGAGGAGTGCTACGCTCAGTGGCATCAGTGTTGGCGTCTGACATCGCCGACACTGACAGCGGGCGAGATGACGTCACTGCCCGGCACCCGCTGTCAGATCAGCGGGAGCAGCGCAGGAACCAGGAAGAAGAGAGGTGAGTATTTATTTATTTTTTATGGGTGCTGCTGCTGCCTTATTACAGGGTCTGCCTATGGGGGGCTGCCTTATTACACGGTCTGACTATAGGGGTGCTGCCTCATTACAGGGTCTGACTATAGGGGTGCTGCCTCATTACAGGGTCTGACTATAGGGGTGCTGCCTCATTACAGGGTCTGACTATAGGGGTGCTGCCTCATTACAGGGTCTGACTATAGGGGCGCTGCCTCATTACAGGGTCTGCCTATAGGGGTGCTGCCTTATTACAGGGTCTGACTATGGGGGTGCTGCCTTATTACAGGGTCTGACTATGGGGGTGCTGCCTTATTACAGGTGCTGCTTATGGGGGCTGCCTTATTACAGGGTCTGGCTATGGGGGTGCTGCCTTTTTACAGGGTCTGACTGACTATGGGGGCTGCCTTATTACAGGGTCTGACTATGGGGATGTTGCCTTATTACAGGGTCTGCCTATAGGGGTGCTGCCTTATTGCAGGGTCTGACTATGGGGGCTGCCTTATTACAGAGTCTGACTATGGGGGTGCTGCCTTATTACAGGGTCTGGCTATGGGGGTGCTGCCTTTTTACAGGGTCTGACTGACTATGAGGGCTGCCTTATTACAGGGTCTGACTATGGGGATGTTGCCTTATTACAGGGTCTGCCTATAGGGGTGCTGCCTTATTGCAGGGTCTGACTATGGGGGCTGCCTTATTACAGAGTCTGACTATGGGGGTGCTGCCTTATTACAGGGTCTGCCGCCTTATTACAGGGTCTGCTGCCTTATTACAGGGTCTGCCTATGGGGGTGCTGCCTTATTACAGTGTCTGCTATGGGGGCTGCCGTATGCTACAGAGTCTGCCTATGGGGAGTGCATTATACTATATTGTGGACTATTTGGTGCATTATGCTACTGTATATGGAGGATATCTAGGGGACCATCATACAGTATGGAGATTACAGTGTGGGGGTCATTATACATTGTTGGAGCCATCAAACAGTTTGGGGGCTACTAAGGATTCAGTATACTGTGTGGGTGCATTATACTGAATATAAGAGAGCATCATGCTGTGTATAGGGGAGCTGTATAGGTGGAGACTCGGGACTTTACTAAATATAAAGTGGGCACTTATTGTTATAGGGTAACTCAGGTTACTTTGGCTATCAAAGGGGCACACAGGGCATTATTACTTTCTAGGGGCAAAATATGGGTACTGTTTTCTAGGGCACTTGCACCCGGAATTACTATATTATAGAGGGGTGCTTTAGAATTTAGAGGGCACAGAGAACCACACAGCAGGTGGAGTAATAGGGACACATACAGCAGCAGCGGCTTAGTATTGGGCTATTAGGTGCAGTAATAGGGTCACATACGGCAGCGGCGGCTCAGTATCGGGGTATCAGGGGCAGTAATAGGGACACATATAGCAGCAGCGGCTCAGTATTGGGGTATCAGGTGCAGTAATAGGGACACATACGGCAGCAGCGGCTCAGTATATGGGGTATCAGCAGGATGAGGAGTTTGTGCAGGATGGGAATAGATAGTGATGGGGCTGGAATATGAGAAGTGAAATGTGTCTTTGTTGTATTCTCTGCAGACGAGTTGTAGCTGGAAGAAGTTGTCACGTCGGTCTGGGCCAGATGGAAATGACGGGAAAAATGAATGATTCCATCAGAAAGGACGTCAGCGGTAAGACATTATCTGTAACTGTGCTGTGATCTCTATATGTCCTGTGGGACTGGTATCTACCACTGTCCATATGGCGGTAATATCCATATTGGTCTTTATATAGAGATTATCTTCAGTAACAGCGCGGTCATCTGCTGAGGTTCTCCTCCACTATTAGGGTGCGTCACCGAGTTGTAATCAAAGTTACCTGGTTAGGGGCCCACTCAGAAGTTTTGCCCCAACCCCCCCCGTGTATAATACAGATAATTACAACACCATGTGTATTTATTTCATTAAAATACTTTTTTCCAAATGTGTGTGGGGTTTTTTAACCCTTTATTAATATTGAATTAATAATGGATAGGTGTCTTATTGACACCTCTCCATTATTAACCAGGCTTAATGTCACCATACAATAGCAAGGTGACATTAACCCTTTATTACCCCATATCCCACTGCTACAGGGGAGTGGAAAGAGAGAGGCTAAGTGCCAGAATAGGCGTATCTTACAGATGTGCCTTTTCTGGGGTGGCTGGGGCAGATGTTTTTAGCCGGGGGGGCAATATCCATGGTCCCTCTATAGGCTATTAATATCTGCCCTCAGTCACTGGCTTTCACACTCTGGTGGAGAAAGTTTTTCCGTGATTTAACCCTTTATTTAACAGCTAGAGCCCCCAAATTTTGCACACATACACTTCAAACATTAGCAGTGAGGAATATGTAAAAAAAAAAAAGGGGGATATGAAATGGTTTACTGTATGTAAACCATGTCTCATATCCTGTCGGGTTTGGGAAGGAGATAGCAAAAGACGGCAATTGAATTACCGGCTTTTCTGCTATCTAGCGCTGTATTAAATATAAATATATATATACTAGATGGTGGCCCGATTCTAACACATCAGGTATTCTAGAATATGTATGTAGTTTATTTATGAAGATTTAAGAATAAAGCAATGAATACACAGGACTTTCCGGGTAAAATATATACATTTTCAGTGAAGCGGTGTTTAAATCCTGCGCCAATATCACTGATTGGTCGCGGTCGGCCGGGCGCTGGGAAGTCACACACTGTCCTCCATGTTATTCTCTCCCTCACACACTGTCCTCCATGTTATTCTCTCCCTCACAGACTGTCCTCCATGTTATTCTCTCCCTCGCAGACTGTCCTCCATGTTATTCTCTCCCTCACAGACTGTCCTTCATGTTACTCTCTCCCTCACACACTGTCCTTCATGTTACTCTCTCCCTTACACTGTCCTCCATGTTATTCTCTCCCTCACAGACTGTTCTCCATGTTATTCACTCCCTCACACACTGTCCTCCATGTTATTCTCTCCCTCACAGACTGTCCTCCATGTTATTCTCTCCCTCACAGACTGTCCTGCATGTTATTCTCTCCCTCACACACTGTCCTCCATGTTATTCTCTCCCTCACACACTGTCCTTCATGTTATTCACGCCCTCACACACTGTCCTTTGTTATTCTCTCCCTCACACACTGTCCTCCATGTTATTCTCTCCCTCACACACTGTCCTCCATGTTATTCACGCCCTCACACACTGTCCTTTGTTATTCTCTCCCTCACAGACTGTCCTCCATGTTATTCTCTACCTCACAGACTGTCCTCCATGTTATTCTCTCCCTCACAGACTGTTCTCCATGTTATTCACTCCCTCACACACTGTCCTCCATGTTATTCTCTCCCTCACAGACTGTCTTCCATGTTATTCTCTCCCTCACAGACTGTCCTCCATGTTATTCTCTCCCTCCTAGACTGTCCTTCATGTTATTCTCTCCCTCACAGACTGTCCATGTTATTCTCTCCCTCACACACTGTCCTTCATGTTATTCTCTCACTCACAGACTGTTCTCCATGTTATTCTCTCCCTCATACACTGTCCTCCATGTTATTCTCTCAAACACACACTGTCCTCCATGTTATTTTCTCCCTCATAGACTGTCCTCCATGTTATTCTCTCCCTCACAGACTGTCCTCCATGTTATTCTCTCCCTCACAGACTGTCCTCCATGTTATTCTCTCCCTCACAGACTGTCCTCCATGTTATTCTCTCCCTCACAGACTGTCCATGTTATTCTCTCCCTCACACTGTCCTTCATGTTATTCTCTCCCTCATACACTGTCCTCCATGTTATTCTCTCAAACACACACTGTCCTCCATGTTATTTTCTCCCTCATAGACTGTCCTCCATGTTATTCTCTCCCTCACAGACTGTCCTCCATGTTATTCTCTCCCTCACAGACTGTCCTCCATGTTATTCTCTCCCTCACAGACTGTCCATGTTATTCTCTCCCTCACACTGTCCTTCATGTTATTCTCTCCCTCATACACTGTCCTCCATGTTATTCTCTCCCTCACAGACTGTCCTCCATGTTATTCTCTTCCTCACACACTGTCCTTCATGTTATTCTCTCCCTCACAGACTGTTCTCCATGTTATTCACGCCCTCACACACTGTGCTTTGTTATTCTCTCCCTCACAGACTGTCCTCCATGTTATTCTCTCCCTCACAGACTGTCCATGTTATTCTCTCCCTCATACACTGTCCTCCATGTTATTCTCTCCCTCACACACTGTCCTTCATGTTATTCTCTCCCTCACAGACTGTCCTTCATGTTATTCTCGTTCTAGTATATGTATGTAGTTTAATTATGAACGCTGATTGGTCGAGGCCGGCCGGGCGTGACCAATCAGTGACGCGTGATTTCGGTTACAGACAAACAGACCCTTAGACAATTATATATATATATAGATGACCGAATTAAGGTGTTATCCGACCATGCTAGTGTGCTCACGGAGTGGCTTCGGCGTGCTCGAAAAATATGTTTGATTCCCCGTGGCTACACTTCTCGTGGTGTTCAACAGCCACAACACATGAAGGGATAGCCTATCAAACAGGTAATCCCTGCATGTGTTGCGGATGTCTAACAGCCGCGATGTCTAACAGCCGCGAAAAATGCAGCCACGGGGACTAAAACATATTTTTCGAGCACGCCAAAACCCTTCGGTTAGCACAGGAGAATGGTCGGATAACATCTTATCCGAGCACCTTCGTTCATTACTAGTATTATAGTATGTAAAAGATTATGTTAAAAACATATTGCATTCGGATGTCATATGGATGATAGGCAGAAAAAAAACTAAAATAAAATTCGCACTTGCATGACACTCGCCCAACTTCTTGTGATAAAAATCGCTCTGAATTTTAATATGCAGATGTGAGCGAACCGTATAGGTGAGCTTCAGAGGAAGACAGTGATGGCAGTGAGCGAAGCCTTCCGCAGTTTATGGTACACTATCTTAAAGCAGAATAAAGTAGTTACAGATGTGCGGATTACTGTGCAGGCTTGAACATGGGATTGGTTTTCTACAATTCTAATTTTATATCTCAGAATCTAATTTGAGGCTTTGTTTAAGAGAAATTGAGCTCAGATTGTTATAAAGCTACAGTAAGAAATTATTAAGCCATAAATAATTAACAAAAAGCACACATAAGGAATAAAGCAGCCATGACATTATGATTACATTTTAATTCTTTGGGTTTCTAAGCAGCCATGACATTATGATTACATTTTAATTCTTTGGGTTTCTAGACTTTGTTTTTATTCTTGTATATACAAGCAATACATTACTCATCCCACCGATGCAAACACATGAAGGCACTTTCCAGACAAAGTCATTTATTAATGAATCAACATAAAATTAATGTGGTATGCGGATGGGCAGATTAAAAATCACTTTATCCCAAGAATAAGTGTTTTGCTCGTTCTCTGTGATAGACTGGGGAAACGATCACGGTAGTCAGCCAGTGAAAATGCAATCTAAGTAACAAACAGACTAAGGACTTGGGCAAACAACTTCATTATCGGTCTGACAAAACATCAGATCGCACTCGGACCAATGTTGTTCTGTGGGGCTGTGCACAAGCCCGAGTTTGACCTGATATTCGTATTGCACTCGGCAATGTAAGTCAATGAGCGCGTGGAAACCATCGGTCGTCATTCGGATGACATTTTCCCGGACTGACACAATGGAGAAGATGGAGAATTGTTATTCCTCATCTAAGAGAATTGGGTCACACTATGCTGACACTCCGAATAAACTGCTCAGAGTTTGACCCCAGTGTGATCAGTACGATCGACGTAATTCTCTTGGATGAGAGAATACTTGCTCGTGTGACCCTAGCCTAAAACTGATAATAAGGCCACGTTCACTTGGTCAATATGTGTAAGCCAAAACCAGGAGTGGGCGATAAATACAAAAGTGGTGACGTGATTCTATTATTCTTTTCCTCTGATTGTCCCACTCCTGGTTTTGGCTTACACATACTGAGGTAAAAAAAAACCCTCACCAAATAATGTCTACATGTGGCCTAACAGAAATAAAAGGGTATTACACTGTGACTCCCTGTTGAGATGTTTCGTCAGCACCCTTTTCAATGTTAAAGTCCCTCACTAAAAAGTCCCCTTAGATAAATGTCCACTGGCTCCTCACTTTCCTGGTAGAATCATTAACCCCATCCTAACCAGACCAATTTTAGTTTGTTTGTTTTTTTCAGGAGCCATACGTTTCTTTTAACATGTTTTTAGCACGAGTTGTAGTTTTGAATGATATCATGTTGGGTGACATAGTGAAAAAGTGATTTTTACCATGGCTGGAGCATTACAATGGCTTTTTGGCAGGATGAGCTGTCATTTTTAATACCAGTATGACTTTTTGATCACTTTTTATTTAATTTTTGGTGGTTTATTCCCCTTTACAACATTTACTGTATGAATGAAATGAATTTTTTAATTTTATCTCTTGGAAGAGCTGGCTTTTACCAATGTGGCAGTCTCAGGGATGGCTAGCGCCTTACAAAACTCACAGTTGCTGATAATGGAGAGAGAGCTGTGCATACGCAGCACTCCCCATTCACTTCCGAAAACGGTCATGCACCACAACTTTCAGAAATCTCATAGTGAATGGAGAGATACAATAATTCTAAAAGTGGACAATTCCTTCAATTGGGTTGGAAGACATTGGGAAAATGTAATTGGAGTTTAGCGCAAACAGCGCCACTCAAATCCACATGTTGGTACTGCAGCTCACTCCGCTCCATTCATTAGGGGACAGATATCTAATACCACACACAGACCATAGTCAAGTGTTTGAAGAAACCTGTTTTAACCTTATAAGTTATATATATATATATATATATATATATATATATAATGTGTGTGTGCTATCCGCTGTGCTACATAGGACTGCATAAACTACAGAGAAGGGACTGACAGACTGACAATGTTTTCAACAAGTATAAACCCTCGAGCCCAGAAACTTCCCAGTTTATTCAATCATGAAACATAGTATGACAACTTGCAGGATTTTTTCTTCTACCTTCAGGAACTTCAAAGCCCTGTGTTGGGGACCTGTGGACACTCGCAACCCCAGAGTCTCACAGACTTTCAGAGCTTGTCGCTCAAATGTTAGGAGGCTGAAAGCCAAGATAGCGCCCCAGGGACAGCTACTTAATTAGAGATTCCCAAGACGTGTGACAAAAAGGGAGATACCCACACAAGTTGCAGATGTCAGGATAATTAACTGATTGAATAGGGGAGAGAAGGCCTCCACTACTGAGACAATGGCCCTCAACATCCAGTCGTGTTTCACCAGGAAAAAAAAAAAAAAGATGCAGACTCAGATAGCTTTTTAAGGTTCTTCACCTAAAGAAATGTCCTCAAAGAGCTTTCCAAGAACCCCGAAAGGCATATCCAACTTATGTTATTACTGTGTTATCCGATCAGGCAGTCTTCACCATTCAAGTCTGAAAGAATCTAAAACAGCTGAGACCAATAAAGCCATGAATGCCACAAGACTCCTGAAGGTGTCCCGTGGTATTTGGGACCAGTAGTGGCCAGATTACTGGTCATTTTTGCTTCTACCACAATCGGAAGGTACTAACCACAAGTCCATCACGATTTGGCGCTAGTCTATGTCACCAGATCCTTGCGTTTGCCCATCTTTCCCACTTTCAACACATTACCTAGAACAGGCTTCATGTGCTGCTTAATATATCCCACCCTGTGGCATTTTGATGAGATAATGAAAATCTTACCACAGACATGAACAGTTGCCACTTTTCTACCCCAACACAGTGGAGGATAGGGTCTCCTAGCCAAGGCAAAAGAAGGAATTTGCAGCCTGAAGGCTTATTATAACGTTCAGCCAGAGCCAGCTGACTCAATGGTCGAGGCGTTTTAAGTGCAAGGAATGGAGAGGGAAATAACGCTCCCTCATCATTCAGCAATTTGCTAATATACTCTTCAAAATCTCTCAAGATGTCTGCTTGCTGTCAGCGTACTGAGAAACATGAGCAGATCAGAGATTTGATTGTATTACTACTGGTAAGAGTCTAGGAGTAGCCCAAAGATGAGGACCGCCACCTGTGCAGGAAAATGGATTCTTAAAATTTTTCTTGTATTTAAAAAAAGTAAAAGGGTGCTTAGGAGAGGGTTGTTGGGATTTACTGCCACTTAACTATTTCTTCTCAATCACAATGTTAAATCTCTCAGAAGAATTAAATATTTCTACTTCCTTCACTGCAATTTCTACATATAAATCACATACGAATCTCACGTGCCGCTCTCCTAAGATGGAACATGGTGCCAAGTATAACAATAGGGAGAGATTTCAACCTAAGAGGAAGCATATGGAAACCCACTCCATGACTGTGTTTTCTCCTCTCCAGCTACAATGAGGGGGTTAGTAAAATGTATGTCCATCACTGCACCATTATATAGTTTATTCAAACAAATGAGTTAGGGGGCATTTACACTAAAAGATTGGAACATTTGTTTCACAATAACCTCACAGTGTAAGACTATCATTCATCGGATGAAATAATTTTTAAGGTTGTTTAAAAATCATAGTTCTCGGCAGCATGTTGTCCTGTGTAAACGTGCTGTTGAGAACAACGGCAGCTTATGCGCACTGAACGTTTCTGTGCCTTTTCACGGTTTACCAACTACCCTGGATCAATACTGCTATTTTTTATACAAATGTCAGAGAAAATACTGGAAAGATCACATGGATCTCACCGCTGCCTCCAGTTGGCCACGGATAACAGAAGGGGGAATAGCGCAGATCTCAAAGCTACTACCAAATTGTCAGGGGACACAACTCCACTGCCACCAAACGTCCAGGCAATTACACAATTGACTGACGAGTGATGAACGAGACCGTGGCAGTTACCACTATTAGGAAAACTCACTACTCGCAGAAAGTGTATGGTATACAGTATACACCTCCGATTCCAAAGCATGGAATATATATATATATATATATATATATATATATATATATATATATATATATATATATATATATATATATTTTACACATACCCCGATAGGATCACTAACAACTCCACAAAAACAAAAGAAACTACTGGCTGCTAAAACCAATCATTTATACAGGCTGATTGGACACCAGTTACAGGTAGCATATGGCTTCAGGTGTGCAGTTTACAGAGTAAGAGGAACGGAGCTATTCAATTTTACATATTTAATCCGGAAAGATAGGCAGTGTTTATAAAAAAAATACAAAGGTGTTACAATACTATACATACAATCAAACAGTATTAGTACTTTTTCTTTTGTTATCCCATTTATCCTGTGTCATGAAAATGGCTCAGAGCTTAGCGGTGGGAGGTACTCCTTAGGAAAATGAACCAAACTACAGCAATTTGTACCTTGCTGGACTGACAAATGACCAAAACCCAAACTCTGATTTTTATTAGATCTAGGTTACACCAACATACTACCTCCCATTGGTGAGCTCATATAGGGACTGGTTTTGGGATATGCTAGGTCTTTTTAGAAGTGTGAGATCCCCAACTTTCAGGATATTTTTGCTCCTGGAGGTCCCAGGCGTTAGATATTGACTCCATGCCTCCTATCGTGATTCTACCTTTCTATAGTGATGAAACACGGCATAGATACCATAATCCATCTTCTGTTATTAAGTTGGAGGTGTGGCCTTACGGCGATGTGAGGGAATGTGTTATATTCGTCCCTTCGCTACGACGCCAAGAATATATCTCCCATAAATATTGGATTGATGCAAACCCAATCACTGATCAATGGCTCCAGAAAGACTGAGATAATTCCTTTGAACAGAGGAAGCTTTTGCCTCAGACAATGTACTTCACCTCTGAATATACAAATCCTAGATCTCTTCTGTAATTACCTGTTCATGGCTGAGGGTCCTACTTCAATGAAGGTAGACGTGTCCGCTCTTTTCACTTCCTCTGTTATAATTAATCCCATATGTTCAAAGTGAGGGTGATATATCCCTTCTGTGGAGAGGTCTTTAAAGATTTAAATTATTCTCTATGACAATAAATAAAGAAGGTGGCCGGGTATTTTCATTGTAAACCGCACCCCTGCACTGTCTGAACTCTTGCACATATCCATTGGACTTAAAGGCGTTTTTCCACTACTACGATCTAGATGACTTATCCTGAGGATAGGTCTTCAATACCAAAACAGTGGGCACCCGACACCTCCACCAATCAGCTGTTACCAGCTCCACCTGCACTATTTAGTTACCACTCCTGGTTACTGCAGATCACAGTCTATAAAAATGAATATGAGGTGATCTTCAGAACTAGAGAATGGCCACTACACATGTACAAAGCTGAGGGGCTCCTTTAAGCACAGTCTTTACACCTGACCGCTGCCAGAGCTGATAATGGTTGATCGGTGGGGATGCCCGTGTGCCAAACTCATACCGGTCTGATATTGATAGTAGTGGACATGGACAACTGTTCTACATGAGTTGTCTGGTCCTGAATATTTTAAAACACCATCAGGATGTCTGACTGCAGTGATTGGCTGCAGTGGTCGCTTGCCCACTTGGATCAAGAAATAGGAACTACAGAAATAGGCAAGGAATCTTTAACTATAGAAAGTGCGCAAGGAGCAGTTACACCTTCCGGCATAAAGGGACCAAATGTACCCTTAACTTCACAGACAGATGATATTGGGAACCCTATTACAGGTCTTTCACCACTGAAGCCCACATCGTGCACAGTTGGGCAGAGACTGTAAATATTGGGGTGGGCATCAGTCACTGTAATCACTCCATTTACCATATAACCTGGCAATGGATGGAGCCTAATCCTCTGTACACCGAGCTTCCCGCAGACCTAGAGGAGCTGCTATCCAGCCATCAGTGAGCTTCATGACTGGAGAGGAGACAGCCATGTACACTCCATTAACTCACATAAGGAGCAATCAAGGAGTTTTGACATTATTACTTAAGCAATATCCTTAGACATCCCCCGCAGGCTGATTAGGCAGCCAACACATAAGGTGTTATTTTACAAGGAATCATGAGAAAAGAAATATTAGGATTCAGGCAAAAATACCTGTGGAGGTGATTAAGCCTGGCAGTATGTGTGAATTAGTTAAGAGTATAATGCAGGATTTGCCCCAACACGCCGCAGTCGCCAGCTTCTCACAGTCTCCTGACTCCCCCTAGTGGCCACTTGCTGTAACTGACAGCAGGCTACAAGAGTTGAGGCTAGACTGGAATTCATTATCCTGTCCCTGTGGCACGCTTTTCACACCCCCAAGATAAGATCCAAAGTTCTGGGAGTTGAAATTTGCGATTAGCATAGGACCAAGGAGTGCCAGGGCGTGATCAAGAAATGAAAATTGCACCAGAGTAGAAAATAAACAGAAACATGATAGGATATGTAGACACCTGGGGGAAGTGAGCAGCTTCAGGAGAGATCTAGGAATCCTAATTTCTTCCTACCTCTATACGGCACTTAGTAGAAGCCTGTGAGCTATGGTGCAACTATAAATCTTAGCACCCCTACAGTTGATGTGCTGGTTGAACTTAAATAGAGTTGTCCGACTGATTTGTTGGCGCTAAATAATGGAGAATATTAATACAAAATATTAATAAAATAAGTTAAAGGGGTTGACGACTGCTGGACGACCCCATATCAATGGCCCCAGCGTGCTGGAAAGCCTGCTGCTCCTGTGTCACGGGGCTGAGGAGCAGGTCTGGGAGGTAACAATACTTTTGGGGGTTTTTCACTTTATCCAGCAGCATTGGCAAAAATGATAAGATGTTGTACAGTAGAGGACTACCCCTTTACCGGAGGACCCAGCAGACGCGTGCACTAACTAAGCAGCCCATGGACATTGATAGAAACTATGAAATGCTTCATTTCTCCAATGGGGAAATTGAAAATTTGCTGCATGATCTCAATTATCACTACTTCCGCAATAAAAAGAAAGGCCCTGAATGAGCTTTATTTATCTAAATGTACACAACTTAATTAAAGGGGTTGTCCACTACTTTTAGATTAATGGCTCACTCTTAGGATAAGTCATCAATAACAGATCATTAGGGGTGCGACGCCCTACCGATGCTGGCAGGATGTGATCATTTAGGGAGCAGAACAGCACAGCTCTGTCAACTGTATAGTGGCCGACTACTGCACTTCCACCCCTTATTCGAATGAAGAGCAGTGGACCTGCAGTTCCTCACTGTGGCCACTATACAAATGATGGCGCTATGCTGTTTTGCTCTGCAACTGACCACACCCAACTGGCATGATATCAATATCAATCTGATACTGATGACCTGTCCTAAGGAAGCAGTCGGACGGATGTATAAATTGGAACGCAGCGCTCGGACTGGACGGCGGCTCTCCTGACACAAACATGAATGCTGCATGTATTTCTATGCGGCTGTCACGCTCGGGTAGGGAGAGCCGCTGGCCAGTCCGAGCATTGCAATCCGATCTCGGTCAGATTTATACAGCCTTCTGACTGCACCCTAAAGATAGGCCATCAATATAAAAGTACTGGACAAGCCCTTTTAGGGGAGTGTATACTAAACTTTATCCATTGCCCTAATGCAGTCAGGGCAAGACATAACGCAGCACACTGGTCCTTTGTAAATCTATGATCCTTCATACAGACCACAATCAAACCTTATTTAGTCTGAATCTGCAGTCGCATCTTACGCCAACCGCTCTGCCTTACAGTGTACCTGTAAGCAAAGGAGACTTTTCATGGCCCGTTATTGTGTATACATGAGGATTATTAGTATCGCTGGCCACTACATGAATTGATTCCTGCATTTTTAGCAGTTTTTCTCTCTGCACTAAAACCATGAGAAGTTTCCCCTTGTGCTTTTCCAAGCCTGTAACTATAGTGTAAGCAGGGACTGCAGTCATACCTGGGCTCTTTTAGCCCATATGAGATGACCAATGTAATTAAAGACCAGCGATAGCTGGCGCCCTGTAACAGGGATTATATGGGACTTTCACATTGATGGCCTATCCTTAGGGTAGGTCATAAATATCTGATCTGCATAGCTGCGACACCCGGTGACCCCGCCGATCAGCCGGTTTCAGTGCTGACCTGAAGTGCTCAGTTGCGGAGTTGCACAACACAGATACGGCAACAGTATAGTGGCCAGGGCCGTGAACTGCACATCATCCACCCCCGATGATTTGAATAGGGGCAGATGTGCAGTACCTGGCTGCAGCCGCTATATCGTTGACGGAGCTATGACGTGCAACTCCGCAACTGAGCACTTCTGGCTGATGCCGGCGCCAGAAATTTTCGATTGGTGAAGGTTAGTGATGAGCGAGTGTACTCGTTGCTCGGGTTTTCCGAGCATGCTCGGGTGGTCTTCAAGTATTTTGGGTGTGCTCGGAGATTATGTTTTCGTGCATGATTTGCAGCTGCTAGACAGCCTGAATACATGTGAGGATTCCCTAACAAACAGGCAACCCCTGCATGTATTCAAGAATCTAGCAGCCGCAAATCATGCAGCTGCATCGATGAAAACATAATCTATGAGCATGCCCAAAATACTCGGAGACCACCCGAGCAACGAGTATACTCACTCATCATTAGTGAGGGTGTATGGTGTCAGATAGGCCATCAATGAAAAAGTTTTAGGCAACCCCTTTAAAGATTCTGTATTGGGACCCACAAACTTCAGGTTAGGTCACTGTGTTTCTTTGCTTTTGTTTCCTACCAGACCCTTCCCCACCCCACCTACTCTTCATAGACCTGTATAGGTAGTCAAGGGTAACTTGATCCCTCACTGAAGACATATCTAGACAGAGAGAAGCGCAAATAGGGTCTTATCGGATAGAGATGTTAAGGTACCGTCACACTAGGCGATATCGCCAGCGATCCGTGACGTTGCAGCGACCTGGATAGCGATATCGCTGTATTTGACACGCAGCAGCGATCTGGATCCCGCTGTGAAATTGCTGGTCGCTGCTAGAAGGTCTGCACTTTATTTGGTCGCTAGGTCGCCGTGTATCGCCGTGTTTGACAGCAAAAGCAAGGATACCAGCGATATTTTACACTGGTAACCAGGGTAAACATCGGGTTACTAAGCGCAGGGCCGCGCTTAGTAACCTGATGTTTACCCTGGTTACCAGCGTAAAAGTTAAAAAAACAAACAGCACATACTCACCAGCGCGTCCCCCAGCCTCTGCTTCCTGACACTGACTGAGCGCCGGCCCTAAACTGAAAGTGAAAGCACAGCGGTGACGTCACCGCTGTGCTGTTAGGGCCGGAGCTCAGTCAGTGTCAGGAAGCAGAGGCTGGGGGACGCGCTGGTGAGTATGTGCTGTTTGTTTTTTTAACTTTTACGCTGGTAACCAGGGTAAACATCGGGTTACTAAGCGCGGCCCTGCGCTTAGCAACCCGATGCTTACCCTGGTTACCCGGGGACCTCGGCATCGTTGGTCGCTGGAGAGCGGTCTGTGTGACAGCTCTCCAGCGACCACACAGCGACGCTGCAGCAATCGGCATCGCTGTCGCTATCGCTGCAGCGTCGCTTAATGTGACGGTACCTTTAGAGTATACAATCAGATTGCACTCACCTGATGGGTCTTTCCAGTATAAATACTTATCAGAGTTGACAGCTGCTACAGATCCACAGGTCAAACCAGTGACCAATTCATGACATTAAAACTTGGAAATTAGTGGGTACCGTCCGCGCTGCTGTACAAATAAGGTCCAGGCAAGTTGAAGATAAATGGTGGCTTATTCTCAACGCGTTTCGAAGTTAATAAACCTTCTTACTCCTGAGGAAGAAGTTTTATTAACTTCGAAACACGTTGCGAATAAATCACCATTCTTTATCTTCAACTTGCCTGGACCTCATTTGTACAGCAGCGCGGACGGTACCCACTAATTTCCAAGTTTTAAAATCAAGTTTTCAAAGTGAAAGATTTCTGCAGAAGACAAAAATTGTCACCAAAGAGGAACCTTTTTCGTTAATTAGAGACACTTCAAAGTTTATTAGCTTCACTTGCACTGTTGATTTGCCAAAAAATAAAAATAAACTGTTGCTGCTATCATTTGTGAGGTGCAGCCTCCACAAATAGTACGGTAATTGTTTTTCCAGTAGACTGAGAGTTATAGAATTTGGAGGCCAAGTCAATTTCGTAATTATGTTCCCAACAACATTCCTGAATTATTTTTGCTTTTTTAATTGCCAGAAAGCGAAGTTTCCCTGCAAACCATTACACTGCCTCGTCTTGTTCCCATAGTAAATCTTCCTGCCATCTCTTCCCCACGTGACGCACCCCGCCATCCATATAATGTAAAGAAAACAATTTATCATCAGACCTGGCGGCCTGCTTCCCTTGATTCATGGTCTACTTTTGCCATTCTCATGCTCATTGCAGAGAGCAGGGCCGGCTCCAGGTTTTAGTGGGCCCTGGGTGAAAGAGTCTCAGTGGGCCCCTTTAACACATACCACGATTCATAATACACATGTAGCGCCCCCACTGCCGCAGGGCCGAGGGGTACCCGGTACCGGGCCTCTGAGTCTCTGCTCTGGGGTTGTCACGGTGGGTAGACCCGGTCCGTGACCCTGCTGAGGGGCGTACAGTAATAGATGTGGATGGTGGTAGTGATGGTAGTGGTGCGGTGCAGTAAATAACGAGGACACCAGGTTGCAGTCTCTTTACCTCTTTACTGAAGGGTTCTGGATCCTCAGTCCGGAATACGGTTAACCGGGCTGCGCAAGTCCAGCCGGTCCGATGGCACCTCCAGAGTTCAGGTGGAAATCTGTGCCTTCCTTCTAGCGCTTGTGTGTTGTGGTCCTCCCCTGCTGTGCTTACGGGATAGTACCCCACAACTGTTGTGTCTGTTTCTCGTGTTCCCTCACAACAACTCGATTCTGATGTTCCTCTTAATCTCGTCCCCCAGATCTTATGGTAGGACGCACCCGTATGACGGGAAGGCTCGGAGCTCTTCCGGGACCCTAGAGTCGCCCCTCTCCAGAAGTTGCCCCCTATGTCTGCGTAGGTGATGTAGGTGAGACAGCCAGCCTATAACTCTCTGTCCTGCCGTTGGTTTGAAGTAATGCTTAGAGCTCTGTACTTCCTTGGCGTTCCGGCCACCGGTTAGTTACGCCTCAGTAGGATGTTGCCTCGGTCTAACAGCACGACTCCTACTGGTATTTCTCCCTGTTGCGTTGATCTCGTTTCTCACTCAGCACAATAAATCTCGCTTCTTGTCCTTTCTTAGGGCACCGCCGCTATGAAGTGCAGGCACGGTCCCGTAGCTTTCTCTCTGTTTGCCAGGCCTCTGTCAGGATCCCACCCCTGACAGGGACCCTACCGAATCTTCCCCTACAACACCCTCTGCCACAAGGTGTTGTCTGGTTCCAACCCAGTCAGCGTTCTCCCTAACCCCCAGTTTTACCAGACTGTGAGGAGTGGCCTAATGAATAGTACCCTTAGCTCCCCCTGGAGGCCAGACTGTGAAATGTATTGGTGTATGTGATACCTGGTCAGATGAACTCCTTCAGTGCCATCAGACGTACCATAGCCCCCCTTAGCGGCGGAGCCACAGTACTGCAACGACCAGGACTCTGGGGCGCTGCACACAGTTACAGCAGAAAAATATACAGTAGGTATAGTACAATGCCAAAGATTTCACTTCTTACATTACATGAGTGATATCTATTGTAAATTCTTCAATAGGTCAGAAACTGGAAAGTATAGTCCTCCATACAGTATTATGGGCATCACATAATGTTCCATGCAGAATAATGTGCCCCATATATTGCTCCTTACAGTATTATGGGCATCACATAATGCTCCATGCAAAATAATGTGCCTAATATAGTGCTCCATACAGTATTATGGGCATCACATAGTGCTTCATACACAATAAAGTGCCCCATAAATTGCTCCATACAGTAATATGGGCATCGCATAATGCTCCATGCAGAATAATGTGCCCCATATATTGCTCCTTACAGTATTATGGGCATCACATAATGCTCCATGCAGAATAATGTGCCCCATATAGTGCTCCATACAGTATTATGGGCATCACATAGTGCTTCATACACAATAAAGTGCCCCATAAATTGCTCCATACAGTATTATGGGCATCACATAATGCTCCATGCAGAATAATGTGCCCCATATATTGCTCCTTACAGTATTATGGGCATCACATAATGCTCCATGCAGAATAATGTGCCCCATATAGTACTCCATACAGTATTATGGGCATCACATAGTGCTTCATACACAATAAAGTGCCCCATAAATTGCTCTATACAGTATTATGGGCACCACATAATGCTCCATACATAATAATGAGCCCCACCTATTGCTCCATACAGAATAATGAGCAACATATATTGCTCCATACAGAATAATAGACCCCATATATTGCTCCATACAGTACAATGAGCCACATATATTGCTCTGTACAGTATTATGGGCACCATATATTGCTCCATTCAGAATAATAGGCCCCATATAATGCTCCATACAGAATGAGCCCCATATATTTATCCATACTGAATAATAGACCTCATATAGTGCTCCATACAGTATAATTAGCCACATATATTGCTCCATACAGAATAATGTATTTATTGGGGTATTTAGACAGGGGGTGTCCGAGCAGTGAACAACCCCTTTAATAGCCCATTTTTTACTGCTTCCAATACATCAACGTCAATGTGACTGCTCCTTTTCTGTCTAAAATATAGCGCCCCGACAGGAGCAACTGTCTCAAGATAATAAATGGGAAGTCCCTGCACATATAAATATGAAAGTGGCTGCTACATAGGAACGGTCATCAATATGCGAGTGTCAGGGGTCCGACACCTGGTAGCCCCCCTCAGCTCTTACAAACTCTGGTGATGGCTGGGTGAGAACACGTGGAAAGAGCTGCAATACACAACCTGACTCAATGTGTGGCTGCAGAGCGGCTCATTTTTCGGAGCAAAGAAGAGCTAATCATGGGTGTGCCGAGCCCTCTCCAATCACGTGGATAGGCCATCTATATGGCGAGACTGGACAATCCCTTTAAGCCTTGTATATAATCAGGGTTCAGCTATGAAAATGTGTAATTAGCCCTGTGTGCCGCCATACAGTGCCTCGTATGCGCCTTGCTTTCAGGAGAGAACTTCTACGGTAATTATTCGTGTAGTTACTAAAAACTCATCATTTTACGCCATTGGAGTGACGTTCGTGGTCGCGTGACCGCCAGACTCCATACATGACATAGCGGGACAGAAAACGTATTTGCAATGTTTAGAACAGAGACTGTTATAATAACAGCTACAAAACAATATATCATGGGTGTCTGCTACATTATATAACACGTGCACCATGTGACCTCAGCCCCCTGCACCAGAAAAACGATAACTCCCACCATGCCCTACTAGAGCCTTGCTGGAACTAGTAGTAGTACACGATCTACAGCGCCACTTAATGTCTATATTTGCATCCCTGCCACTTACCGAGTCCTGGATACTTCCTTCTCCCTTCCTCGCGTTTAATTCAGCCGCCTCTACGAACTCCTGCAAGGACCAAACAACCTCACAACTCGAAAGCATCCTTCAACTATCAGCTTATGAAGTTCTGAGAAGTGTTCTGCTCCCATCTAGTGGTCAGACGCGAGTACTGCAGCCACCGAATTATTCTCAATGACACCGTAACAATCGTATTACTAAATCTAGATCTGTAAATTCCCTGAGGTTTCGCAGAGAAGCCTGCAGCAAATCTCCACTTACCATAATCCAGCGGCTGAGTTATCAGGATAAACTGCTGAGTAATCTGATGAAAAGGATCATGTGAAATAACAGGATTTGTACAGGGGATGACAGATTGATCTTGTCTGGGATGTAGTAACTCTATCATGTAATGGATATGAAATTCAAATGTCTATGATGTCCAACATTGAGGCCTGAATATATAATAATTCTGTTTGACACATCACTTATCAGGCCAATGTCCATAGCAATACTTGTAAACTAATAAATGAAGTCATTTTGCAACTAGAGATTATTAAAAATCTCCAACTGCAGTGTGTCCACAGCTTTAATGCAGACCTATGTGTCTCCATGGTTACAGACAACTAATATTTCCCTGCGTAGGCTGATCTCTCTTCTCCATAACTTTTTGAGAAGGTATACACACAGTGGCGTAACTAGAGTCCAATGGGCCCAGGGGCAAGAAATGGAAAGTCCCCTGCCCTCCATCCCTTATCCGGTGCCTCATCCTGGTATATATGCCCCTTATCTTGGGCCCCATCCTGATATATATTTATTTATATACATATATATATCTATATATAAATATATATATATATATATATATATATATATACTAGATGGTGGCCCGATTCTAACGCATTGGGTATTCTAGAATATGTATGCGTAGTGTATAGCACAGCTCACGCAGTACATTGCGCAGCCAACACAGTACATTGCGCAGCCCACGTTGTATATTGCACAGGCCACGTAGTATATTGCGCAGGCCACGTTGTATATTGCGCAGGCCACGTTGTATATTGCGCAGGCCACGTAGTATATTGCGCAGGTCACGTAGTGTATTGTGCAGCCCTTTGTATATTGCGCAGCCCACGTTGTATATTGCCCAGCCCACGTTGTATATTGCCCAGCCCACGTTGTATATTGCGCAGCCCACGCAGTACATTGCGCAGCCAACGTTGTATATTGCGCAGGCCACGTAGTATATTGCGCAGGCCACGTAGTATATTGTGCAGGCCACGTTGTATATTGCGCAGCCCACGTAGTATATTGCGCAGCCCACGTAGTATATTGCGCAGCCCGTTGTATATTGCGCAGCCCACGTTGTATATTGCCCAGCCCACGTTGTATATTGCCCAGCCCACGTTGTATATTGCGCAGCCCACGCAGTACATTGCGCAGCCAACGCAGTACACTGCGCAGCCCACGTTGTATATTGCACAGGCCACGTAGTATATTGCGCAGGCCACGTTGTATATTGCGCAGGCCACGTTGTATATTGCGCAGCCCACGTAGTATATTGCGCAGGTCACGTAGTATATTGTGCAGCCCGTTGTATATTGCGCAGCCCATTGTATATTGCGCAGCCCACATTGTATATTGCCCAGCCCACATTGTATATTGCGCAGCCCACTGTATATTGCACAGCCCACTTAGTATATTGCGCAGCCCACTTAGTATATTGCGCAGGCCACTTAGTATATTGTGCAGGCCACTTAGTATATTGCGAAGCCCGTTGTATATTGCGCAGCCCACTTAGTATATTGCGCAGCCCGTTGTATATTGCGCAGCCCACATAGAATATTGCGCAGCCCACGTAATATATTGCGCAGCCCACGTAGTATATTGCCCAGCCCATGTAGTATATTGCCCAGCCCATGTAGTATATTGCGCAGCCCACGTTGTATATTGCGCAGCCCACGTAGTATATTGCCCAGCCCACGTAGTATATTGCCCAGCCCATGTAGTATATTGCGCAGCCCACATATATAGCAATGTGGGCATGATATCCCTGTTAAAAAAAAGAATTAAAATAAAAAATAGTTATATACTCACCTTCCGTTGGCGCCTGGATCCAGGATGTGGTTACCGACGCTTGGGATCCACCGAAGCTCCGCCGAGCTGCTCGCGCCGGTCCCCATCTTCCGTTCCCAGGATGCATTGCGAAATTACCCAGAAGACTTAGCGGTCTCGCGATACCGCTAAGTCTTCTGGGTAATTTCGCAATGCAGCGCGGGGAACGGAAGATGGCGGCCAGTGCGAGCGGCTCGGCGGACTACGGAGTGTGAGTATAGCAGGTTTTTTGTTTTTTTATTATTTTTAACATTACATTTTTTTACTATTGATGCCGCATAGGCTGCGTCAATAGCAAAAAAATTGCGGACACACAGGGTTAATAGCGGCGGTTACGGAGTGTGTTACCCGCGGCATAACGCGGTCCGTTACCGCCGGCATTAACCCTGTTTGAGCGGCGACCGGAGGGGAGTATGCGGGCGCCGGGCAGTGAGTGCGGGGAGTAAGGAGCGGCCATTTTCTTCCGGACTGTGCGCGTCGCTGATTTGTTGTGGCAATGGTCGTGGGCGTTTTGCCACGACCAATCAGCAACTTGGATTCCATGACAGACAGACACCGCGACCAATTAATATCCGTGACAGACAGACAGACAGAAAGACAGAAGGACAGACAGACGGAAGTGACCCTTAGACAATTATATAGATAGATATATATATACAGTACAGACCAAAAGTTTGGACACACCTTCTCATTTAAAGATTTTTCTGTATTTTCATGACTATGAAAATTGTATATTCACACTGAAGGGCTATGTGACCAAGAAGGAGAGTGATGGGGAGCTACGCCAGATGACCTGGCCTCCACAGTCACCAGACCTGAACCCCATCGAGATGGTTTGGGGTGAGCTGGACCACCGAGTGAAGGCAAAAGGGCCAACAAGTGCTAAGCATCTCTGGGAACTCCTTCAAGATTGTTGGAAGACCATTCCCGGAGACTACCTCTTGAAGCTCATCAAGAGAATGGCAAGAGTGTGCAAAGCAATCATCAAAGCAAAAGGTGGCTACTTTGAAGAACCTAGAATATAAGACATATTTTCAGTTGTTTCACACTTTTTTGTTAAGTATATAATTCCACATGTGTTAATTCATAGTTTTGATGCCTTCAGTGTGAATGTACAATTTTCATAGTCATGAAAATACAGAAAAATCTTTACATGCGAAGGTGTGTCCAAACTTTTGGTCTGTACTGTATATATATCCCTTATCCTGATATGTTCTCTATTCTTGTGTATATATATTCACTAGTGTTCAGCATTCCGATACCGCAAGTATCGGGTATCGGCCGATATTTGCGGTATCGGAATTCCGATACCGAGATCCGATACTTTTGTTGTATCGGGAATCGGTATCGGGATCGATATAATGTGTAAAATAAAGAATTAAAATAAAAAATATTGATATACTCACCTCTCCGACGCAGCCTGCACCTTACCGAGGGAACCGGCAGCCTTCTTTGCTTAGAATTAGGCATTTAGGACCTGAGAATTACGTCACGGCTTGTGATTGGTCGCGTCGCGGTCACATGGGCGGCACGCGACCAATCAGAAGCCGTGACGTCACGGAAGGCACTAAACGCGCGCATTTTAAGCAAAGAAGGCTGCCGGTTACCAGCGGTGATGTCCAGGGGCCTCCGGAGAGGTGAGTATATCAATATTTTTTATTTTAATTCTTTATTTTACACAGTAATATGGATCCCAGGGCCTGAAGGAGAGTTTCCTCTCCTTCAGACCCTGGGAACCATCAGGATACCTTCCGATACTTGGTGTCCCATTGACTTGTATTGGTATCGGGTATCGGTATCGGATCAGATCCGATACTTTGCCGGTATCGGCCGATACTTTCCGATACCGATACTTTCAAGTATCGGACGGTATCGCTCAACACTAATATTCACCCATCTTGGTATATATGTCCCTTATCCTGCGCCCCATTCTGGTATATATCTCCCTTATCCTGGGTCCCATTCAGGTATATCTCCCATCCTGGTATGCAGTACTAGATGGTGGCCCGATTCTAACGCATCGGGTATTCTAGAATATGTATGTCCACGTAGTATATTGCCCAGCCACGTATTATATTGCCCAGCCACATAGTATATTGCCCAGTTACGTAGTATATTGCCCAGTGACTTAGTATATTGCCCAGTTACGTAGTATATTGCCCAGTTACGTAGTATATTTCCCAGTGACGTAGTATATTGCCCAGTGACGTAGTATACAGCACAGAGCCACGTAGTATATTGCCCAGCCACGTAGTATATTGCCCAGTTACGTAGTATATTGCCCAGTTACATTGTATATTGCCCAGTGACGTAGTATACAGCGCAGAGCCACATAGTATATTGCCCAGTTACGTAGTATATTGCCCAGTGACGTAGTATATTGCCCAGTGACGTAGTATATTGCCCAGCCACATAGTATATTGCCCAGTTACGTAGTATATTGCCCAGTGACGTAGTATACAGCACAGAGCCACGTAGTATATTGGCCAGTCACTTAGTATATTGCCCAGCTACGTAGTATATTGCACAGCCCATGTAGTATATTGCCCAGCTATGTAGTATATTGCCCAGCCACGTATGACACAGGTAGTATATTGCCCAGCTATGTAGCATATTGCCCAGCCACGTATGACACAGGTTAAAAAAATAAAAAATAAACATATACTCACCTTCCGCAGGCGCATTGTAGCTCTGTCGCCTGTGTGGGGTGCAGGCGGCAGCTTCCGGTCCCAGGGTGTGATGACGTAGAGGTCACGTGACCGTGTCACGGTCACATGACCGTGACGTCACGGCAGGTCCTTGCCGCGCAGGACCTGTGATGACGTCGGGGTCACATGACCGTGTAGCGGTCACATGACCGTGACGTCACGGCAGGTCCTTGTCGCGCAGGACCTGTGATGACGTCGGGGTCACATGACCGTGTAGCGGTCACATGACCGTGACGTCACGGCAGGTCCTTTCCGAGCAGGACTTGTGATGATGTCGCGGTCACATGACCGTGACGGAATGGCAGGTCCTTCTGCCAGACCATCCGTGCCACCGGAACGTTCCGCTTGCATCGCGAGGAGCGGGAAAGGCGGCGTAGGTGAGTATATAATAATTTTTTATTTTTTTATTATTTTTGACATTAGATGTTTTTACTTTTGACGCTGCATAGGCTGCGTCAATAGTAAAAAACTTGGTCACACAGGGTTAATAGCAGCGGTAACGGAGTGCGTTACCCGCGGCATAATGCGGTTCGTTACCGCCGTCATTAACCCTGTGTGAGCGGTGACCGGAGGGGTGTATGCGGGCGCCGGGCAGTGAGTGCGGGGAGTAAGGAGCGGCCATTTTCTTCCGGACTGCGCATCGCTGATTGGTCGTGGCAAAACGCCCACGACCAATCAGTGACTTGGATTCCATGACAGACAGAGGCCGCGACCAATGAATATCCGTGACAGACAGAAGGACAGAAAGATGGAAGTGACCCTTAGACAATTATATAGTAGATATGTCCTTTGTCCTGGTTTACACGGTGTTCCAAATTATTATGCAAATTGTATTTACCGTAAGTGTTATAAAGATTTAATTGTTTTGTTTTTCAAACTCGGGGATGGTATTGTGTCTCAGGGCTTAATGGATCACTGAAATCAATCTTAAACACATGGTTTAATTAGTTTTCCAGGTGATTCTAATTAAAGGAAAACTACTTAAAAATGATGTTCCACATTATTAAGCAGGCCACAGGTTTCAAGCAATATGGGAAATAAAAAGGATCTCTCTGCTGCTGAAAAGCGTTAAATAGTGCAATGCCTTGGACAAGGTATGAAAACATTAGATATTTCACGAAAACTTAAGAGTGATCATCATACTGTGAAAAGATTTGTAAAGGCATAATGAGGAAGGTTTCTGCCAGACAAATTCATTGGATTAAGGGAGCAGCTGCCAAAATACCATTACAAAGCAGCAGTTACTTGAAGCTGCTGGTGCCTCTGGAGTCCCTCGATCCTCAAGGTGTAGGATCCTTCAAAGGCTTCCTTTGGTTCATAAACCTACTATTCGGCCACTCCTAAACAGTGTTCACAAGCAGAAACGGTTGCAGTTGGCCCACACATACATGAAGACTAATTTTCAAACAGTCTTGTTTACTGATGAGTGTCGAGCAACCCTAGATGGTCCAGATGGATGGAGTAGTGGATGGTTGGTGGATGGCCACCATGTCCCAACAAGGCTGCGATGTCAGCAAGGAGGTGGAGGAGTCATGTTTTGGGCTGGAATCATAGGGAAACAGCTGGTATGGCCCTTTAAGGTTCCTGAAGGTGTGAAAATGACCTCTGCAAAGTAAATAGAGTTTCTGACTGACAACTTTCTTCCATGGTCTAAAAAGCAGAAATGTGCCTTCAGGAGCAAAATCATCTTCATGCATGACAATGCACCATCTCATGCTGCAAAGAATACCTCATTGGCTGCTATGGGCATAAAAGGAGATAAACTCATGGTGTGGCCGCCATCTTCCCCTGACCTTAACCCTATAGAGAACCTTTGGAGAATCATCAAGCAAAAGATCTATGAGGGTGGGAGGCAGTTCACATCAAAACAGCTCTGGGAGGCTATTCTGACTTCATGCAAAGAAATACAAGCAGAAACTCTCCAAAAACTCACAAGTTTAATGGATGCAAGAATTGTGAAGGTGATATCAAAGAAGGGGTCCTATGCTAACATGTAACTTGGCCTGTTAGGAGTTAAATAGCTTTTTTGTTCAGTGAATGTGACCTCCTAATGCTACAAATTCCACAAATGAGCTGGAATCAGGGTATCTGCCCCTACATCATGCTGTTCTCTGACTACAAAGGAAAACCCTACTGAAGGAATCCCTTTTACAGTGGTTTTGGGGATTTGAAAAATCCCCTTTTGTTACAATGGACCCCCAGTGATCAGTTGTACTCTGTGAAATCCAAGCACCAAATGCGGAATACCCTCATAGAGCTAACACGGGAGATATTACATGGTCCCCAATGGGTTGTCCATGTATTACACGGTCATGCTGAGTATTCCAGAATGACAGACTTTCTTTCTAACGGCTGCTTGTTTGATTAATATGATATTCATGCACAATCCCCCATTTATTAATTTAGAATTCCCCAATATGGCATTTTAAAATGCGATTTCTACATCAGACAACCCTCATAACCTGCAATAAAATGAATAGCGGAGTCTTCAGACCCCCCCCTTTAGTGATGGCGACCACAGAGCCGAGTACAGGTCAGAAGATGGAAAACCTCTCTTGAAGGATAATGAGCTGCACACAACTGCTCCCCGGAGGACAATAGACTGGTGGAGGCAGCCCGCCGATAATACTTGTCTGCAGCGCCGACCTTACCGCTCATGTCACCACATTACAGTGTTGTGTCTAGTACTACGTGTACAGTATCAGTACTCGTCTGGATTGGAAAGAACACCAGGGTCCTCTTCCAAAATTAATACCAGTAAATGTGGATGGCACCAAATACCTGATATTTACCCCACTCACCCCTGGATGGGCGACTACATTTTAGGCAAGAGTCTGATAACACACACTGTTGTCCTATTGTGTCATGGTGATGGGGTGGCATAAGAGCTATGCGGGTGCAGGCTGTAAATGACATCCAGCTGCAGAACTTGGGATCAGAGATAATTCAGATCCCGGCTATTTAACCTCTTAGATGTAATGGTCAATAACGAATGTAGCATCTAAGCAGTTTAGCAGAGGGAGACGGTTACCTTTGTCACCACATTGGCACTTTACAACCCAACTGCAGGCTGACGGGGGTTGATATGGCGCCCTGAAGTCTAAGGCCTCTTTCACATTTCTGTTGTTTTGGAACCGTCACAATGCGTCGTTTTGGAGAAAAAACGCATCCTGCAAAGTTGCCTGCAGGATGCGGTTTTTCTCCATAGGCTTGCATTAGCGACGCATTGCGACGTATGGCCATATGTTGCATGCGTCGTCCACTGGATGCGTCGGGTTTTGGTGGCCCGTCCTTTTGAAAAAACGTTCAAGGGAACTTTTTTTTCGAACGTTGCATCTTGCATTTTTAACTGCGCATGCCCGGGCGGAGATCTCTCTCTCCTCCCCGGGACTTTAAAATGGGCAGAAGACCATTTGCACAAACTCACAAACGTACGTTGGTACGTCGCGCCGACGCTTCGTGACGGCCCCGTACCGACGGAAATGTGAAAGAAGCCTTAGTCTCCTGTATCAGCCATGGCTGGATGCATTTAGTTATTTTTCAGAGAGTAAATCATTGACTGAAATAATATACTGCAATACAGGAGTATAACAGCATATTATATGAGCCACCAGAAGATTGTACTTTCAAGTACCATATCAGAAGGGGAAAAAAAATCTAAATTAATCAAATTTAATTTTTTTTCTTCTTTAAAAATTTTAAAAAAACTTTAAAATGAATGCATTTGTTTCCTCTGCCTAATTGGGGGCAACCGACGGTCAATCAGCATGACACCAGTAATGCCGCCCCATCAACAGGAAGATAAACTGCTGGTCTGTTGACAGAGAGTAGCTGAATCTCTGGCAGGAGCGGTCAATGACCGCCTCCGGGTGCAACAGACAGGTAGTTGCCTCTGTTAGCAACGAAATACTTTTTTTTTTTTTTAAAGTCCCAGATATCCCCTTCTAAAATACAAGCAGCCGCAGGCAGTGCAGGAGCTAGACCCGACTGTTCAGACACCTGCCCATGGGAAGCTATATAAACAAAATGCCCACGCGAAAAGAGGGAAGCGGGCCCCTGTATGAGCTGACACTATTTAGGTAAAAAAGCATAAAAGCCATCCCACAGCCACAAGGTGTATTAACCCCTTTCCGACGTTGGGCATAATAGTATGCTGATGTCAGACTCCTCACCTTGATGTGGGCCCCGGCAGTGAGCCCACATCTTTCCCGGCACGTGTCAGCTGTTTGAACAGCTGACATGTGTCTGGAACTGCTGCAGGTGGAATCACGATCCACCCGCGGCTAAATGCCGCTGTCAAACGCTGACAGTGGCATTTAACATGAGCTTCCGGTAATCTCGTCTGAAATACAACCATCAGTGACCCCCTGTCACATGATTGCCGGTCGCCGATGAGTTGGTATGACAACCACAAGTCTCATGCAGACCTTTATGGTTGTCAGTGCCGGATTATTATGAGCGCCGCCCGGTGGTCGGTGCTCATAGCAAGTGAGTTATTCTGCTACATACAGACAATCTGATCATCACCTGTATGTAGCAGAGCCAATGGGGTTATGGCAGCTTCTAGTCTCCCATGGAGACTATTGATTGAAGCATACCAAAAGTTAAAAAAAAAGTTTTTAAAAATATTTAAAAAAAATATATATATAAAAGTTCAAATCACCCCCCTTTCATCCCATTCAAAATAAAACAATAAAAAATTCAAACATACACATATTTGGTATCGCCGCGTTCAGAATCGACTTATTTATCAATAAAAAAAGGATTAACCTGATCACTAAACGGCGTAGCGAGAAAAGGTCAAAACGCCAGAATTTTTTTAGTTGCCGCGACATTGCATTAAAATGCAATAATGGGCGATCAAAAGAAAGTGTCTGCACCAAAATGCTATCTAAAAATGGAGACGCTACGGGTATCGGAAAATGGCACAATTTTTTTTTCTTAGCAAAGTTTGGAATTTTTTTTACCGCTTAGAATGATAATAAAGAACCTAGACATGTCTGGTGTCTATGAACTCATAATGATCTGGAGAATCATAATGGCAGGTCAGTTTTAGCATTTAGTGAATATAGTAAAAAAGCAAAACAAAAAAACAATTGTGGGATTGACCTTTTTTGGCAATTTCACCGCACTTGGAATTTTTTTTCCCGTTTTCCAGTACATGATATGGTAAAACATATGGTGTTTTTCAAAAATGCAACAAGCCCTCACATGGCCATATTGATGGAAAAATAAAAAAAATTATGGCTCTGGGAAGAAGGGGAGCGAAAAACGAAAACGCAAAACGAAAATACTTCCAGTCAGGAAGGGGTTCATCGAGACAGACCCTAACATTTTTTCTTTCTATAACTCACTGGGTTTCCTATAAAATGACCATCTTAGATCATGGCCGAAAGTGAGTAGATACATTGTGACTCAATGCTCCCATGTTTTATCACTCATATATGAATAAAAACAATGAAATAAACTAACAATAACGGCAACACAAAGAAATAGGGAAATCATTCACCAGTTAAATAACACAATATGATATCAAACAATACTATTATAAGGCTATTTAAAAGATCATAATATACAGCACGATGTAATAATATGCAAACAAGATATTGCAATATATAATACAAGAGAATACACTGGAATATAATGGAACTGGATTCTATATCAGGTATTATATCGCAGAAGTACGCAGGGCAACATGATGCCAAACAACGCTTTACAAATAATGCAATATCTAATATTACAGAATGAAAACGTAAATGTAACGTAATGCTTTATATAATATCCCAGAATAAAATCTAACAATGTAATATACAATATCCCAAAATAAAATGATATAAAATGTAACATTATGTAATATATAATAGCCCAGAATAAAATGAAATGATATATATTACAATATATCCACAATGTGACTTATAATACATGGCATTATTCCAATACAAGACAATATATTGTGACGTTATAAAATCTAATATAACATTACACAATGTAGAATAATGCAAAGCAAGCAGCCTAATAAACTCCAGCATAATAAGGCATATATAGGGGGGCACCCGGGGGTCTCCGCTCAGCTCTGGCCTGTTGCAGTGCAGGTGTTTCATCCCCAGGCTCTGCACACGTCAGCATGGTGCGTCCCTCTCGCAAGGGATGATGGTAAAATCCCAATGTTTTAGAGCGAGCACTGAGGGGAGGATTTGGGGAGGGGGATCTGCTGGATGATGGGCAGCGATGTTTGGAGCTTAGGATGATGCAGGGACCCCAGTCTGCTCTCTGGGGGGGATTCCAGGTGAACCCCACCTGCTGAATTGTGTCCCCCCTTTCTCCTGCTCTGCATTGGATACCTGGCACCCAGCAATCTCTTTCATGCAAGCTGCTCAAGCATCATTGCACCTGAAGGCTCATGGCAGCACCTCAAGAGCTTCCTGGACCATTTCTTCAGCGAGCAAGATCCCACAGTGACCCCAATATCATCCACAGTGACCCCAACAATCTGCCAGAGGTCGGCTCCGAGTCCGAGGACTGCACAGGTACTCCACAAAGGCTGCTGTATGGAAGGGGGTGTGTATGGGGGAGGGGATGCTGTCAGCAGTGGAGAGCGTGACCCCGGCCCTGGATGGGTTAATACGAGCAGTGACATCACAAGCAGTGATAGCATCATTACTTACAGCTGAGATGCATCTATGCCACCCCATAATGCACAGCTGGTGGTGGTCCCCACTGCAGTGGGCTTTGTGCTCGATGTTGTATTAGTGCATTGCAGCTTCATAGCCCATGTATCCCCCATATCTGTATCCCCCATCCCTGAGGCAGAGGGGTCCTGGTCTGTGCACAGTATGGGGTGCTGGGAACATGCCCCCCCCCCCCCCTAGAAGTCATACGTCTTATGTCTGATATGTGTGACGTGTCAATGAGATCTGTAGAAAGATGGATAGAGTCAATATATATAAAAAATGGCAGCACTTCAAATTCCAGGCACCAAGAAAAGTGAAGAGGCTTTTATTCAGGTCATGATTTATAGGAACCGCTAAAGTCATAGGTTACATAAAGGCTTCTTCACTTATTAGTTTTCCTTATACATGAATATTAGGGTGCTGCCATTTTTTGGAGCTTTGATGAGGCCCTGGGATTTGTACCTTCTGCTATTAGTGCTGCTTCAAAGAAACCTCTTCTGTCTATCTATCTATCTATCTATCTCATATCTATCTATCTATCTATCTATCTATCTATCTATCTATCTATCTATCTATCTATC